>NC_087228.1:0-350499 GCF_034640455.1 Diachasmimorpha longicaudata
ACTCACGTGTGATATCACGAGGGTCACGAGGGTCACGAGGGTCACGAGGGTCACGAGGGTCACGAGGGTCACGAGGGTCACGAGGGTCACGAGGGTCACGAGGGTCACGAGGGTCACGAGGGTCACGAGGGTCACGAGGGTCACGAGGGTCACGAGGGTCACGAGGGTCACGAGGGTCACGAGGGTCACGAGGGTCACGAGGGTCACGAGGGTCACGAGGGTCACGAGGGTCACGAGGGTCACGAGGGTCACGAGGGTCACGAGGGTCACGAGGGTCACGAGGGTCACGAGGGTCACGAGGGTCACGAGGGTCACGAGGGTCACGAGGGTCACGAGGGTCACGAGGGTCACGAGGGTCACGAGGGTCACGAGGGTCACGAGGGTCACGAGGGTCACGAGGGTCACGAGGGTCACTCACAGGGTATGTTGATCACCTCTTGAATCACAGGGTATGTTGATCACTGGCGCCAGTTGATCACTGCGGGTCAGGGTGGAAGCTTTGAGTTGGGATAGGGCAAATGCATGGAGCAGCAGCGCCTCAGTGGTCGGGGTGAAAAAAAAGACGGTAACACGATTTACATTTGATTCCATGTTAAAGTGGTTTAGTTCGCGAGAATGCCGCTGAGAAGAGCCGGAGCGCCAGTGAGCACAATGGCCGCGAGGGTCACGAGAGTGGGGAGGAAGAAGTGGGAGAAGCAGCAGTTCTCAATGTGAGGAACCCCACAGGTCTGTGGAGCCCGGTTCTCAATGTGAGGAGCCCGCACAGGTCAATGGGATACATTTCTATCGGTTTACACCCGTTCTATGACACTGTTAAAGGCTGTACCACGCTTCTCAACCTTTGTCTATTGACAAAGACATGGCCACGAATGTCTTCATATTATTGCTAATGTTAACAAATGAAGTCTGAACGGTCACAAAGGTCTTGAGACTCGATTTAGACTCACTGTTTCTTAACAATTAGCTTCTGACACTCTACATATAATTGTGACTCTGTCTTTTAACTTCCTAATTAGCCACTCTCGCTTGTATGACCTTCTTTTGCGACTCCCTTGTACGTGGTTCTCTCTAACCACTCCCTCGTGTGCAACAATCTCTTGTACACCACCACCCTAACAAGTGCAGTACTCTTTAATTCCACTAACCCCCGAACATCACTATCTGCTGCCATTAACTATTAATGTGACCACCCTTGAGTGACGATCCTATATTGTGACGATCCTCTTATGACCACACCCTCTTGTGACGATCCTCTTATGACCACCCTCTTGTGACGATCCTCCTGTGACCACCCTCTTAGGCAGTGTCACTCCACCACAGGTAACACTGCCTCAAATGTGACCACCCTCTTGTGACCACCCTCTTGAGAGAAAATCTCACTCCACCACAGGTGAGACTCCCTCTCTTAGACAGTCTCACTCCACCACAGGTGAGACTGCCTATTATGTGTGACACTCCCTCTATTGTGACCACAAAACTCCTTATATAACTTCGCGCCCCACTGACAACCTCGGGGGGAGCAATTATAAACAATTATAAACAATTATTCTAATATTTTATTCTACACTTCCTAAATTAACATTAAAAGTTACCATTCAAAGTTTAACACCTGCTGGATAATTCTCCATATCATTTTTTTCAAGAAAAAGTCCTGAAAAAATCCATTGTCCAGACCGGGATTTGAACCCGGAACCTTCCCATTATCAATCCGATGCTCTTCCAACTGAGCTATCCGGCTCCTAATCGTTTTTTGCATTAACTTTTATTCCATATATGGAACACCGCCGTCCCCTTCATACGACAAACATTTTTAAAACAATCCCCAATATTTTTCATTGCTATTTCCCACGCATTAATAAATAATCATCTTACTTACATTTAATATCTATTATTAAAAACAATTACAAAAATCTTTATTTTCAATACATTAAAGTATACACCTACATTCATTTCTAAATTATTTATATTTATTTCTATTGATACATTAATATATTTATTCATATAATTACTAGTAATAGTAATTATATCAATTACTATTAACTACTATTACTATTAACTATTATTAACTATTATTAATATTACTATAATAGTTATTAATAGAATTAATAGTTTATTAATAGTAATTGTAATAGAATTTTTATTAATATAATTACTATTAATATATTACATTAATATATTCGTATATTAATCTACAAATTATTTATATTTATTTTTATTACATTTATACTTCATTTTTATTTTATTGCAAGTTTCATTTTAAATACTTCATTTTTTTCATTCAGTTACCTTATGAACAAATTACAATTTTTTATCTAATAAATTTCAAATTCACTAATTATATTTCCTACTTTCATCTATTTCTAAAAATATACTCAATTTTCATAATTCTAACCTTAAAATATATCATTATTTCTATTATAAATTATTTCCAATTATTTTTTTTTATTTCTATAAAAAAATTTCATTCATTTTATATCTTTCTTTTATAATAAATACTTTCATATTATAAATAAATATCATATTAAGAAAAATAATAATAATATAAATAATAATAGTATAATAATATTAATAATAATTATATGATAATAATAGTTAATATATTATAATTGCTATAATTACATTATATAAATATAAATATAATATATATTACTATTATGATTATTATTATTATTATTAATAGATAATAGTAATATATATTATATTTATATTTATATAATATCATTATAAATTTTATAATATTTATAACATTACAATTTTCCCCTTTCAGCTTTAATTTACTAACATATTAATTCATTTAGATTAAATAATATCTTTTATTTTTTTAAATTTACTAAATTATTCATTAAATCATATATCCTCAACATTATTAGCTTTAATAATTACAATTCCTCTATTATTAACTTATTATTTAACAATTAGAGATTACAAATTAACCATTTATTTATTCTTAATAATATATCTATATATATTTTCTTATTTATTACAATATCATTAGGAGTGCCCCCACTCTTTCCATTTATTATTCTAAATTTTAATATTATATTAGCCTTTAACTTTATAATATTAAAAATTATTTAATAATAAATTTCAATTTATTTTTCTTTTTTTACTGACAAATTTTCATATTTTTATAATATTCTATTTTAACTTCATTTTAAACTAATAATTTTCGAAATTTCACATATCATTTCAAATCACTAATTTTAAATAGTAAACAACTATTTATTTCTTTCAAATCAATTTACTATTTATTAGTTAAGTCAAACAACTTTACTAAAATTTTACATTTAATATTCAACGTTCATTTATCTATCACTATAATTATTCAATTAAAGTTAAATCTTACTGACAATTTAATACAATGGTAACGGCACATGCTTTTGTTACAATTTTTTTTTTTTTATAATTATGCCTATTACAATTTCCAGGTAATATAGACATAACTATAAAAAAAATTATAACAAAAGCATCACCAATTACCATTCTATTACACTCCCAGTAAGACTCAACTCTAATTCAATAATTATACCTATAAATAACTCAACATTAAACATTAAATTCATAATTTTTCATTATACTAAATATCTAATTTTATCAAAGTCTCTCACTTAAATAATTAATTCCTAATTTATTTAAAAGGAAAACAATATCTTCTTTGCCATCTAAAATTTATCATTTTTTATTATATTATCAATTTTAGAAATTTATACTTGAAAATTAACTTCAAATTTTCTATTACAAAAAAATTTACATTTTTTTCTATTGAAAACAAAAAATTCAAATTTATTATTAAATAATTCAATATTCAAAAATTTAACCCTAACCGGAAGTAATATAAATTAAAAGTTCAATATATGTTAATTTATAATAAACAATCATTTTACAAAAAATACCAAAAATCAGGGCAGCACTCCTCCTAATGATATTCTTATAAATAATTAAATATATATAAATATATTATTAACAAAAAACAAATGTCTAATCTCTAATTCATAAATAACAACTTCTAAATACAACAATTCTAATTATTAAACATAATAATATTCAACATATATCATTTCATAAACAATATCTTCTAATTCTAAATAACCCTCTTCAAATTCAAATCAATAATCCAAAATTTACTATTTAAATACAAATTCTAATTATTATTGCAATTTATTTTTATCAAACAATTCAAATAAAACATATTATTCAATCTCAATCAATTACTATATCAATTAATCAAAACCCAAAACCAACAACTCCTAATTTCATTAATATTATCAAATTTATAATTTATATCAAATAATAATTATTAAATAAGGAAATTCCTATTTATAAAAAATAACAACATTATTCAACTAAATCTATTTAATAAATAATATTGTAGAGATTCAGCCCCCACATTACTTCTATTAATAACTATTGGAACGATAAAACTTAACAATTTTTTTTAATTAACTAAATTAAGCAACTTATTAATCAAAATAAACATATCAAATCAATTATATTGTCTTATATAAAAATCAAATAACATCACTTTCACTTAAAACATTACATTTTTCCATATTTTTACAAATAGATATAACTATTAAATATCATTTTTTTATTCTCAATTTATTAGATTAGAAATGTTCAATTCCATTTAATTCAAAAAATGTTTTTAAATTCAACTTTAAATTAAATCAATCCTATTCATATTCAATTTTAATATTTTAATTTAGTAAATTCAAAATTTTAATCTCATATAAATTTCATTTCATTCAAAAAACAAAGTATTTTTACATTTAATTTTAAATAATAAATTAATATATTAATTTAATATTCCATTTTATATATTAATTATAAGTATTTATTTCAATTTAATATTTTATAGATAAGTAAAAAATTACCAATCGCATTACCATCAGTACAAATATCGACGCATGAAACCAGTTACCCCTAAAGCTGTAATCACTATTTACCCATCGCCGACATACCGACTGACGACTGACATTACCTTCAGTCCAGTTACCGACGCTTCCACTCGGTTACCCATAAAACTCTTATCACTATTTTACCCACATCCCAGATACCGACTCTCCAATACTATTACCGACAACCTACTTATCGACACGTGTCGAACCACTCACCTGCCCTCTACCCAATTACCCATCTACTTCCAAATTTTCAATATTTCCAACAAAGAGGATAGACCAAAGTAGAGGCTCAGTTCTGGGGGTTTGACTGACGCCAGTTTCTCCACGTTACCGACACGATTTCACCCCCGAGGAGACGGGGCGCCACGAGTCCTACTGGGGTATCTACATATCGGCCAAGCGGGGGGGCTCCGTTCGTACTTGTTCAACTGTACAAATGATCAACTGTACACAGAATTTTCAAACGGTGAGAGCACCGTTTGAAAATTCTAAAATTCTAAAAAGCTAGGCTGTACATGTGGCGCTGGGTCCACATGTACAGCCTAGCTTTTTCTCTCGACAGTTGAATCCCTTCACAGTCGTGCTCTCACTGTCTGAAAATTTTGTGTACAGTTGATCATTTGTACAGTTGAACAAGTACGAACGGAGCCCCCCCACTTGGCCGATATGCAGATACCCCAGTAGGACTCGTGGCGCCCCGTCTCCTCGGGGGTGAAATCGTGTCGGTAACGTGGAGAAACTGGCGTCAGTCAAACCCCCAGAACTGAGCCTCTACTTTGGTCTATCCTCTTTGATTTCCAACTTTAATAGCTAACAACCCCGCAACGCATTAAAATCAATTAAAAAACCCTATTTTTTACACGCCTTACTCAATATTCGTCTCACACCATTTAATATCCATTAAACCTATTTTTTTTATTTTTATTTCAACTATAATATATATTCTTATTTATTACAATATCATTACAAGTGCCCCATTCCTTGCATTTTTTATTCTAAATTTTAATATATTTCATTTTTCTCTTTTTTTACTGAAAAATTTTCATATTTTTATAATATTCTATTTTTAATTCATTTTACACTAGAAATTTTCTAAATTTCACATATCAAACAACTATTTTCTTTCTTTCAAATCAATTTACAATTTATTAGTCAAGTCAGAAGCTTTACTCAAATCTTACATTTTATACAATTTTCAATTTGCAATTTAATCTTTAATCTTGCTTTATATATAGGTATAATTATTCAATTAGAGTTGAGTCTTACTGAAACTCTAATATAATGGTACCTGCTCATGCTTTTGTTACAATTTTTTTTTTTTTTTATAATTATGCCTATTATAATTGGAGGTATGATAGGTATAACTATAAAAAAAAAGTATAACAAAAACATGACGAGTTACCATTCTATTGTACTCCCAGTAAGACTCAACTCTAATTCCATAATTATACCTATAGATAACTCAACATTAAACATTAAATTGCAAATTTATTTAAAAGGAAAACAAAATCTTCTTTGCCATCTAAAATTTATCATTTTTAATTATATTATAAATTTTCTAAATTTATACTTGAAAATTAACTTCAAATTTGCTATTACAAAAAAATTTCAAATTTATTATTAAATAATTCAATATTACAAAATTTAACCCTAACCGGAAGTAATATAAATAAAAAGTTTAATATATGTTAATTTATAACAAAAAATCATTTTAGAAAAAATACAAAAAATCGGGGCACTCCTCCTAATCATATTGTTATAAATAATCAAATATATATATAAATATATTATTAACAAAAAACAAATCTCTAATCTCTAATTCTTCAATAGCTTCAAAATACAACAATTCTAATTATTGTACATAATAATATTCAACATATATCATTTAATAAACAATATATTCTGATTTTTATAATAAAATTTCATTCTAAATTATTCAAATTCTAAATAACGCTCTTCAAATTCAAATCAATAATCCAAAATTTACAATATAAATAGAAATTCTAATTATTCTTGCAATTTATTTTTAACAAACAATTCAAATAAAACATATTATTCAATCGAAATTTATTAATATATCAATAAATCAAAACCCAAAACGAACAACTCCTAATAATTATAATAATAATAATTAAACAATTATTATTAAATAAAGAAATTTCAATTTATAAAAAATAACAAGATTATTCAACTAAATCTATTTCATAAATAATATTGTATAGATTTAGCCCCCACATAACTTCTATTACTCAACTATTTTATTCAAACAATAAAAGTTAATCAATTTATTTCTAAGAAAAATTAATATTGAATAAGAATTATTTCAAATTAATAAAATAAACATAGAAAATCAATTATATTTTTTTATATAAATCAAAAAACATAACTTTCAATTATTTTTCATATAAATAATTATATCTTTTAACGTTATAAACATAACATTTTTTCATATTTTTACAAATAGATAAAACTATTAAATAGAATTTTTCTAATCTAAATTTATTAGATTAAAAAATTTTCAATTCAATTTAATTCAAAAAACAAAGTATTTTTAAATTCAATTTTAAATAATAACTTAATATATTAATTTAATATTTTATATATAAGTCAAAAATTACCAATCGCATTACCATCAGCTCAATTATCGACGCTTCAAACCAGTTACCCCTAAAGCTGTAATCACTCTTTACCCATCGCCGACATACCGACCGACGACTGTCATTACCTTCAGTCGAGTTATCGACTCTTCGAGCCGGCTACCCCTAAAACTATTATCACTGTTTAACCAACAGCCCAAATACCGACCGACCAATCGGATTACCGACAATCTAGTTATCAACGTGTGGAACAACTCACCCGCGCTCTACCGGATTACCGATCTCATTCGAAATTTTCAATATTTCCAACTTTAATAGCTGACAACCGCGCAACGCTTTAAAATCAATTAAAAAACACTATTTTTTACACGCCTTACTCAATATTCCTCTCACACCATTTAATATCCATTAAACCTATTTTTTTTATTTTTATTTCAACTATTTTCAATATGTTCAAAATTTTATAGCTAACACCCCCACAAAACATTAAAATCAATTTTAAAAACCCAATTTTTCATACGCCTTGCTGAATATTCGTCTCACGCCATTTAATATCCATTAAAACTATTTTTAAAAATTTTATTTTAACCATTTTCAATATGTTACGAATTTAACACCTGATAACCCCACAAAATGTTAAAATCTAAATATTCGTCTCACGCCATTTAATATCCATTAAAACTATTTTAAAAAATTTTATTTTAACCATTTTCAATATGTTACGAATTTAACAGCTGATAACCCCACAAAACGTTAAAATCAATATAAAAACAACGGAATTTTTCATACGCGTCGCTAAATATTCGTCTCATGCCATTTAATATCCATTAAAACTATTTTAAGTATTTTTATTTTAACCATTTTCAATCAGTCGCAAATTTAACACCTGACAACTCCACAAAACATTAAAATCAATTAAAAAAACGCAATTTTTCACACGCGTTACTAAATATTCGTCTCACGCCATTTAATATCCATTAAAGCTATTTTCAAAATTGTTATTTCAACCATTTTCAATATGTTGCAAATTTAACAGCTGACAGCCCCGCAAAACATTAAAATCAATAAAAAAAAAACGCAATTCTTCATACGCGTTGCTAAATATTCGACTCACACCATTTAATATCCATTAAAGCTATTTTCAAAAATTTTATTTTAACAATTTTCAATACTTACCTGTTTAACTGATAACAAACCCACAAAACATCAAAATCAATATAACAAAAACACTATTTTTCACACGCGTTGCTAAATATTCGTCTCACACCATTTAATATCCATTAAAGCTATTTTTAAAATTTTTATTTTAACTATTTTCAATACGCTAAAAGTTTGACGGCTGATAACCCTGTCACGTCATTACACTTCGTCGACTATTTACCCATCGCCGAGATACCGACCGTCCAATACTCTTACCGACAGACTAGTTATCGACGTGTGGAACAAGTCACCCGCGCTCTAACCAATTACCGACATGGTTCCAAATTTTCCATATGTTACCAATTTAACACCTGACAACCCCGCAAAACATTAAAATCATTTTAAAAAACTCAATTTTTCACACGCATTGCTAAATATTCGTCTCACACCATGGAATATCCATTAAAGCTATTTTCAAAATTTTTATTTCACCCATTTTCAATATCTTCTGAATTTAACACCTGACAACCCGACAGAAAATTTTAATCAATTTTAAAAACCCTATTTTTCACACGCCTTGCTAAGTATTCCTTCATTTAAACCCTGTTGTGAGATTCTTACGACTTTATTCTAACTAACTGTTGCAAAACCTAGCTTCTAACTCTCTCTTCTCAATCTCTATCCATAAAAATATCCTCACCAGTCTAACCATATTATTGCAAAGGTAAGCAAATCTAGTCTGAAGGGTGACAAGTTTCGCAGGGCCACCAATTTCTTGACTGACACCATCTAGCGAAACCCTTACAACTTCATTATGACTAGGCTTTGCAAAACTTCGCTTCTAACTCTCTCTCTCTTCTCAATCTCTATTCATAAAAATATCCTAACCAGTCTAACAATATTATTGCAAAGGTAAACAAATCTTGTCTGAAGGGTGACAAGTTTCACAGGGCCACCAATTTCTTGACTGACACCATCTAGCGAAACCCTTACAACTTCATTATGACTAGGCTTTGCAAAACTTCGCTTCTAACTCTCTCTCTCTTCTCAATCTCTATTCATAAAAATATCCTAACCAGTCTAACAATATTATTGCAAAGGTAAACAAATCTAGTCTGAAGGGTGACAAGTTTCGCAGGGCCACCAATTTCTTGACTGACACCATCTAGCGAAACCCTTACAACTTCATTATGACTAGGCTTTGCAAAACTTCGCTTCTAACTCTCTCTATTCATAAAAACATGCTCACGCCATTTAATATCAATTCAAAAAAATTACAAATTTATATTTATACCATTAACAGTACCTTACAACTTTCACAGCGATCAACCCCCGGGTTCATCACTAAAATCCCCCACAAAAAAAACGCAATTCTTTATCAGCCTTGTTAAATATTTCTCAGGCTCGATGAAATAGCAATGAAAAATACATTTTCAATTTATATTTCTCCCCATAACAGATGTTAAACATTTTTACTACCTTAGCACTTTTACATTTAAATGCTCCTCCCCCCGAGGTTCTCTTTACGGTTATTCATCATTTGTGAGAAATCATTTACAATGCAAATTACTAAATTCCGACTAACAAATATCCACCTGTCAAGCTAACCATCCCACTCAATTATTTTTTTACTAATTATTCATTTCATCCTCAAAAAGCTTTCTTCAAATATTCATTTCTTATAATTTACCATTCCACCCAAACTAGCCGCCGCCGCATATACTAAACCTCCGCATTCAATTCAATGCGTCGAGGCTTGTCCAAAAAATATTTTCCACCCCTATATAATACACGATGTCTCAATTCGTCGACACGATTCGTCGGAATCAGACACCTTTTCCTCGCTGTCCAACTCCGACGGAACAAAACCCCGGGGGCTCCGACAAGGAGGCCGTCGAATTCTGGACGATCCCCCCGTCTTCATTCCCCTCCACCCTAAATTTACGCGCTTTTTACCGCCCAATATACAGGGCATATACAAAACGGGACTCCACGTCGCACTTCACCACAGTCAAGTACGACGGGTAATTCAGGATACAGGTCGCACTCCGACGGGTATCAATAATACACCTCCGAGTCCGACGGATAAAGTGCGGGATCTGACGGCGGCCGCTGAATTCTACAGCAACGCCCGTCTTCATTTCCCACCGCGCCCCCCCCCCCCCAAAAACACCCCTTCCTACAACCCCCAGTATATGTGACAGCTGAGTCCAACAGTGCATGACAAATTACAAAAACTACTTTTTCAAAAAAACCTTTTTCAACATTTTATTTCTACTGACCACACCAAAAAATTATATAAAACCCAATTAAGAGCTAATTCTCTAATTAATTCAAAAACCCCAACTCTGGCTAGCTTCACTTTATTAATTAATTTTAATTTCTCACAACTGATAAACGTACCTCTTATCCACTAGAAGCTCATCATGAGCATCGTTAAACATTTGTGACAAATAATTCAAAATTTATCACAATTGCTTAACATTAAATAAAAATTCTTTAATTTTTGACTCACCGAGATATCAACTGCAAACTGCATACTGCAAACTGCAAACTGTCGCCTGCTGTTGAACGCTGTCTCAGCATTCCTCCTTTTCCACAGCTCACTTCACATTAAAAAAAAAAAAACAAATTACAAAAATTGATTTTTCAACAAAGCTTTTTCACCATTTTATTTTTACTGACGACACAAAAAAATTATATAAAACCCAATTAAGAGCTAATTCTCTAATTAATTCAAAAACCCCGACTCTGGCTAGCTTCACTTTATTAATTAATTCATTTTAATTTCTCACAACTCATAAACGTACCTCTTATCCACTAGAAGCTCATCATGAGCATCGTTAAACATTTGTGACAAATAATTAACAATTCCAAAAAAAAAAACTCTTTTCTATACTAATATCAGCTTTATGCTACTCATTAACCTTCTTAAAAATTTATCACAAATGATTAACTTTAAATAAAAATTCTCTAATTATTGACTCACCGGGATAACTGCAATGTGTCGCCTGCTGTCTCAGCATTCCTCCTTTTCCACAGCTCACTTCAACAATTCACATTAAAAAAAAAAAAAAAAAAAAAAAAACACTGACTATCCACCACCAAAAAAACACTGCTCACTTAATATTCCACCTGATTTCTCACTAACCAATTAACCATTCAATTATGCCACAATTCAAACAACAGGCACACACTTTCTTAGGCCACTGTATTTACAACCCGACTCATTATTTTTTAAATTAAAATTCTAAACATTTTTAAACAAATTACGCCTTTTTACCGGCCCACCGACAACCACGAACGCGCACAACTACCCCCCCCCCCTCGATCCCTTCGCCCCACTGGTCACTCCCGTATTTCCACTCCACAATTAAACATTTTATTATTTAAAAAAATTTAACGCAATGCACACACTTTTTTACGCCAATCCATACCTCACTCGTCATTTTTTTAATTAAAATTTTAAACAAATTACACCGACGCACCAACAACCACCAACGCGCACAACTGCCCCCCCCCCCCCAACCCTTTGCCACTCAAGTCTGTAGATACGCTACGTATTTTTCATTCGTCCATTTTCCATTTTATTATTTTAAAAATGTCACTCAATAAACACACCTTTCCAGGCCAATGCATTTACACGCAATTTACCACTTTTTTTTAACCAACAATTTGTCCAATTATTTCATTTAACAGGTTACGCGTCATCACCAAGCCGCCGACAAGCACCAACACGCACGGCTGCCCCGCCTCGCCGCACCATCCCTTTGCCACCCAAGTCTGTAGAGACGCGGCGCATTTCACAGTCCTCCTTTTTGCATTTTATTATTTCAAAAAATGCCACTGAATGCACAAATTTTACTGGGCCAATGCATTTACACCCAATTTAATGGTTTTTTTTAGGAAAATTTCCAGCATAATTAGCCCTCATCACTAAGCCACCAACAACTACGGACACGTACGTACGGCTGCCCCCCCTCACCGCACCATCCCTTCGTGACCAAGCTCTGTGGAGACGCTACTCGTTTTTCAGTCCATTTAGCATTTTATTTTTTCAAAAAATTCCACTCAATAAACACACTTTTCTGGGCCAATCCATTTACACCCAATGTACCAGTCTTTTTTAGCAATATTTCACTATTTATTTAATAGATTAGGCGTCATCACCAAGCCGCCAACAACCACGGACACGTACGGCTGCCCCGCCCTCACCGCACCATCCCTTTGTCACCCAGCTCTGTGAAGACACTGCCTATTTCTCAGTTGTCCATTTAGCATTTAATTATTTATAAAAATACCACCGAATTGACACACTTTCCTCGGTCAATCAATTTATACCCAATTTACTAGTTTTTTCATCAAAATTTCCAGCATAATTAAACAAATTAGGCGTCATTGGGCAGCCCCCAGTACTCATACGCAATTCCCACAAATCACTTCAATATTCACTATTCAACTTTAAAAGACATACTCACTATGTTAATTGCACGCCGCGAACCTATTTCCATTCAATTAACCACTTTAATAATCCAAATTCAACGTTTCATTAAATTAATTACACGATTTACGCGAGACGCCGGAACGGACAAGCACGTGCAGCCGCCATCTTAGGGCATACTGCAGTAGTGCAGTCACGCAGCCCGCAGCTCACTCACGCTCCCCACACCCTTGGCACGGCTAGGGATTTTTCCCTTGGCGGATGATTTCAAATTCCTTTACTCTTTTATTCGGTTCAATAAAGTCAATCAATGAATTTAATAAATCAATACATTAAAAAAAAATGATGGGGAAAAAGACATATTAGCAATAGTAATTCTTGACATATGAAAACCCAATATTTAATTTATATTTTAAGTCATTAGGATAAACATCGAAGTGAGCCGGTCAGGGGACTCTTGTGCTTAAGAGTCCCCTGAATATCAATAAGGCCCTAAATTTTTAAAAAACCTGAAAAAAATTTCTTTTCCTCCTTCACAAAAAAATGGCAGACGTACTCCTTTGATTTTTTTGTGAGAGAAATCGAAGGGTGCCATCGTTGATTTTTGCAAACTGGAGCGAATCATTTCTCGTGCTTGAGTATCCTCTACATGTGAATAAAGCCCTAAACCGCCGAAAAATGCAAAAAAAATTGTTTTTCTCCGAAAAAATCGGACGGCCAATGTTTTGCTTCAAATTTGGGGTTAGTCTTCAGATTTTTTTGTTAGAGGCATTAAATGGTATTACGATTGAACTTCGCAACTGGGAAGAGTTTTGCATCGTGCTGACAATCTCCCGAATATAAATAAGCCGGGCAATTGTTGGTTACCTTCTTTACCGGTAGGAATGTGCCAGGTTTAGTTCGTGCGCCACCACCGCCTAATTTTTGGGGGGGGCTCCGTTTGTACTTGTTCAATTGTACAAATGATGAACAGTAGAGAGAATTTTCAAACGTTGAGAGCCCCGGTGTGCAGGGATCCAACTGTCGAGACAAAAATGTGGCTGTACATGTGGACCCAGCGCCTATGTACAGCTTACCTTTTTGTCTCGACAGTTGGATCCCTGCACACCGGTGCTCTCAACGTTTGAAAATTCTCTCTACTGTTCATTATTTGTACAATTGAACAAGTACAAACGGAGCCCCCCCAATTTTTGCCAATAAAATTTCACATATGATTGAACAAGTTAGACGCAGAAACCAAGACGTAAACAAGGACGAACACGCACCAACCGCCGCTTAGTCCACAACTGTCTTTTTATGTACCGTTGCGTCACTACACTCCCTCTACACACACCGACGACCGGTACCATCTACCTGTTACGTTCCAATCTGGTTCGCTGGCTCCCAGGTGGCAGGTCCGATGCCCGTGGAGTGCAAAATCATTTTGCTTCACAAGTGCGGGAATTTAAAATTAAATAATTAAACACAGACACCAATTTAGCGAGATTATATTATTGAAAATTTATTCGTAAGTTGTAGGCTTAACATAACTTTTAGGCGTCTGAGGTCGAACTGCCTTACAATCATTCTTCTATTTTACCTTAAGAGTCAGGATGAGGGGCCTGTTCCACAAATAGGACTAGGGGACCAATCGTAGCCTTGAGCTCAGTTAGGTGGTTGGCTCTAAACCCCCACGATCCTCTGGGCTCACTCAGCTTTGTCTCCGGGGATACATGATTTTAACAAAAGGCCCGCGTCCGTCGTTCTAGCTGCTCTGTGTTCGACTATGCTCTCGGAGCCCGTATGCTTCATAAATTATGCTGCGCTAGGATTTTCTGTTATTAATTGCGTTTATAACGCCTCGGAATTTGTTGTTCGGATTTATTTAATGTACCGATCAGGAATGAGTTGAAATCATTGATCGTTACGTTATTTTCGGGTAAATTAATAGTATTTAGCCCGACAGTAGGATCATTATATTTTCTTTTGTTCTATTTGGTTTTTTATGAATTTAATGGATTAGATTAGACGGATAAAAGCAGTTTCGGTCTCTCTCTGCCTACGATACGCTGCATTCCTTAAAATAAATGGAATGATCAATAATTTGTAAGATCTATCTCTCTCGAAAATTATTGGGGTTATATTTGCGTTTCTTATTAAACTATGGAATATTCGAGAAATTATTATATTTAAGGTTATTATTATCAAGAGATGAAGTTAATATAGTCCAGTGACCAGCATACCCCGAACCACCCCTCTCTCCACAACCTACATCCTGAGCATTTACCACCTTTCCCTTGACCCTTTAGTTTAAGTTTTCCTATATTTACGTTTTAAGTTAGAATTTTGGTTCATCGTCGTGAGTTATCCGCTTCGAGTACGTTTTTCGATTTGTTGTTCCCGTCGAAACAAAAAAACAACTGGCTCCCTTCAGAGCATTTGTTCCGTTTTCGGACCGTCAAGGGAAAAGGGCGGGCTAACTGGAGCATTTTTATGCGAGTAAAAATCTACCACGTTACATTAGTTATGTAAAAATCATTAGATATTACAGGAGTACATGGCGAGATCGACAATCAGGTCAGTATGACCAAATGTGCGGGAAAAACTTTCCAGATTGCCATGAGAGGCGTTTTTCTTAGAGTCGAAACAAAGAGCACCCGAGCTATCCCATAAAGAAGCATGAGGTGTCGAATACTTCTGGCGACTCAGGATCAGATTTTTTATCTAAAACAATGACGAATGCAGCATTTTTCATGAGGAATACAGCGTTGACGATCTCCATGACGGTTTGGAAATCGAGTCAGTTCGCCTAGCAGGGAGGGCAAGTGCACATCGGAACACATCTATATATTATTCAAATTATACTTGCTCTCAATTTACCATGATTATTATTAAAACACCTCAATATAATCCATCATCAAAAACAAGTGTTCAACGAATTTATTTCAAATATTAACCTTTTTAGTGCAAGTTTTTATCACTAAATTGTCAAAATTCATGTGTGCTAATGTGGCTGTTATAGCTTAAAATGCCTGCTTACTGCTATCCATCATGGTAAAATGCAGCTCAATTTGACATCAATTATGCCCAATGGAAAAGCTGCAATTTGAAAAAAAACGATATCAGCATTTTAAAGTGAAAATTTGGGTTTTATCGCGGCCACAGAAAATAAAAGAAAATTATAACTATAAAAAATGCCATCACATATATTAGGAATACTATGACTAGTCTAGTGCTGTCTTATTGTTTGGATTAATATAATTAATGACATCAACCACATTTTTTGTGTATTTTGTAAGTTGGAAAATACAGTTCCCCTGTCTATATTAATCCTTAGAATTTCGAGTTCTCTGGCCATAACTTTTTTGTTGATGGACCTGCGATGTAAGTTAGTTGCTAATATAGTTCTATACAACATAGAATCACACAAGTAACAGAAATCACAATTACAAGAATTGGAATGAACAAAGAAATTCCGTTCCCTCCCCGCAGCCCTTAGACGTTTGATTTCAACGCATCAGCACAGGTAATTCTCAGACTGTCTTCAAATACATGGGGACACACACTTTTCACAAATTACTATAATACTCTAATATAAAAACACACTGAATATGTTGACTTGAGTCGATGGTTGCGTTTACACCGCATAAATTGTCTTTTTAATCGGAATTGAAGGTACGATTGAGAAAAAATAGACGCAATAACCGAGAGAGGCCGTCAAGCATGAACAAGCACAGCCGCCATCTTATACTAACGTCAGTATAAGTTTTAACATCGGGTATAACCCGAAGTCTACCCCCTCCCTTCTTCGCGCATGCGTAATTTCAGGATATTACCGCGTTACCCACATGTTCATAAGTTTCCTACGCGGGAACTAGTTTCTTCCTGAAATAAAATATATTTAAAAAATAATTGAAAATCTGGCTATTAATTGTTCGACAAGACCAAGCGTTCTCTTTGCAGGAAAAAAAAATATCAAGAATAAATAATTTATTACGTTTTACATGTTATTTGTGTGTTAATTTGAATTTATTTTGTGTGCTAATTTTAATGTTAGTGTGTTTGTTGTTTTAAGTTAAGATTTTCTTCATAATTAACCTGTGTAATTTTTCGAGTTGGGACATCAGTGTTAACAAAAGGTAAGTGTACTTGAATATACAATCAATGGGTATCAATCGTTGGGGAATTAAATTCTCCATCGATTGATACCCATTTCATCCCCTAATCACCATTATTTTCAAAGAAAAACCGCGGGCTACATGCCGACAAGGACTAAAATCGTCGAGATTTTAGTCTTCAATCGCCCGTTCCCCACTTAAAAATTGATTACTTCTCCCCCCTTAAATTTAAGGGATGAAACCAAGGGCGATTGAAGGGGGATACTGATGGAATATATTTTATTTTTTACCCTTAAAAACTGTAGATTCCCAATGAAATACAAAAGGCCCTATGCTACTCCCAAGAGGTCCTCAAATCGGAAGCCGTGGTCAATTTCATTGGATAATAAACGAGGAAGACCATTCAATAGTCAATTCCAAATGGCGGTATACTCCGTTTATTGTTTTAATGAAGAGGAGCAGCGAGCAGGCCAATGCATAATCCCTTTGCAGCAACCCAGGTATTAATAGTGGTTCCTTCATTTTTGTCCTCAACAATGGTTGCCTCCTGTTGCCAACCTAGTTCAGAGGCGACCTTTAAAAAATTTCCGGAAAAATACATATTTTTCATGTTTTTGAAAAAGTTTCAAACCCTATTTTTTCTTAATCACGGTACAATCTAATTCTATCTTATTATATAAGCTGTACATTTGTTTCCACTACTTATACTAATACGAAACATGTAATAACACTGTATGTGCATCCGTAATAGTGAGGGGTCGAAAATATACTAATTACCATAGTAATTTGATGATTGATCCAGTACTTGATAAATTAGTCATCGTGTATTTCACGTTTTCTGCGATTTATGGAAGAAAAAAAGAAATCTAGGATGTTTGCGGGAAATTACGATGCAAATAGCAGAAGTCTGATCAAGCAACACAATTAAAAATTGGAATTTTCCTCGAATACTTCCTGACATAATTCTTCTACTTTTCTGTGTGTATAGCATGCTTAACCGAGTGTTGACTAATCCCCTTTTCTATTCCCACAATCTTCTATTGCATGTTTGCACGTACGTATTCTGTAGAGAGAGAACCTCGAAAATGCTGAGAATATCCCTCCCTTCTATTACCAAAATTATGCAGCATGCTGAGACAGGTGAACCATTTTTGACCCCAGGGAAAGACAGGCATCGGACTGCACCCAAACTCAACATTAGTGATGAAGTCAAGGGCGAAATTCGCGATATAATTTATGAGCATGCCGAGAAACGTAAGAGTAGAGAATTTGCAATGTTTGTGTAGTCCTATTGCAAAAGTTCGGTACTATTTGAACACAATAACTATACGAAAATTCGTCCCATTTCTTCTGAGGCATTTCAACTTTTCTAGAACGTATTTTACCTCTTTAAGGGGGAGAATTTATTCAATGTTATAAAATACTTTATGTACAAAGAAAATTCTCCTTCACGAACATTTCATTATAAAATAATCGTTTTCTTTTTCTGGGCTGGACATCAAACAAGTCAACGTTATCTTGTGTATGTAAGGATGAATAATATATTAACTTTTTTATGCAGGTGAACCATTGACCATTGAAAAGTTGCTGCAGGTCATTGCGTATGTTCCTCTTTCATTTATTAGTTGATCTTTTGAAATTTGAATGAGCATAGTAGTATCATAAACTTTATTTTCAAGATCGAAGGAAATCACTTTTACCGGAGGAAAAACGACGCTGAAAAAAGTCCTTCTTCAGATTGGGTTCACCTACTGTAAGCGTGATGGTACTAGGTACCTCAAAGAACAGCCATACATCGCTTACAGAAGGATCCAGTTCCTCAAAAAAATGAAGCATCTAATTGACGAAGGCAAGCCGATTGTCTACCAAGATGAGACTTGGACATATCGACGAGGAACGGGGAAGTCGAAAGAGTGGCAGGACAGTGATGTCCGGAGCCACACAGGTGAGGGTTTCCCCGCTTGGACGATAGGCTCAAACTTGGTCCAACCTCGGTTACCAAGCCTCGGGATTCCTAGTTTTGATCACGGTTGAACCTGTGGTAATTCCTAGGTAAAACCAAGTTTGGCGATTCCCTGTGAATTAAAGCTTGGCTACCAAGGCAATTCCTATCTTCATCCAAGCTTCGGTCTCCGAGCTTGAATTGATAAGTTAGAACCAAGCTCGGGCCAATATATTTTAGAAAAAATTAAATAATTTATATTATATAAAGATATAAATCCATATTTTTTATAAATAAATATATTATTTATTTATTTTATTTTCTTTAATTTTTTGCAAGTTCGAGAATTTCTAACTGGTTATTGTCGGAGGGCTTTCAGCCAAAACCGGAAAACTGTTAACATAATTCGTGGAAAAAAAATTAAGTTGATCGTGATGGTCAAAGAAAAAAAATTAAGTCAGAATTCAAATTGGAAGAATTATCAACTTTTGACAGTTTTGTTTGGCTATACTAATGCTTGGGTTGGGGGGAGCGAGCTGAACATATTTTTTTTCAAGTCAAACTTGGAAGTCGAGCTTGGATGAAGGCTGATGACCAAATTAGGCTAAAGCTTGATCTCAAATTGGGTGACGCTTGGATCAAGGTTGGTCCAAGTCTGGACGCCGGACTTGATTCAAGCTTGGATCAAACTTCGGATCCAAGCTCGGACGGGCGTTACAAACCAAGGGCTAGCCAAGATTGTTCCAAGCTTGGAAAGCAAGATCGAACCAACCTAGCCTACTCTCGGTCCAAGCTTGGACCAATGGTGAATTCCCACCTGGGCACTAATGAAAAAATCTCAGTCAGGAATGATTCGACTGGTGACCGGTACCTGATCTGTAATGCTGGCGGGAGGAGTGGTTTCGTTCCGGAATGCTCCCTATTCTACCGTACAGCTGTCAAACCAAGACCAGATGACGATTATCATGGTGACATGAATGGAGAACTATTCCAGAAATGGTTCAAGGAAAGACTTGTCCCCAACATCCGGGAGCCATCGATAATCGTCATGGACAATGCATCGTATCACTCCCAACGAGTAGGTATATTTTTACAGCGCGCAAGATTTTGTAGGTAATGAAATAAAGGAATGAAACAGGTGTTGGTCGATGGAGAATTTGATTCTCCATAACCCCGAATCAACCCCGAATAAGTTGAAGAGGGTGAGTCTGATCTTCAAGTTGCTCTTAACTTTTCGATTCAGAATTCCATCCTCATCTTTGTTTCGAAGTTTAGACGTTGGGTTTTGAGACAACCTATATTGATTGCTGCTTTTGTTACCGAGATTAAAGAATGCGACAATTTTGTTTATTTTCCCCTCCTTGTTTCCTTTGCAGGTACATCAAAATCCTACTCAAAAGTGGACAATTGCCCAGATCCAGAAGTGGTTGGATGATCATAACATTCGTTATGAGCCAGGGACTACCAAAAAGGAGTTACTGGTCATTGTTCAACTCAACAAGCCTGAAGTTCGTTACCAATTGGATGATTATGTTGCGAAATGTACTGATCATGAGATTGTTCGTTTGCCTCCATACCATTCAATCTATAATCCGATTGAAATGGTTTGGTCACAAATGAAGCGATATTATGATAAGAATATTGGTCGCAACAATGATTATTCACACGAAATGGCTGAAACGATCTGGGCAGAGGCATTGGCATGCGTTTCTATACAGCAATGGGAAAACTATTGCCGTCATACTGAAACCAGAATCTTGGAGGACTATGCTCGAGAGGTATCAGATGACTGTAATAGAGAAGCCTATCAGATCCAAATTGTTTGTGATGAGGATGACGCAGACAATGGTGATGACGATGGTGCTGACGCAGATAATTTCACCGCAATGCAAGTGACCGTCGACCTTGATTCACGGATTCATAATTCAGCTTCTTTGGAGATGAATCTGGGATCGGTTCGTCGATCCTTGTTAACTGCGTTTGAATCGGAAATGGTATCTATCGAGGAATCCATTCAAAAAAAAAAATTGTGAGAGAAACATTCACGTGATTGTGATGAAAATTACTATTTCAGCTGGCAGATCCACCCCAAAGTGACGAAGACATGGTAGCAGGTCTTCAGATGGAAACTGATTTCGCAGACCATTCTGTATTACCAGCGATTCCTTCATCGGATTCGACAAATTGTTCCCCGAGGACTTTAGATCATGTGAGCTCGCGTAACCTCTCAGATTTTAAATTAAATTTCGGCCCTTGATGCCTATAACATAGTGACATTTGGGAATACCGATTAAAGCGGAAGGGTGAAAATATTTTGTTTCAAGGAATCTCAAAAAGTCAATGAAGTTGTGATGGAATGCAGCAGGCCGTCAAGAGCCATTACGGATTCTGTGCTGGTACCAATACCAGATCCAGAAAGAGATTCAAGACCTCACTGGTCATCATTGATGGACAGAAAAGGAGTTGTCGAATTGGCAACATCGATGAATGGAGTATTACTTCACCAGTCTGCCAGATTTCATCAGGGCCACGAACGTTTTCCGGTAGAGCGCAGAAATTCCCAGTGCACAGCAAATGCGGTGGTGGCGATAGCAGTGCTACTTGGATCCCCAGTTAATGTTACACGAGATCTTCTGGATCAGATCTTGATAGATGGTGACAGACTTTATGTCGACTCACGAACTGAGAGAAACATCGTCTATCAACATCTATCACCAGAAGATCTCCAAAACAGATTCACGGCATGTGGTCAGGCGTTTACCATCGGTGTTTATTTCAATTCTCAGGGGTTTCTGTCTTCAGAAACTACCCTACACGAGATCACTGAAAGTATCTCATCAAATGCCGCTGTTTATCAGCACGAACTTGAGCGTACAGGGTTTTTATATATTTCGGAAGGCAAAACGGTTGCGTATATCATTTCTCCACAAAATCCCAATTGTACTCGCCAATATTTTTATTTGTTCAATCCACATGCAGTGGACAACAATAATCATTTCCCTCGAATTGCCAGAAAAGGAGCCGCGAGATTATTCCGATGCCTGTCAGCGAATGCCCTGGCTCAGCTTCTGCTGACCCAAAATTATGCCAGAAGGAATGGATGGCAAATGTATAGAATTAAAATTGAAAACAGTACGAAATAGTATATTTAGTAACGGACCTGAATAAGGTTTTTTTAGCAATGGTTAAACATACTATTTTTAATAAAGTTCATATTATAATTTATGAAATGTGTAACACGAGGTTTTTTAATTATCATTTTTCAAATTTTTTGGCAGGGTAAAAGATTTGTTGTGGGAGAACTTATTTATTTATAAGCGGCGGTTTTTCTATTGAAAAACTGAAGATTAGGGGGTGAAATCGGTATCAATCGATGGGGAATTAATTCCCCAGCGAATGCCCTTGATTTCATCCCTTAATATTAATTGGGGGAGAAGTTATCAATTTTTAAGTGGGCAGCGGGCAATTGGAGACTAAAATCTCGACGATTTTCGTTGTTGTCGGCATGTACTCCGCGGTTTTTCTTGTGAAATAATGACGATTAGGGGATGAAATTTAATCCCCCAACGAATGCCGTTGGTTTCATCCCTTAATATTAATTAGGGGAGAAGTTATGAATTTGTAAGTGGCGAGTCGGCGATTGGAGAGTGAAATCTCCATGATTTTCACCCTTTTCGGCATGTTTCCCGCCGTGTTCCTTTTAAAATAATGAAGATTCAGGGTTGAAATGCTCTCCAGGAGATTGAGTGATAACTGGATGCAGTAGTAAGCTACATATTTTTAATAATTGTTTAGTAAACTTGGTAGATCCCTTTAAAATAATATCGCTCTTTAGCGCCCTTCCATCATGTTTTCTCTCTTTTTTTCATTATTTTTCATGTCCATTCAAGTGGTTCCCACAACGCAAAATTAGTCCCAAAAGTTAATGTATTTTAAGTTAAAAAGATAAAATTTTTCCAAAAGTTGACGTTCGTTAGATAGTCCACGCGGGTCTTAATTTATATTGTTTTTGTGGCGATGTGGGATGGATCTTTATGACGAATTAAAGTAAATATTTGTTTATATATACATATATTATATTATATCCTTACATATTAATGAAACAAGGCAGAAATAACGAAATGCAATAATTATCTTAATTTTAATTTTATTGAAACTTTTATATTTTAATATAACCTCAAGTCTAAAAGCGTATAATCATGCTATTCACTAATACAGTTCTCTCCATTGAAGAATAAAAATTTTACAGTTCAGAATGAAAAAATATTTATAATTTCTCGTGGGATTTTTTTAATTCAAAAAACGCGCACACAATATGAAAGTAGGCCCTTGGCGGAAGACTAGCTTCATGGCGCATGCGCGAAAAAGTGAGGGGCGACTTCGGGTTATACCCGATGTTAAAACTTATACTGACTTTAGTATAGGAATAAACTCGCTTTCCCGTCGAGCATAGCGCTGCCGCTCCCCCTACCCTGCCCCATAGATGCCCGTCACCAACGACTTTGCCCTTGGTGTATGTTTTGAAATACAGGTTCTCTATTTTACCAGCTCAACGAAGTCAATAAGATCATACAAAAGGAAATATTCCACAGAACCTTTTATAGGTTGACACAAAAAATTCACAGTATTCTGTGTACATAAAAAACGAAAATCTTTTCAAAGAAAGTCATTTTGATAAATAACATAATTTTCCCTTATAAGAGATAATTGATGAATAATGTTCAACGACACAAATAGCGGGATTGTGATAGCAATTAATTTACAAATACGGAAGCACAAAAGTGGAGACACTGGTCACGCTTCATGCCAATTTAACTCGTTTGTGCATCCACCGAAGTTTAGAGGGCATACTACCAGGCATACACGCTGACGTACACATAAATAATAGATATACACTTGCATATTGCTTAAACATCATGCTGAGTCGCATCGAAATAAAATTCAAAGATCGAAAAAAAATGCATTTTCCAAGCGTCTATTGAACAGCACAAAAAAAAATAAATAAAGGGCTATTATAATAGGATGTTTTTTTTAGTTATTCTTTTATGGTATTTTCACATCAAAAGTAGAACGGAAATTACATTTGAAAAATATAAGACACTGTTGTCAGTTTTAGTCTAGATTGAATTATTTTTCATCTTTGATATCATGATCGAACAAAGGGTATCATCCTCACGCAAACATTGCTCTCGCCTACCATAAATAGACTCGCTCACCTCAGTAACTGGACTCTCCATGACCTTGACGCAAACTCACCTATGTTACTCTGAATGGATGTAAAAGTAGAAATAATTGATGAAGGAGTTATTGCATCGTAACTACATATCCCTAGCGAATCAAAATGAAATGACAAAATCCCTGATAACCAAGGGAGAAACTCCACCAATTTCTTATAATTTTAAAATATTCCTAGTATATATATTTTATAAAGATGCAATGCTTTTCCCGGTGTTGATAAAGTTATCAGATAATTGTACTGCTTTTACAAGCAATCTCATTAGAATTTTATAATATTTACACCTTCATAGAATTGCCTTAATATACGTTGCTGTTCATATAATATTAATTACGTCCCTATCGATCAAAACTAAATTCAAGAGCCTCAAAAAAATTTGACCAGGCCCCACGAGATCAAACACACCTGAATATTTATTCTCGTTCCATTTAAAGGGTTTATCAATACATATAGTATGGGTAGTATGGGGATTGGCCTGGAGTGCATTCCTAAGAAGGAAATGTCAGCAGACGTGCAAATAAAAGGTATAGGATTGATAAGCCATTATGAATGATGCAGTAGTTTGATTTTTTATAGGAATTCACATGGATCTTATGTTTGATTTAAGTTTATAGTTTTCAGTGTCAAGCGAGCTTGGTTGCATTATTTGATAGAAAGAAATCTACAATATCGACTGATTAATATTGAGTTTAACTGATGATATAACAGGATAAAATTTCAACGTTTAATCTGACCCATTTTGTTGTTATTTCTCATCTCACATCACCCATTCTTAATCGAGAGTATGAATGATTTAGTTGACCCAGAGATACAACTTGAATATTAATATTCATTCTAACATACATAGCTGGGGATCACAGGCCTCCATTTTCCGCTGCCTTCTACGCCGCCCTCTAGCATTTAAACAACCCTTGAACGAAGACTGCATAGGATGTTTTTTATTTACCAGAACGACAGAGAAAACAAACGAAATAGTCCAATGCTCGTACACATCTTCTACTAGTCCAAAATGTAAAGGTGTATTTTAGGCAATGAAAGGATTTCCACAGAAGATGTTACTAGGCTACATAAAGTATTATACCATTTAAACAACCCTGTCGACAAAGATGATCCTCAAGTAAAGAAAAAAAATGACAACAAAAATCGAACTACGCCACATCGTCCTGACTCTGTGGCCTCAAAAGATACATTGGTCATCGGAGAGGTAAAATATCATCATCATCATCTGTAAGCAAGTAATGAAACAAATTGAAGCAGTTCGCGAAACTTAAACTCAAAACATATTTATTAGTTATTATTAATTATTATTATGATTATATTTATTATTATTATTATTATTATTATTACCCATCTAAATAGTGAAAAAAGAATCGAAATTTAATAGAAAATAATTGCATACAAATTTTAATTGTTCAATGTTTGGATATTTTAGGTGGGAGTTCTATTTCAATGTTCCTCCAGAGAATGTTTCCTGTGACGATGATTGCCGCATAACTAAAGTCCGCACCTCGAAGGTTACGATAATAGAGAAGAAAAAATGAACGGTAAAATACCACTGTTCCCTAATTATGAGAAGTAGCAAGTTAAAATCCCTCTGGATTTAGATACATCTAGCCATACGTCGGGGTAAGGGGGCAAGTTAGAAAAGAACAGGGATAGAAATACGTCCGAAAACACAATGATAAAGGGAGGTGGAAGAGAAAGATACTTACACAAGTTGGTGTGGTTGAAGATCTACCATGCAGTACCGCTACTCGGCCGTCCAATCGCTGTGAATACTTCCAACAGAGCTAACGAATCCGTGAGTCCCTATGAAATGTTCATGTTCAGCAACCGCTGTAGGTTTATAAAGTCCAGCCTCATAACCGCCACGGCGACAGAACTGTATCCACGGCCAAACCATCAACAACATTCAATTATTCAATTTTATTTTTGTGGTACCACCAGTCAGATAGTTTACTCCAAGTGAGTCAATGTTCCGACGTATTGAGATTGATCTTCTATAGTTATTTAATTTGTTGAAGAATATCACCAATTTTTCAAGGACATAGTGTAGGCAATTTCGTATTTTCTCAGTGAAACAATTGTGATTAATAAAAGATCGTGGAACTTGATACCAGTGTTATCAACAAGGTATGTGTGTTTTGTGAACTTCAATTCGCTTTTTCGATTCACTTGTCGAACACGGCCAATTCATATAAGTTGAATATAATTTATTGAAACCCTATACGATTATTTGCGGATATCTTTTATTATGTACCTTCACATTTGGTCCTATTTGACAAAAATTTTTGTACTGCAAGGGTACGCTCTTTCTTATATCCATTCTCACAATGTACACATGGTGTGCGCTGTGTGCGCTACAAAGAAACCACTCACTACCAAGTAAGCGACATTTCGTTTACTGAAAAAGCCGTTGAGTGAACTGATGGTGGTTTCGATGATAAAAGCCGGAGTACACTCTAGTTAATACATATTAAAGCGGGAAAAGGAATATTCTCTCCAATAATCATTTTGAAATAAGAGAAAATATATTTTCACAATCTAATTTAATATTTTCTGATTAATGATCATTAGCCTGAAAATATCTATCATCGTAAAATCATGATTACGTCCCTGTTTAGTTATTATATGAATAAGTGCAAATAACATCACTTACTTTTAAATTCATCTCATAATTCTCAGAAAACCTCAAACTTCTTTGCTCATTATATGTGCATATTGAATTCCTATAATTGGATAAGATGTAAATTCTCTAAAGAAAGATTTTCATTGCTGCGAGAGCCTACAAATGTCGGTCCTTGACCCTAACTCAGCGTTCGTAATTTCCCCGTAGAGCTCACCAAGCTCTATCTTCAGATAATAGTCCCGGGATAGCGGATACTGGTATCGTCTTCCACCAAAAGAAAATGGATATATTTTTCAATTATTACCTTATTAAATTATGAAATCACTTGCATCCACTTGGAACTGCATTCAAAATGAATTTTTTTTAAATGATCTTCATTTGCAATGTCTTGGTAGGTGCAAGCATTGACGAGTATTTGAATAAGTATATAAGTCTATGAGAATAAGTGCATACGACTTGGCGAGTTCAATGCCTGAGTCAGTTGCGTCCTTGCATTTCATCAACTCATTCAATCAACATTTAATTATAACAATATAAGTTTTTGAACAATACATAATTAGCTACTACTTTTTCATGGATAAAATTGAATTTGAACTTCTTCCTTCATTTCATTGACTTCTCACCTGTTTATTCGATTATGCATTGTTTTTCTTTCACATTTATCGTTGAAAGTTGACTGTATGTCCTTATTTTTAAGCACATTATTGCTGATAATGCAGAATTTATACATAGTCCAAAATAATGAAAGGAAATAGTGAGTATATTCTAGGATTCAGATTGTTGCCAGTGGAAATAAAATTTCATGTGCAATATTCAAAATCACTCAAGCTTTCAAACTTTAGATAGAAATATTTTTTCACATTTCTCCGTAAAAAAGGAATTGTGAGGAGTGTTGGAATCAATGCTTCCCACCGCAATGCTTGATCATGACCTGCCTCAACTGTCTCACAAGGAGAAGGATCTTAGGCGCCGCCTGGACATTGACCTTATGTTCTCCCCCTTCTCTTTCCTGGCAGCCAGCCCTGACCGAGAACTCGCGCAACGTTTAACAAATACTAGCAGAGCAACCTTCCATCGTCTACATAATACCTACACAACTTACACGCATTTCCGTTCGTCTCCCACTTGGTTCAATCGTCCGTAGTTACTAAACGCAATTCATCCAAGAATTTTCTAGGTAGTAAATTCATAGGGATTCTTTCCCGCCATTCCTCCGATAACTCTCTTTCCTTATTTTTCTTTGCAGTAGGACTCTTTAATGTTGAGTACTTATTTTTACACCTCTCATCATCAACACTGCCACTTTCATGCAAACATAGCCACAATCTAAACTTGTAATATGAAGAAACATAAATCTGCCATTTTAAAGGAAAATATTATAATTTTCAAAAACAATAAGGAAATAATGAAAAACTTTCAGTTGGTATTATTTTTTTCATGAAAATATTAAAAATTCCAGGTTACTCAATAATTTGTTTTTAAATAACTTTTTCTAAATGACTGAATGACAAAAAAAAACGCTGTCACATTTGGCAAACCTGTTCCAAACGAATGACGTATCGAAAGGTAACCAATATTTTTTTAATATTTACGATATTACTGCTACATAGGTATTTGGAATGATAAAAGTAGAATAAATGTTTATTATTACGCTGGCCACGCGGGCTACGCGGGAGTAATGACCAGAACATTGCGCATTCAAATGACGTAGCGATCTGCATATACCTTATTTCTATATTGCTTCCTCGAGCATTTTTTTTCTCACCATGTAAAATCCATTAGTAAATCATCAACCGTGTCTTTTGAATATAACGAATGAGGTCAAAGTACCCGCATGCATCATTCCATTGCAGGTAGTATGAAGCCACTATTCAAGCTTTCCAACAATCTAGATTACTATTTCGTTATTATATCCGAACATATGCGATTAATCACATAGAATTGCGATAAGCATATACACCCATAAAGGAACCCTTTATTTGTAAGGACTTATCCCCAATTGTTAAGATTCCTCATGCAGGAATTGATTGCTCATTTTGGTTGAAACAGAACCATCCTTATGATTCAAGTGCGGTTAGGAAATATCTCACAACTCAGGCAAAAAACAGCACCAAATGCCAATGACAGGAAATCTGAATTCATGATGACAGGTTTATTAAATTTAAGTTTTTTTTACCATTGAAGAGTATTTTTATTTGTTTGATTAACAGATGAAGTCATATAAAATTTTTTAATAAATAATTGCTTCCTAAGTAGGCATCATCCATTTTATCCTTCATCATTTCACGTGAATAACGTACTTTAAGGACACAAATATTGAAAATTCAGTAAGTACGTTAATTTATTTACCGATGAGAATGAGTAAGAATCCAGGAAGTTATGTTCAATACGAAAGGAGAATTGGCCACCAGAGAAACATCATGTGAGAGATTAAAAAAAAAAAAGGAAAAAGTTAGAGATGAAGGCAAAATACCAGCTTACATTCAGTATATTCTACTGAGAGATATCTCCCTGGAGTTTGTGGATCGCACAACGGTAAACGACCTCGGTATTACCTTTGAACACCGTTACGCTCATGACTGAAGCAAGTTCACCGTGATAGATATAAAATCCCGCATCACTGCTATATCACAGGAGCACTAATCTTGAACCATCGAAATATCACTCTCATAGCTGAACTATTTACAACTTCATCAGCAAATAAAAATTTTATAATACACTGCTTTTATCATCCTCCTGAATAGTAGGCTTCATTTTCTTTTTTGCCCGTGGAACCAAATTCGAGTCGTGAAAAAGAAACAATGTATTTTTTTTCAACCTGTATGCGTAGACGTAAATTCATCTCAGTAATATAGATTGTTTTATATTCAACATTCCAATGAAATCAATACAAGAAGAAGTAGTATTATGAAAATTCTATATTATTTCCTAGAGAATTCACTACTTTTTTAAATAAATTTTTTCAACCGTGCAAGATGCTCTTGCCATATTGTTTCTTTTACTCACGTGCTTGACCAGTTGTCTACTTGGATTTGAACGCCAATGCTCTATTGCAACAGCCCGGAAAAATACTGTTTGTGCATCGAGCCGGAAAAAATGCCGTTTTCCAAGCACAGTGGGAGGTTAACATGCCGTGGCAGCCGTGACGGGAGCGACTTGAAATGGTAGTATCTCAGCCAAGTGGGATACACCTCAAAAGTTTCTTGCATTCCCTAACCTCACTCAAAATTCTGTACACCCAGATTATTACAGATTGTGATACCGTAGATCTGTCTCTCTATTACAAGAAACCACAATCACATAATAATAATAATTTAAATTAAGTTAATCACCTAAGACAGATGCTAACTTCATGCGTAACACTTTTTCCTCATTGGCCAATGCCATCGAGGCGGGAAATCCAAATAGGGCACACGGAGCGTACATTCGGTTTCATATGCCTTAATTGAAGAACATCTATTGAATAAATGAATGACTTATTGACTGATATGATCGTTCTATCATTACAATCACACAAATAGGTATGAAATAAGAGTTAATATAAAGAGAACATTAATACCGATATTACGCACATCATTGATGATAATTTATCGAATGGGAGTTATCTTGACTGTGGATGCAGTTAAAACATCTGCAACGTACACTCATTTTTTATCGTTTCTCCATCAATTAAATGATTTATTAAAAACAATCACTAATAGAGCAGGACAGCATAAAAATTGGCCTTTTCTATACGCCTAAGGACTAAACGAGCGTTGATTAAATTCCTAACTGAAACAATGACAAATATAGAATTGTTTTATTGTTAAAGGAGACACATTTAATACTTTGACAAGAGGGAAATGGTAATAGGCCATTTAATGAACTAAAATTTTTAATCACTTGCTCTTTTTGATATTCAATTTACACTTAATTTCCTAATTTGATATATTTCTCAGATGAGTATTCATGGGATGCGACGCTTCGTTAGAGGATTGCTACTCCTCGCATTCATTGGTGGAAGTAATGCCGCTCTTGGTAAGGATCACTAAACTAAAACAGTCAAAATCACTTAAATACCGTTATTATTAAATAAATGGTGATCATTGAAATAATTATATTAACTATGGTAACAATGATTTTTTCCAATGTGCACTTACCGGCGTTATGTATTCTCCTGAAGTGTAGAATATGGTGTAGAAAAATTAATATGTATAATTTTTTGACCGACACGATATGCAAGATTCATTTTTTTTTATTTTTCATTCACAGCTAAAGTAGCTTTCGAGAAATTGACAGATTACGACTATCGCGGAACAACTTATTACAGTGTGAGAAATCTCTCTCTGTACGAGTGTCAAGGTTGGTGCAGAGAAGACGCCGAATGTCAAGCAGCGGCATTTTCATTCGTTGTAAATCCGTTAGCCCCGGTACAAGATACATTGTGTCAATTACAAAATGAAACATCGTCAACTAATCCCTCTGCTTCCCCCCAAAGAGCAGCCAATATGTACTACATGACAAAATTGCAGATACGATCTGGTAATGATTTTCACATTTTTCGATATAATATTGTGATATATAGAGAATGCTTTGACAATTAGTCTTGTAACATTTCATTATATTAATATTTTTGACAATGAATTGAAAAACTTTTATCAATGTCAATGGCGTTCTCATAAAAGCCTTATGAACAATAAATAAGTAAATGTATCTATGTGGTGACCATGATTTGAAAAACTATCCATCATTTGATTTGTCACTGTATTCTTTAGATTATCCCATGGCTTACGTTGAATGCTTTTTTCCAGATGTTTGTTTACGGCCGTGGTCGTTTGAGCGTATTCCCAATAAAATGATTAGAGGCCTTGACAATGCCCTCATCTACACCTCCACAAAGGAAGCTTGTCTTGCTGCATGTCTAAATGAGCATAGATTCACTTGCCGATCACTCGAGTACAATTATGTAACTCTTCAGTGCCACTTGAGTGATTCTGATAGGAGAACTACAGGATTGTTTGTGCAATTTGTTGATGCTCAGGGAGTTGACTATTTTGAAAATTTATGTCTGAAAGGTAAATCTTCTGAGATAATGGAAGCAAAATTCTGTTCAAAACAGGGTGAATGTGAATGTACACTTCTATCGGTAATTGATGACAATAGGAAATGAGTTGTCTTCCTGCTCTAACTGAACAATACGGCTCCAAGCTCAGAATTCATTGATCTAACACAACTTGCCCTTCCCATTTGTTGGGAACAAGTTATCAGCAATATCAGAATGTCATTTCAATACTTCATTAATAAATTCTGTTACAAATTCATCCAATAATGACAATAATATTCCATTTAATAATGACTAATGGGTAAAAAATATGTGCTTATTTAGGCAAAGATGCATGCAAGGCACAGAGAACCTTTTTGAGTCCACGAATTGGAGTAGCAGATGACAAAATTGCACAGTATGCGGGTCTCCACTATTACACAGATAAAGAATTATCCGTGCAGAACGAAGCATCATGCAGATCCGCTTGCGAATTAGAAAACGAATTCCTTTGTAGATCTTATCTATATCGTGGTTTGCCAGTGGGAACAGCTTATAACTGCCAGCTTTTTCATCTGGATCACTGGACTCTGCCAGATGGTCCCTCAACGTATTTGAATGCCGAGAGACCGCTCATCGATAATGGCGATAGAATTGGCAATTATTATGAGAATTTTTGCGAAAGTATGTGTTTACCATTTGAAAAACCTGCAAAAATTATTCATGTAATTTTAAGGTTTTTTTTATTCCACAGAACCAGCCGAGCTACCCTTCATTATTGAAACTACTGAAGATCCAACACTCAATAATTTTACTAAAAGTACAGATGTCAACTGCGATAAAACTGGAACTTGTTATGATGGTATGACATTATATAGTTTCTCACATGATTCAACGAGAGTAAAGACAATTCCGGCATTCGGCTCGAGTTATAAACCTTATTTGCATCTTCACCAGATAATATATATTTTTGCCGAGGTTTTCAATATTTTTCTGTGTTATTTAAATCACTACTCCTTGACAAAAAATAACAAATAGAATATTGTCATGGAAGTGCTTTTTATTCACAGTCAGTGTCGACTGCAAAGATACACGTATCGCTGTTCAAGTACGGACAAATAAACCATTCAATGGTCGCATCTACGCCTTGGGACGGTCTGAGACTTGTAATATCGATGTCAGCAATAGTGATCTCTTTCGACTCGATTTGACAATGAGTGGACAGGACTGTAATACTCAGAGTGTTGTAAGTTTTATAAAGCTATGTAAATCTTTCCTGTATTCAGTAACAAGTTTAAGCATGGTTCAATATCTCTTGAAAAATGAATAATACCAAAAAGCGGTCAAATGAATCCTATATCGCCCGAAGAGGGAAAACGCATTGGATTCGTTAAATCGTTCTTCATAAATGTTATTGTTTTCTGAAAGAAAATTTGCAAATTACCATACACCACATGATAATAAAAATCTACAATTATTTCAATCGTTTCATCTACAAAATTTAATGAGAAATGACTTTATATTTTGAATTCTACTCGATATATATTCTCATTCTCAGGAAAGAATTTCTTACTCAACCATGACATGATTTTTTCAGACGGGAGTTTATTCGAATACAGTAGTATTGCAACATCACTCTGTTGTGATGACCAAGGCTGATAAAATATACAAAGTAAAGTGTACCTACGACATGTCCTCCAAAAATATTACATTTGGAATGATGCCCATTAGGGATCCGGATATGATTAGTATCACTAGTGCTCCAGAGGCGCCACCACCAAGAATTCGCATTCTCGATAATCGAGCACGTGAAGTTGAGACTGTGAGAATTGGAGATAAACTCACTTTCCGTATTGAAATTCCGGAAGACAGTGAGTTTTTTTTTACTTCTTTCATTTTTTTTTCTCTACATATTTCACATTCTAGGCCTACAAATTGTACTTTCTACATCTTGTTTAGCATTGGAATTCTAAAAAATAATAGTGAAAATATTTGGCCACAACTTTGGACCATTTTGTGAATAGTTCCAAGAATTAATAAATGAAATCACTACCGTAGGGCTACTATGATAATATTGTTGGGGATAAATTAATTGATGAATAATTTTTCCAAACAGCTCCTTATGGCATTTTTGCTCGTAGTTGCGTGGCAATGGCTAAAGACTCGAAAAGCACGTTTCAAATAATTGACGATGAAGGGTAAGGATGAATAATAAAATAAAATCAGCTCCCTTTCAGCAATAAAAATTAATTTTCTATTCAATGCAAATGTAAAATATTCTCCATTTCTCCAGGTGCCCGGTGGATCCTTCAATTTTCCCGAGTTTTACGCCTGACGGCAATGCGCTACAATCTGTTTACGAGGCTTTCAGGTTCACTGAATCTTATGGTGTTATATTTCAGTGCAACGTCAAGTACTGTCTCGGCCCCTGTGAGCCGGTATGCGAATGACTCACACTCTCCTTTGTTTCCTTTCAACATTGTAAAATGATGCGCATTGTTTTTGTTTGTATCATGATTTCAGGCTGTTTGTGAATGGGGTCGAGAAGCTACTGAGTCTTGGGGAAAAAGGAAACGACGAAGTATTTCGAATGGAACTGAGGAGAAATCGGAGGATATGACACTGTCTCAAGAAATACTTGTATTAGATTTTGGAGATGAAAAACAATCGGAATTCCTAAGGAGCGATGCCAGTATTGATTTCAATGAAGCCGGTAGGAAATTATATTCCCATGGTGCAATGAATTTATTTTAATTTAGTTAATATGTTTACTACTTACAATTATTGATAATTTTGTTTTTATACTAAATCACTTATTATCTCAAACATTCGAGATATGAAAAAATGAGTGCTAATATTAGTGATAAGTAAATGTCAATATTAGGAATATCTTAAAAATAATATTAATGATTTATCAGTTGTTATGCTAATATTTCAGAAAAAACTGTGACCATCGTAGAACCCTGTCCATCGAAGACATCAATACTTACTCTTGGTATCACCTGTACCCTCCTGGTTCTCCTCTATGTTTCAACGATCTTCTGTTATTTTATGAAGAAATGGCTGTCCCCTAATAAAATGACACCTTGAAGACGTCATTCTTCACTCCAATTAAGACACAAAGCATACACGAATACACGGATAATACGAATAAGAATAAAATAAAAGTGTTGGAAGGAACAGCAAAGGGAGGTTTGAAACGGACATCGTACTAGTGATTATGAAAAAACTAGTTATGCAAGTTTAAAAAATAGTAGAATCATCAACTCCGATTCATTTAAGTGCATCATACATTATATTTAACTGATTTTTCATTTTTTCAAGTTGCTACTTTTGATTGGGTTGCAATGAGCAGTCGGGCAATAGAACTGAATCATCATTCCATTAATGTAAAAATGGATAACGCTTTATCGGACATGTGTGAAATTAAATCTTTGCCCCGATGATAGGAAAAGAGGATAGAAGTAATAGCAAATTGTAACCTGCGTCAAGATTAGCAATATTTGGAGGTTAACGCTTGACTAACGTGTCGTTAATTAATACAATTTCCTCATCCCATTCCCCCCTTTTCAATATCAACGTTTCATGTTTATTTTAAGATATATAATAATTAAATTTACAATGCAATTCATAAATAAGCCACAAAGTGGCATCCATTTCTCGGATTGCAATTGAGATAATTCCTAATGACGTCGTCCCATGCTCATCATAATAACAATGATAATAAATTTTAATAAATCAAGCAGAAAAAAATGTTCATCAATAATTTTTTCAAGAAAAATAATATTATTTCACTTATGTGATTGAGCATCGCACGAGTATTAGAAATATCAATGCAATGATTCCTTTGCAAAAAGCTTGCCTGTAGTGGCACGTGTTTTCTCATTGCTCTGTAAAAGAATAAAAAAGGAAAGGTGTTTCTTTTATTTGACTTAATACCGTATTTTATGCTCAGGGTTAGTCAATCAATTCTTTCATTTGGAACCTTTCAATGGACCTTCCCCATCATTCAATTATTGCATTACGATTACATGTGTCAACAGTTCAAATTGACTAGCGCCCAATATTCAATTATTATTAGATGAAATTACCTTATGAGCCCGATGAACCTCACCTGTATCAGGTGGAGAATCCTTTCGTTTTGCCTCCAAATTCAAATTCTCCGATTATTTGCAATTTTATACAATTAAAATGTAATTAAATATCAATAGAAGAATTGGGTATCAGTGGATAATGTAAGTGAATAATGAAACAGCAATTATCGCGAGATATAAATAATTTTTATGAATATACATTCACTACAAATATCCTTGTCAATAATTGTTTTCACAGTAAAGATATAAAAATAGGTTTTAATAAACAAAGTGAAATGCCTCAAGGCATCGTCTTTGTTTTGACGCCAACTGGCCACGTTACAGATCCCTTGAAGATTACACTGTCAAGTCTCTCTTTTATTCGGATGAAGCATCGTTTGAATTCTAAACCACATCCTTTAGACAAGCGAAAATCAACGAGAATCTGTCCATCCATCTCTAAGATTATTGCTTTGAAGACCAATGGCGATTTTCTTCGATCAACCGTATATACCGTTATCTGAAAAAATATTTATTTTTTTAAAAGTAACGTGTATTGATTAAAAAAAATTCCGAGTATAGCTGATATTGCGCTACTAGATATTGATTACAATAGAGAACCTCAGATTTGAATTTGTTTTTATACTGTCGATATTTTCAATATTCATAATTCAGAGTAGACATTATCTATCAATTATTCTTCCGTACTGATCTTTACATTTTCTTGTTCGAGGATTGGCCTGGGCCCTCCCTCGACTTCAAAAAAGTGATAATCACTGTACAAATATATCGTGAATGACTACTGCCCGAGAAATTTTTACTCGAGTGGCATGTCGACAATGCCGCGCTTTCAGAGAATCCCATTGAAGAAAAAATAGAGTAAAGATTCTTACGATTCCAATGTCATTAGATCGACATATGTAATTCTGTTCCTTTAGGCTTTTTACAAGTCTTCTGACAGTTTCTTCATAGTCAGTTTTCACGAAAAACCTCGTCATCCTTCTTACAAGTCGTTGGAAAGTATTTTGACTTGTCTGAGTATTCTGCACAGGCTGGGTTGATAAAAAGAGATCTTCCAGTGCGGCTGGTTGTGAGAATGAGAAGCCGGGACGTTCATCTGCGTTTATGTGGAGGGACTGGTTCTCCGTATCGGGGAATTCAGGTTGGGAGAGACCGAGTCTTGTAATATCTTCATCATCATACCGCAGGGATTTTACTCGACCCCCATCAACACAATCTTCAGAATCATCTGGAAAAATATAATTATAAAGTCTAAAATATAATATACATGTTTGCCTCAAAAAGTAAATAAGGAAAGTAAATGTGAGTGATTCTACGACTCGCTCAACATAATCCAATGAAAAAATATTGCTCGACGTATTTTCTCACTGCCGTCCTCACTTCGGTAGTCCAGCTTTATGAATTGAAAATAATCATACAGCTAGATAACCAAAGACAGGACAGCAGAAATTGTACTATTAACGATTTCATTTAACCTTAGATTGCACGCCCTCCGTGATCTGACGACGCTAATCATATCAGAAAAGAGTCTTTTTTTTAAGTAGTTTTCGAAATTATGTTATTTCAAAGACAGTATAGTTTTGTTTAGATACTTTCATTTGAAGAGTCAATTTTTCAATAATTCTTCTAGTCAACTAATTCCTAACAATTTTTATGAAAAATGATACGCTAGTGTGTTTTCCATATATGGCGCCAAACAAATCTATAATTAGCTCTCTAATGATTTTCGTGTTAATCTTTCTGAGCCCAATATCCTTTTCCTCTTGTATTGCCACTATGATGACAGTGTTGATTTAGCTCTATTGTTCTTTGCTTTGGTAATCTAGCTTTATGAGATTCCTCTATTAATCATAGAGCTGTATTACCAAAGAAAAGACAAAAGCTATGCAATGAAGTGATGCGTCCTGGTTATAAGCATGATAACTGATAATAAAATGCCGCTGAAATCATCATCGTTGACTGTGGTGAGTTCAAAGCTGGGTACAAAGTTTCCCTGAGAAACTTGATAATACTCAGAGTCACTCAGTACCTGTCTTCGAAGACACTGATATACATGCATATTGTGTAGCACTGTAAAATAATCCAAAAAATTTGCCGGTCAATTTGTAAAACATACAAAGTCAAATGAGAACGACTGATTAGCTACCTCTTTTGGATAAGTTGTCTTAGCTTTAATTGGTTTTCAAGAAAAAAAGAACAAAAAACATTTTAGGGCCACATTTTATGGTATGATGTATAAATAAAATCAATATCAGAAGGCTGAAATGAAAAATTAAAATAATCAAACAATAAGTTTACCTTTACGGAGATTTTGCATATACCACCGGTGGTGTTTAATGTCTGCGATTTTGTATCTGGAGGTTGGTGCGTGGGTGAGAATATTCCTGATGAGACCTAATGGAATAGTGTCTAGTTTCTTCCACGGTGTTAAACTCATATATCTTGCTTCTCTCCACGCAATATATTCTACACATTGTGGATTTGCCTCATCCCAAGGTAGCTCTAAACCGTAAAAGATTTCATCTCAATACATTTATTCAATTTATTCTCATAATAATTCAAATGATTGGATATCATTCGATATTATCTTGAAATACTTGAAATTACTTGAAAATTAACCAATGCTCAATAATCGACATTCATTTTTACCATTAATGCTTTGCAAATTTTCAAACTGCTGTTTTTGAAGTTTGCTCACCACCAGATAATAATGCCACAAGAATTATTCCACACGACCAAATATCAGCCGGTTCTGCGTGATATAAACCCTGCAATACCTCAGGAGCAACGTAAGGCAAAGTACCGCATCGTTTCTCCAAGAGCCTCTCTCTGCCCTGCAGTCTATAAACAGTGGCCATACCGAAGTCAGATACTTTTAAATTGTCCTGATCATCTAACAAAAGATTCTCTGGCTTGAGATCACGATGAGCTACTCCATGGCCATGCAAATATTCTATGGCAGAAATTAACTGTTTAAAATATTTCTGAGCTTCCCACAATGGCATACCAATATCAGGCTCTGTAACGTTAATAGGGGATTGCATTAGTCAATAAAACATTTAACCCATAATTTTTTTAAATATATTAGTACTTAGATATCATTAAGACACGCATTCATCCTATTGAAACAGGGGAAAACCTGTTTTTAAAATGATCAATTATATGGCTTTGAATAAGAAAATAAAATATAATGTAGGTTTTATGATTACAATATTGAATGTTGATCATACCAATTCGATCAAAGAGTTCACCTCCCGACGCATACTCCAAAAAAATATATTCCATTGTAGCTTCACTTCTCTGTCCATAATATCTAATAATATTCGGATTGGACAGCATTCGATGGACAGTCGCTTCCTTTTTGATATTCTGTTTAGCATCAGGGTGTTTTTGGAGATCAATCATCTTCATAGCGACAGCCTCGCCTGTTGTCTTATTTATCACGAGTTTTACTCTACTCGAAATGAATAACCCATCAGTACGTAAAATATCATAAGATAAAATCATAACTATTTAAATGTACTAGTATAAATTATCTTCAAAAGATAAATATTCTCGGATTACGGTTTTTATTGTTATTGTTGATAACTTACTCCCCATAAGCGCCTTCCCCTAGGGTATGGCCTAAAAACCAACCTTCTACAAACTCAGCCATTATCCCTTCTCAGCATGCCGTACTGTTTCCGTGAAGGAGAAAAAATATAATTGGTCACCAACAACTGCAGAAAATTAAAGATATCTTCTTGATTGATCAATTAATAGGTAAAACTATAATAATTGGATTAATCATATATGTTCACTGCCCCTCTCTCGAAACAGCATTTGCTTTAATCTCATTCCTCACCGATAGGCAAGCAAGGACGGAAACTGTTAAATCATTGAAAAAAAAGCCTCTGAGATGAGAACTTCCAACAATTTCATAATGCTAGAATGCTCCGAAAACAAATTTTCAAACAAAGGTGAATTAACAAACTTACCTGTTGGAAAATGTCAGAAGGTCGTTTAGGAACACGTGGCTTGGTTAGACACTGGCGTGAAGAAAATTACTGTTCATGGTGAAAGTAAATTTTTGAAGCAATTTTATTTTCAATAGTTTCGCTGTATTAACGAGTACCAATTTAAAAATCTATTGGCAAATAAATTTCATTTCTCGAATTGTTTTTAGTTAATATGAAAATTGTTACTTTTTATCTTTTTAATTACAAACGTGGATAGAATCGATCGCACAAAACGCCATAGCCGTTGCCGCTAACAACGAAAAAGGGTAGCTGCCGTGAACTTTGGAGCTGCGGCAGTTGAGCAGTGAAGAACTGCGATGAAGGAGATGAAAACGAATGGGTCTGAGGTCGGTCTCAGAGGGTTTAAGGGCTCGTTTGTTCGTGCTCCATTTGCCTTAAAGCAAATTTGCACTGAACGACGTATCAAGTCCACCAACAACCATTTAAATACAATAGAGAGGTATACTACATCGTCAATTTTGTCCACACTGTATAGTACGACTTCTGGCGAGGGGCGGAGGGGCGGGCTCCGTTCCTACTTGCACGACTGGGGGGGCTCCGTTCGTACTTGTTCAACTGTACAGAGAATTTTCAAACGGTGAGAGCACCACTGTGCAGGGATTCAACTGTCGAGAGAAAAAAGTATCAATCTCTACCTTGTCGACGCTGTTTAACCCACCCTGCGCCACATGTACAGATGTGGCTATGCCTAGTTTTTTCTCTCGACAATTGAATCCCTGCACAGAGGTGCTCTCACCGGGCCCCAGGTAGTTAATTCCACATAGGTAAAAATTGATCAGTCTCTCCATTCGGGCCCTTTGAAAGTCCATTGAAGACCATTGATATTCGATCAATTCGCTTTGATAGTCAATATTTATTTTTTTATTAATTAAAAACAGTCAACTGTTGCCAGCCACCCCCATCCACATTCTAGAATTTGAGAGGCACGTGTGACCCGCAAAAAAATGGCGTTCATGGCTTTAATACAAAGAATACAAAAGGAGATCTGTTAGGATTTGCGATGGACCTTTCTCAAGAAATTTACGTTTGAATTTATGGGCGTCCAATATTTCTATTAACTCCCTTTGTACGTTTGTTATTTTCAACTGTTTATTTCCAATTATGTATCCTATTCTTCATGAATAAGCACTCTGTTATTGAATTTAAAAAGTTCGTCATTGCCCAGCAGAGCACACGTGTTCAGCTACGCAGTATTAATAAAAATAAAATAATTAAATTACTAATAAAATTAAACGAGACATACTGAAATTTAAATTGACCGCCAGGGGGGGCAACGCCACCTAGTTACGAACGGCCAACGACGTAACAACACTGAAGAAAAATCTCTCCAACGGATAATGAAATAATAATCAAACAAAAAAATTAACCCATCAATGCTAGAAATTTCAATTTTTCAGATATAATTAGTGGAATAAAAGGACCTACACCTAATTATGTTTTTTTCGGAACTTGGTTGTAGTGTAGAAAAGTACAATATTTTGTTCATTTGTTGATTTCAACGATTTATTTCCTTCTGTCCTTATGATTACTCGAAAAATGTACTCAACATTTCAAATGTTCAAGTTTCGCGACACCTACATCTTTTAAATAATCATTCAACTGCTTTACCATTATTTTCACAACTAGGCAATGTGAAATTTAGCGCTTTATATTCACTAGACAATTGGCATCCAAATTAATTAATAATGAAAAGGAGTGCAACTTAAGCTTTGAAGACAGACATCTTCAACGAATTTGTAGTTTTCAATATAAAAAGTGTATTTGAACAGAGCAAAGCAATTTCAAGTGCTGAATCTACTTATTATCGATGTAAAATATTCTCTCACGAGTACGGTTTTCTCTAATACCAGTCGAACACTAGGATTTTAATTATATTTATTGGAACATATTCTGATACTTAGTGGGCGGTGTATGCCTGTCCCACGCTTGTTTATCTAAAAATAATTTATCAGGAAGAGTTTTATGAAGAATTTTCTACTTTCCAGATAACTTTTTATATCAATTTTATTGGGCTTATCACCACGTTGGTTAGACCATTGAAATATACAAAGCCAGATAAAAACACTTAGTTTCGATACAGATGACTCTTCGGTAATTACATCCATTTAAAAATGGCATGATAAAGTCAATAGGGTTGTATTGTTTCCCTTAGATTCATCAGATTCACTCAATATATTATAATACTTCCAGTTTTTTTTTCTATATGTGTTTAGAAAATTCTATGTATGTACAGCTTTTTGAACGTAAAGTAGCAACTTTTATAATTTTCATAAAAATAAATTAAAAACGACTTTTTTTTTACACCACTCACAATTTGTGATGGTATTTTTTTATTCCACAGATTTGGTTATATTTTTACTACCTTCTACCTTAATACGTAATTTGTCATTATTTATTTCAATTCCTGGGGCATTTGGGGATAATTAACAGCATTATCAAGTGTTCGTAGAAACGAACACAATATCAACCTTTTTTGTAATCTACTCTTATTCTTAGGTTTTTTAACTGAGTACATTTTCCTGATATAACGAGAATATCCACAAATTAGTTCGCTCGTTGAATCACTGTTCACATAGATGCAAATTTAAAATAAAATTGCAAGGTTTGTTAATATTTTTTCACCACTCCTTCACCACAAGTAAAATCATCACAGAAATTCTTACGTATAAGAAGAAAAAGATTCTTACATTTTTATTTATTTCATGATAAATTCTCTTCTATACCAATAAAGTAGGTAATGGTTTTTTTCCAGGCCACGCTTCTTTGGCATATTTTTTCTTCTTGGGCTCGAGGGAATAGGGTTCATTCGACATACTAACTTCCTGAATAGATGGGACATCAGTCTGCACCTGACTTGGAGCCATTTCGACTTCTGGAGCTGGATTAGGAAGTGCAATACCCAATCGAGATGTCAACGAGGTCAAAGCTGTTGAGAAAAAATTACTGGGAGTTGAGGGGCTATATTGCTCTGGTGGAATGTCGTGGTAGAGTTGGGAGACAGGAGAAGTTGGTTGGAGGGGCTTGAGACGATGATGTGGCTCTTCGTGAAAAGATATCAATCCTCCTTCTAGTCTCATGCGCTGTAATGACAGAGAGATTAAAAAATGGATAAAAATTAAGGGTGCTACATTTTTATTCATGCTACAGAACAACTACTGAGATGATTCAATACTCAATTTAACAGTTAATCCCCATTGAGTTTGTTCAAGGATTAATACTATGACATCAAGACTAATGTGGCAAAATAAGAAACTAATAATAATAGGCAACGAGTTTTCAAAATGTTTGTAAAAATGGGTTTGCCAATGAAGGGCAAATTGTGAAAAATTATAGGATCGCCATTCTAAATTTATATAGAATGGCTTCAGCAGTGACTTTAATTCAATGGCATTTTGTATTTTTGAAACGTTTTCTTGCCATTCCTCAGATAGAAGGCAGGCGTAGGTCTAAACAAATGTACAAATAAAATAAAAACGTGATAATAAATATACCAAGTATAACTGGATAGACTGTAAAAATGAAGAGGAGAAACAGAGGGATGGCTAGGAGTCGAAGTAAACAAACAAAATTTTTATTTCACATACACTATGTACTTGAAACTTTGGGTTTTTTCAACAAGAAGATGTGAAAGTAAAAGAATAAACTGGACTGATTGATTGTATTCGAAAGCAAAAGGATAATCACCTTGCTCGGGACAATAGTCGTCTGTACTAAATTTCTGAATCTTCCAACTGAAGGATCAACATCTTCTGGGTTAATGACCTCCTCGTCCTCATTAAAAGTTATTCCTTTCTTTTTTCGTTTTCGATTGGATTTGTGTGGATCATCATCAGTTATTCCCAGCATTGATATTCGACGATTATGAGCTGTATTGAACTCAGTTAGATTCTGGAAAAAGGAAAAAATATTTGTAATTTCTAAAATCGTATGGATGAGTACATCTTACACGTACAGTTGTACGAGTTCTATCTGTCCGACCTGAAGTTGATTCTACTTTGATACTAAACATTATTATAATTGCACATCCGACCTAATAATCCAGATCTCGAATAGCAATGCAGCGAGAAACCAATAATGGATAATATTTAGCGTACAACACCAAGGATTTAAGAAACGCATGGTGTTTTAAATTTACTTAAAATATAAAACACCGCTTCTACTGAAGAATTATCATCCTCTGTGTATACACATTAGTAATTAGAAGAATCGGCTTACAAAATTAATACAGAAGTATTAAAGTGGTAATATTAATTGTATGAGTCCATTTTTCCCTCTGTCTTTTTACAACTTACATCAAGTTCTGTCTCAGTTTCTGGTAATCCCAGGAGGCCGCCAGTCTCATTATCTTCGGAGGATTTTTCCAATTCCTCCATAATTCCTCTGGCACCTGTCTGAGGTCTTTCACGAATAATATAGTACCTCGTCGAGGCTCCAAAGTGAAATGCACTGTCAATGGGTAATTGAGTGGGTTTTTGCCCCTCGAGTCTCATGTTTCCAATATAAGTCCCGTGAGCTGATGAAAAAAATATAATCGTTTATATTTTTAAGCTCTAAAATGCTTCAAATTTTTCATAAAAATTAACACTCACTGCTCCCTAAATCAACGAGGAATGCTCGATTGAGCTGTTTGTGGTATACCAGAGCTGCATGAACTCGAGAGCACGACGCATGATCGATGCAGAAGTCATTCAACTGTTGATTGCGACCAAAGAGGTAACACTTTTTCTCATCAACCATCAATTTCTAAAGACAAAATTAAAAAATTCCGTACAATAAAAACACTTAAGAAATAGGAGTCATCGATTCTTATTCTTACTCCACTTTTATTGAAAGGACTCAGAAATAAGATGTAGAGGAAAAAATATGAGCCTGGGTGATGCCAGGCGTACCAAAAACCATGAACAAACCTGAATTAATTTGTCACCTTTCAAGACATCGAGATGTAGACCTACTGGTGGCTTCCCAGCCCTGCAAAAACGATTACTGACGGTTAGAAAATTGTCAATTGGCTAATATTCGGCATTGCTACGCTAATATGTCAATTTCATTAAAACTTTAAAACATATTATGCAGGAAAAATCATATATTGAAAGTCCTCCACATTTTATAACCCTAGTTCTTACTTGCCAGAATTGAAAAACAATTACAAACCAGCTTGGTACTTCATAGTGATTGGCCATTGCTGGAAAATTCACTCATTAGATCCTACGTAACACTTATTACACAGCCACTGTCACTTGACGGGTTTAAAAATTTTTTGTAAGAAAATTAAAACAAATAATAAAAAGTTGGCTATGTAGTAATCAGTATTTTCATAATAATTTGATTTGTTTCATTTTCGGTTGTTATCCTGCCTAATAAGCAGATGATAAACTAATGTAGAAGTTTGAATGTTGAAGATTGGGCGTCCTCAGAATACGGGTTTATTATACGAACAATGCTTTGGCAATACAAAAATTGATTAACTTTCAATATAAACTATATTAAGACTGAATACACGTTAAAGCTGTGGCGTTGTAACTGGGAGTATATATACTGTAGATCTCAAGTGCTTGTGCTCTCTCGTCGGCGGACTAGTTCCTGCTTCCGCCATTGCCGCTAGGGTGTCACATGTGTCGCGTAGTGTCGCTAAAGTATGACCCTAAATCATACCTTAAGATAAATGTAGCAATAAATGGACCAAAAAGTGAAAATCTCGCGGTAAGGATCAAAGAAAGGAGTAACAAAATTTCAGTCGTGAAGTAAACCTCAAATAATTTTTTTCACTCCAAAAATAAACTCTGAATGTTACATTATGTGAATCTTATTTATAGTAAACAAAAACTCCACTGGTAACCTGGAGTTTACTTGGTAAAAAGCAAACATAGAAAAATGCCATTGTAGAGAAATTCCCTTAAAAATTAGCTGACGAATACGTTGAGCTTTATGAGAATTTAAACGGCATGGAAATATATGATTGATCATCAATTAAATGCCTACATATCTCAATAAAACTCCCTAAATAATTGTTATATATGCGGAATACCACTAAAATTTAAGGAATTATAATTACTTTTACACACAACACAACTATCATTCAAATTCTTTACAAAACAATTTTAATCATTTGAATTTTTACAATAAATTTATATGCATTTTTGATTGATCATGTTTCAGTGTGAAAGGAAAAAAGTGAAAAATGAAAGGAGGAGTTATACAATCCTTCATAAAGGCAAATCAACATGTATATGGACATGATTCAATTCGTTTTACAAGCATTAGTCCAACATAAAATCATGGCGTTCTTTTATTATCAATAAGAATAATGATTAAACTAAAAAAAAGGCAGTATTATAAAATTTTGCCAATATTCACCAACAATTTCTACCACTTCGACTGTCATTTAAGCGATGTCTCTTGGAACTTCTGTGATGCTCGCGCCCATGATGATTGCGTTCGCGGTTATTATCATGGCGATCATAATCCCTTCTGTAATCTCTATCTCTGGTGCTGTCACGATCACGGGCATGAGAATGATTCCTGCTGAATAATCCGTCCTCTTTTCCGTGAGGATACGCATTGGATAAGATTGGATTTTGAATGGGATACGCCATTAAACGGGGTGGAACAATCATGGACATCATATTGTATCCCACTTGGGACATCTGATACCCCATCAATACTTGATTATCAAATGCAGCCATTTCATTTGCATTGGAGTTATTAACTTTTCGAGGAATAATCCCGATGTTCTGTTCTGGTGATGATTGTCTCGCCCTAATTGTCAATGGACGACTGTAGATTGATGTACCCTCGAGTAAATTCAAGGCGTAGGGGACTGATACCGAATGTCGGAATGTAACAAATCCAAATTTTTTTTGGTTCCCATCACGATCCTTGGGAATGTTTACTTTCTCCACTGGCCCAGCCTGACGAATGTAATAAATATTTAATATTAATTTTCAACGTATATGGAAACTATAAAGTAAAAAGAATATTCAGTCATTTTGGAATGCAATGTGTTTACAGATACATTTTAATTATTGTCAGTAGAAAGAAAAAATTTAAAAAAACACAAAAATTAGTAGTTTTCAAGACCAAAAAACCTTTAGTAATTGCTGTTATTATACCGCATATTTTTTGGTTAGGTTCATCCCAACTATTTCGTGAAACTCTAAAGGCTGTTGACTCTTAATTACCAATCGTGAATCACGGAAGTTTCAAAGTCCATTTAGATTTTGACAAATCCGTGGTTTGAATCTAATTAATCATAATAATTCACTACCCTTACCGTAAGACAAGCTTGTTTATACACTTACCTGTAGAAACAGCTCATAAAGTATGTCCTCATTGCATCTACTACTTAGATTACCACAAAATACAATCCGACTATCCTCATCCATGGTGAAGCAATAAGAATTAATTGAATCACTGACTTAAATTATGGCTATTTAATGAATCAATATCGATGATGTTTATTAACTGCGGCTGTTTAGAGCAAATCCCACAACCAAACGCACAGCTCGAATGCTCCAAGGCATGTGAAGCAATGGCCAGAGAGGAGTGACTACCGTAGAGGCTGGTATACTAAAGTCAGCATAAGTTTTAACATCGGGTATAACCCGAAGTCTTCCCCCTCCCTTCTTCGCGCATGCGTAATTTCAGGATATTACCGCGTTACCAACATGAATGGCGAAGGGAGGGGAGACTTCGGGTTATACCCGATGTTAAAACTTATGCTGACTTTAGAATATCTAGGGAACCCAGTGACTCCACCCCCCAGCCGTCGCTATTGGTGCAGTATTGCCAGGTTAGGGTATTTCTCCCTAGCCTTAGGGATTTTTTGGCATTACTAGGTGACGTTGCTCACCTGGCGGTCACTTTAAATTCCAATATGTTCCGTTTAATTCCATTAATGATTTAATTATTTTATTTTTATTGATACTGCGTAGCTGAACACATGTGCTCTGGTGCACAATGACGTCCCTTCTAAGATTCAATTACAGAGTGCTTATTCATAAGAGAAATAGGATAAACAGTTGAAAAAACGAACGTACAAAGCGAGTTAATACAAATATTGAACGCCTGTTGATTTTCCCGCGTCGCCCTAAACAAATAAATTCAGACGTAAATTTCTTGAGACAGGTCCATGTCTAATTCCAACAGATCTCCCTCTGTATGCTTTATATTAAACCCAAGGACGTCATTTTTTGCGGGTCACACATGCATCCCAAATTCTAGAAGCTGGATGGAGGTGGCTAGCAACAGTTGACTGCGTCCACGACGTTACGGGGGGGCTCCTCCGTTTGTACTTGTTCAATTGTACAAATGATAAACAGTAGAGAGAATTTTCAAACGTTGAGAGCACCGGTGTGCAGGGATCCAACTGTCGAGACAAAAAGGTAAACTGTACATGGGCGCTGGGTCTACATGTACAGCCACATTTTTGTCTCGACAGTTGGATCCCTGCACACCGGGGCTCTCAACGTTTGAAAATTCTCTCTACTGTTCATCATTTGTACAATTGAACAAGTACAAACGGAGCCCCCCCGCCAAGAGGCGCCACTATCCTCCTGGTAACCTCTGATAGGACATAACACGCCGGTAATGCAGTTTCATTCATGTCGAAGTCCAATTAGTGGTTGTTCCCCGATATAATACACACTCTTTCTATAATATAAGCATAATAATTTCAGAAATTGTCAATGTTCTCGGGAGAACACGTAAACTAAAAACACAATTACTATATGCATGAGAGAAAAAAAATGGCAAATGATCGAGAAGTTTTGAGGGAAATCTGGGAAGGTAAAGTACCTGTTTGTTTTCAACTAGATTCCGAGGAAGTCTGCGAATTGCGAGCGCCAGATCCATTCTATTTGATGGTTCCTAGATTGAGTTACTTCCCACTTTGCACTGATAAGGTAAAATCGAATTTAATAAAATATTTGATTTTATTGGTTGACAGAAGGGACATATTGTCCTTTTAAAGAAATGACATTTAATATTTGTGCAGGTTAGAAAACATTTTATGCGATACATACAACAGGACAAACAGGAGAACGAGATGTGGTTAGAATTCAATGGTATACCGTTAAAATGGCATTTTCCAATTGGAGTTTTACTTGACACTTATTCTAACGATGTGCAGTTACCCTGGAATATAATCGTACATTTTGATAAATTCCCTGAAAATTTTATCATGCACTGTTCCAATAAGTAAGTATAGTTATTCATTTACAGAGCGTTAAGACTTGTAATAAACTGAGGAGGAGTTTTGCCGCAATTATTTCCATAAAAAATGATAAAAGTACAGGTTTTTTTTGTTAATTTTATAACTTTAGAGAGGTCGTCGAGTCTTACTTCCTTTCGTGCATCAAGGAATCTGATGTATTGAAACACCGAGGGACTTTAGTTTCCAGTATGCAAAAGAAAGATCATAATCAATTGTGGCTTGGTCTTCTGAATGATAAATTCGATCAATTCTGGGCAGTAAATCGACGTTTAATGGAACCTAATGGTCCAGACGACAGTTTCAAATATATTCCTTTCCGATGCTACATTAGCGAAGAAAAATACGTGCAAAAATTGGTAAAACCAGTCAACGAAGACGGTCAAAGAAAAACATTGAGACACTTACTTAATGAAGTATTTCCAAATCAAGAGAATCTTGAATTTGTAACTCATGGAATTAATCTACCATTGGATACACCTCTCCAATGGCTCTCGGAACATCTCAGTTATCCGGATAATTTTCTCCATCTGTGTGTTACCTCTGTTTAAGCATTAATCTTCACAATAATAAATAAGTCTATGTATGGTATCCTTCTTTTCTCTTTCATTCATTTTTAAAGAAATTGTTACAAACGCTTTTTTAATTGTAATCTATTCCACGGTATTTTACACAGGTTGATTCCTGTATCTAAATTAAATTGTTGTGTGTATAATGAGAAAATATTTAATACATGTATATAAAATGATGAAAAAATATATGTGCAAGCAAAAAAAAATAATACTTTAACTCAAATTATATTGTTATATTCTATTGCTGTATTATGAATATAATGGCCTCTACCCACCATAAAAATGTACCTGATGCCCAAGATTGATTTACTTTAAATCTACAGCATTACCTTTTATATGCAGCAAGAAAAATGTACCTGACATGCCGCAGTACTTATCTTACATCAATTGGCGCTACCACTTCAGCCTTTCTCAGTATCAATATAAAATGTATTCAGGACGGTTACTAGCAAATGTTTTATTCACTTCAGAAGTTCTCATTGCAACTCAGTATTATATACTTACCTTCAGTTTAATTTTATCATATTAGAGGAAGTTTTAATGAGCAATAAGTGACACAATGTCGTTTCTGTTTAAAATAGTTTTTTATATATTTTTCTCCAATCTCAAAATTATAGCTCTGTAGTACAATATTATTTTATTCTTTGTAATAAAATTTATGCCTATCTGGCATTTAGAGAATTTTATATTTCAAATCATTGACATACGAACAGTTTTATTTTTCATATAAAAATTGCCTTCCTAATGAATCACATTTAATTAATGTTAATTAAAAACGGTCAGTTATTGAACTTTTTATTGTAAACGCGTATATTTCCTATTGATATGAGTTGATAGTCATTTTGAGGGCTTTGAGTAAATATGTCACGCGTTTTCATAATGCTTGATTATCACAATTTGAGCAGATTTGGAAAAGGAAAAATCCAAAAGTCCATCAGATTTGATTGAGGGGAGGAGATCAGCGAAGTTTTCATATCTTCGGTAGAATGAAAGACTTATTAAAATCGAATGAACGTTGAAAAAAACAAAAACGTTTCTATTTATAGTAAAGGTAGATACATGGGAAATCGTTTTTTATATAAAGACAACCAACCAAAATTTATCATTTATTATATTTTTTAAAATACCTGCAGGTCCCTGATTCAACCGAAGACTAACTCTCACATATATAACCCCCACTCCCGATGTTCTCATATCATTTTCTTTTACACCGTTTCAAAGGCACCGATATACGACATTCAAGAATAATTCTTGATAACAAATTTATTTGTCATTTCCATTGATAAGTAATTTAAAAATTAATTTACTAGAATAATGGTTTCTATGCCTATTTTTTCAATATACACGTTATGAAAATGTCCACATACATGTTTTTATTCAACATTCTTTAGATGAATAATTTTCTTTCAATTCTATTCTTGACTGCTTCATCTTGATGTAAATAAATAAAGAATTGACATATATGTAGATCCAGTCGTAGAGACAATTCACGAGCTTGACCACGTCTATCCTTTATATCTCTGGAAAAAATATGGTGTCTATATCCACTATTTCCTGTCACCGTGGTGCTTGATGGACTTATAGGTCGTGGACATGTAACGAAACACCGGTCATTTTTCTATTCATAATTAATGCTCTGTTGACGTTTTATTATGGTCTCAGTATTATTTTTTTGTTATGTACAAGATTTATTTTATTGCTTTTATTTTTTTTTTTTACTATATTATGGCATTTCTGTAATTCAATATGGCTTCAAATAATAATCCTCGTTGTTTTTAATAAAATGGAATTAATTTGTGGTGTGATTTGTCTTGACTGTTTCAATCATTTTTAACCGTAGTGTTTGTTCCCTTACTGTAAATACCATATTCCATAATAATTTTTTCATCATCTTAGTTGCACGTTGTACATGTTAACTAGAATATTAATAATCTTATATATCTTATCTCAACAATTCAGTAGGATCATTAACACTCAAAAGCGAGTGCTTTTACATAAAAGGCACATACGTTTTCTTCAGGCTTTCAAACCTAGTTTTTTTTCTTTTTGTTTTAGTTTTTCATAGCTCCAATAATCATCACAAGTATCAAATTTCATCAATTTCAAGTATATCCATTCCATTTCATTACAGAAGCTTGAATTCTGTGATATTTTAGAGGTATAGGAATCATTGAAATTGACATATATTTATGCCTTTGGAAAAAAAAAAACAGAAAAATTTAACTATATGTATGGATCAATTTTTCTGGTTTCTTTTTTATATCGTTATTTTTCCAACTTACGGAAATATATCTCTACTATCTGCATATTTACATTAAAATATTTATATGGTTTATTGCGAAAGTCAATGCAAGGGAAACTAATGATCAACTTCATGTTACCTGACATTAGTTTCATTACTTTATGAAATTTTGTCTTATGTCATAGAAAGAAAAACTTGTAGTGTATGTTTTCTTTATCACTGGAAGCAATCTTCTTTGAGCAAGTAAAATTTCTACTTCCATATTAAAAACGATTTCCACTAAGACGTACCGACCGGCGGAACGCAATCGGTTTTACGAGACCCACAAAATTAGCCCTGAAATTCCAAGTATAAAATCTTGAAAATTTTAACAACTTGTCATATGCATGACAATCGATTTTTCTACATTTAATTCAATAGAATGTTTTAGATTTTCAATTGGAAGCAAAATGCCCCAAATTGTTGATTAAGCTTCGCATGTGAGACAGTGGACAGCAATTTCGTTGAATTAAAAAAAAAATGGAAACTTTTTCAGTGTTGATATAATTACAAGATTTTCATATTAATATTAAATAATTTGGTAAACATAAATGGAAATTGCCACGAAAAAAAAAGTGGAGAATTCATTAAACTTTTCATAAAAACAGTCTAATTGTCCCCCGCTGTTGCTTTTATCTTTAAGTATAATTGGAAAAATTTCAACGCACACACATTGCAACACCTTTGAATGTTATTATTGTTAAATAGGATATGACTATATATGTGGATTTTGCACATTCACAACGTTTGTAGGACGATAAATAATTTGTGTCCTGATTGGTATCGTTTTAATGAACAATGAAAATTCAAATAGAAAAATAGTTTCAAATTGAGCCATTTCTGTTAAAGCACAGAAACCAAAGAAAAGTCACGTCATGCCAATGCAATAATGAAGAAAAAATATCAGAAACAAATGGAAGATTTTGTTTATTTAAGGGGAAAATAATATTACTGCGCGGGAGAACGACAAACATGTTATCATCATTTAGTGAATGAGTTTGTAAGAAAATAATCTTGGTGTGTTCTATTAAAATGATTATTCCAGGTTTTTGTATTGTTCGAGAGGATATTTGTTGATTCATCTAGTGGATGACATAAAAATTACACAGTAAAAACCATGTACGAAATTTAGATGAAGTGTGGAGTTGCAGAATACCTTGCAAAAGCGCTAGGAATAGGTTCAGGAAACTCGGTGATATGTGACGGCGCACGCCAAGAGACAGGTACACGCAGACTGAGCTCAACAGCATAGTCGTGACCACTGGACTCGTCGTTGAAATTGCAACTGCCGGTGCAATTATTGTTGTTGACGGTTAGATTCTGATTCTGGCTATTATTAAGAGGGGATAGATCATAATGTTGATAGTGCGATCTGTCATCTGTTGGTTTTCTAACAGGATTATCAAGATATGGTTTAAATAAAATTTCATCTTTCTTAGATGATGGCGTAAAAAGAGCAGGTGCTGGCGGTGTACGTACAGTGCTCGTAACACGTTCAGTCTGTAGGGGAGATGGCGTGTTAAGGTATTTTTCCTTCACTAGACAGAGTGGCGCCTCCTGCAGCGGTTGGTCTTGACATGCCTCTTTGTCCCACTCTATATCCGTTGACGCAGCGCAGGAACTTTGAGAGGATGGGGCATCGTAGCAAAAACTTAAAGTGCAAACAGTTCGTTTTGATGGCGATGAATTAATTGCCAAGCCATTTGAAATACTAGTTTCAATAGCACCCCTGGGAGAGTAGCAGTAATAACTTGTCTGATATCCTGGATAACAGGAGCGTTTTGATTCACTGTAGCATGATGTTAACGAAGATGTGACATTTTTTGTACAACACGGAGCTGTGCAAGTACTCTGCGGCACCTCACAGTCTACTCCAATCGATGGAGAATAGTTGAATTTTTGTGATGGCATATCGCAGCAATAGACAGGCGATGAAGAGTTCATTTCAATGTCATTACGACTGTGTAAACCAGTTCTAAGATCAACTGCAGATTCGCAGAGTTCCTGAAGTGGGCCCAGACGTTGTCGCAAATCTCCTCCACGCAGAGCAATCTCACCTCTCAATTCTATCTCCTGTCCCAACCATTTTTGAACCTGTCTTCTATTTATACCAAATTTTCTAGCAGTCGCTCGTTGATTTCTAGCAACCACTGCGTCACCATGAAAAGCATCGAGAACATCGAGTTTAAAGCGAAGGGAGAACGACCGTCGCCGAGACGAATCCCCATTACGATTTTGATTGCTTGGGGAATAATCAGTTGGATCTATTTCACCATCTGAACAACTGCTGAAAGATCGGCAACAAATGTTAGCTGTGCCCTTTGGGCTTAGAGGATCTGTGTAATTCGAGTTCCTGGCAGGACTCGAAGTACCAGAACGTGTCTCTTCATTACTATGCGACAACGGCACCAATAATCTATCGTATTTTATCTCAGAAACTGTAGTATTGCTGCTGAGTTTCTCTCTATAGTCACTGGCTGTACGATTCTCTTTTTGTTCTCCCTCATTCTCGTTCGATGACACGCACATAATTGACAGATTGTCAGGTACATCTCCTCTTTCCATAAATATTAATTTACTCTGATATTCCTTTTTTTCTTTAAAATCTATGGACAGATGTTCATGTGTTTCTAGACTATTATTTTGCCGTAGGGCCTGAAAATGAATGTCTCTGGGTGTAATGGTGTGTGTGACAATTTTACTAGTTGGTGGGTACATATGCTTACTGATGGTCGCAGAAGTAGTAGTAGTAGTGGTAATAGTAGTAGTAGTAATAGTAGTAGTAGTAGTAGTAGTAGTAGTAGTAGTAGTAGAAGAACAACCAGTACCAGGAGAGCTGGATACTTCGTCACACAATACTGGCGTCGCCAGAGAGTCTGGACTAGCGCGTTCCATCTTTATTGCCGATGCAAGAGACTCGTTTTCGGGCGAGTCCACATCTTTGTAATGAGAGAGAGACAGCTGCGGTGAGAGGGATAGAGAGGTGGCCAGTGGTGGTGGTGATGTATGTCTGCAAAACTGATAGCCATTACTCTTGAGAATTCGCTGATCTCTGTTGACAGTGCAGTAGTATGTGCATGAACTGAGGCTGGTGAGATAGGATGGCTGCTCTTGTTGGAGATACAACGATGCATCACTTCCGCCATGATAATCAGATATCGATTGCTCATGTCCTGGATGATTTACGATATTGTATTTACGCTCTGTTGGAGAATCGGGAGAAGCAATTTTATAGCTGTGAATAGGATTGTCCTCTGAGCGATGATTTCGCGATAATATGTGCACATCATCACTAGGATAGTCAGTGTAAGTTTGCATCATTAAAGTATTCATGGGCAGGGCGTTTGGCAGGGTTTGCTGTGTATGTGCTGTATATTGCATCGATATGGTGCTCGAGCCATGATGCGATGAAGAATGAGCTGGAGGCCCTTGCCGAGCAGTCAACTCATCGCCGTGCAGTCTGGCGAGACTGAGGTTCAAGGCCGCTCCCGATGCCTCCATCACCGGGGCCACCGCCGCCGAAGTTGTTCCTGACGATGTTGTCATCACCATTGCTTCATCACTTTTCGATACTGATGTTTTAATTATATTTATACCGCTGGTGTCGACAGTCGAAGTGGATTGAAAATTTTTACTAACAATCACTCCATTTCCATTAGCATTGTCAGTACAATTGCTCCTCAAATTTTTTTCACACTGCAACCATTTCTGTATTTGTCTCCGGTGTATTCCGTATTTGCGTGCTGTTGCACGTTGATTACCACGGCATTCAATGTCACTACGATAGGAGTCCAAAACTTTGAGCTTGAAAGCCGCTGCAAATATACGTCTACTACCCATCACACCAACGATCTTTCTCGGTGGATTATTGTGATTTCGCATCGTTGTGTTATTCACTCTCTTTATTGAACTATTACTCTCACTCACTACCTCACTAACACCGTGTGCCATGACTTGATCAACGCAAAATGTTACTGTTGAATGAAGAAATAATTTCACAAATTTTTCACAGTGTCTATTCTAGCACAACTTTTCTATTTCTCTTTGGCAATAACCGTTGGCCAAATGAAACAACAATTTGTAATACATATGGAATAATGTAATGTACAGTGGCTCTGTGGTCACGTGACGTATGAAAAAGAACTTTGAATATTGTCATCAACGACAATGGCAACGAGCACGACGCACGAGGATACCTTAACGCGTAACATTGCACGGAGTAGCCTGGCCACACGGCGTACAGAGTTCCTTTTAGGTCTGGGTAGATGCCGTAACTAATTTTCATCCCCACTCATTCCCACCACTATACCCAAGAGTGTTACACACTGCTTCCCACTAAAACGGCGGTCTCTGGCTTACACTCCTCTCCCCGCGCCTCCTATCTGGTATAAACGGCGACGTTGCCTCTCCTCTTTTCCCATTCGTCTCGAAACTCCCTCCACTGTGCTCTATCCGCCACTGAGTCTACTCCCCTGACGTTTCAACACTCGCCGAAACCATGTTACTGACATTAGTGTGAGTAAATGTTGTTGAGAATTTTTTCTCCCCTTAGATGCATATTATGGCAGGCAGTATCAGCGCACAGATTTCGAATATCACCGCGCATACATACGTACATGAATTATCCGTAGTAGTTGTTCCTCTGCTTTTCTTCCACTCAGTAAACTTGTGCAAGTCTCCTTTCGTATCTTTCAAATTTCACGTTTATTGGTTTTGTACCTATATGTATACAATATACACAACGAGTATGCATGACATCAAGCCCCTCTCCATTGCGCACAGCTCCCCTGTTGCCTTGTCGAATGAAAGAGCCGCCATCTTGTAGCCTTACTTCCGCTAATGACGCACGCGGGAAACGTCACGCTGGCGTGACGAAGCCTGGTGCCATATTGTCTGCCACAATCATCTATTCGGCCTGTCGCTGTCGTTCCCTGGGATTCCCAGCCAACAATCATCCATCATTTTTATCTTCACTATGGAGAGATGAATTCACTGATGATCCATATTGCCCTTTTTTTTACTCTATAGTTTTTCACTCGACATTTTTATGTATCCGTCTCTAATCGATCGATTCGATTTACCACTCAATATGAAACGGATTTATCCTACATAATCTTGCAAAGAACTACATGACAGAAAAATATATGAATCGAATTTCACGTTGAAACGTAGCAATCATGCCAGTGATATTGTATTTTATCACGACTATACATCACCATAATTAGTTTCCATGAAATTTGCCATTTCTACGAATATATTTGCCTCTACCTGACTGACTAAATGGTGGGATTTTTCAGGTGACTTAAAGGTGAAGACATTTCTACATTTTTCTGTATTTGTATCCATCATTTTATTATAGGTCTGTATTCTTGAAATTTTTAACTTACTATTGATAATGAAATTTCTACTTATCTATAGATCGTAAAATGTAATATGTCCCCAGCTTATTTCGCATACATGTGCAAGATTAGGTGTTTTTCGTGACGTAACCCCACTGTTAATATGAAACTACACGCATGGTTGCCAACTGTTTCTATTCATGTAGGTGAATATCAGCGTTAGGAGATTGGTGTTTTTAATAAGGGCAATTAAAGTGATACTAAATAATATAATCCAGTGGCCCATCAGACGATGATTCAGTAGCATTGAGAATTGCTTTATGATGAAGAATAAGAAAATAATTGGAGTTTATGAAGAAAATGCTCATCAATTATAAAATTGGACCACAGATGATAATACCCTTCTCCCTAAATCGTACTGGGTCCCCAAGGGCTTTAGCACCTGCTGTCTTAAACCTTCCAACCTTAACTACATTAATATTACCGTGCAACTGACGTTTATCAAGACCCATCGTAATGGAATCCTATGATATTATCAGGCATCATACATCAAGAAAAGTGGAAAGGGTGGCGCTTTCCATCACACCAAGTCTTTCATTATACATATATGCTTTCCCGCCTCTCTCTACCCCCTTGCTTTCCCCCCCCCCCCACACCTCGTCATCCGCCGTCTCTTCTCAGAAGTGACTCGGGGGAATGGCATTCCACAAGTCTGACCCGATAGAGAGTCTCGTGTTGGACATTATTATACACGCGCTCTAGTCAACGCATAAAGTATATACATACATAACTTGTTACTGCAGTCCTATAAATGAATTCTAAGAATATATTCACTAAAAAAATAAGAGAACTTGGAATTTTGCAAAAAAACTCCACTATTGTAGTGTGAGGTGAAAAGAAATGAACAAAAATGTTGGAAATAGCTACAACAATTGTATAAAGCTGTTAATTATATCCCAAGAATGTATGCAGAAGCGTGCATATGTGATTAGTTGTTATATTATAGAGTCGCGTAGGTCGGTTGCGCCCCAAGTATTCGTCGCCACGATGGCTGGCACGCTTGAATTTGTCCTTGGAGCGGAGTTAGTGGCGCTCACAAATACAAGTTCGTGGGTAGTCACTTATTCTAGCGCACAAGTGAGAAGGAGATACAGATAGCATTGGAAACGGCCAATGTGGCAACGCAGCAAAATGCAGAGCTACGAGTTCCCCTCCTTTGTCTGTCGGCCGGTTTCACCAGACAGGGTGTCGCCAGTTTGGTCGGCTCGATGGCCCAAGTTGTAGGAGAGCTCGAGGGGAGAACGGCAAGGAGAAGGGGACGGGACTACAAGTGGTGGATGGTAAGAGACGAGGGAGTGGTGAAGGAGGAAGGGGGGGGGGGAGAGAGGTCGAGAATCGTCTGTAGAGAAGGGCGAAGGCTTTGGACTGTGAAACGAAGAGACGAAAGAACCATACAGAAACTGAGAGAGACAATGAATGAGGTAGTTAGACCCTGAGGCACCAGCAACAATCCATGAGTGTGGCCGCAGCGGGGATTTGAGTAGATAAACACACACACACTCACACACGCACACAGACGACCACAAAAGAATCGGTCAACAGTTTGCCGGAAAAAACGGAGGGGGGGGGGCATCTATGGCATATATATGTATATAGATATATTGTGTTGGAGGTAGCAAAGGTATCAGCCGAGGACCTACATCCATCTGGGTAGCAATATTTGAAAACTTCACGTCTACTGGAATGTAGCCCGTATAGGACTCTACGGCGATCGCCACCTACGGGTAGGTAGGTGCTCCTAGGTGCTTTCCTTGCGGTTATTTCTCCCTTTTACTGCTCCTCACTTTTTCTTCTGTCCCCTCTCTCTCTCTTTTCACATTGGTCTACAACCTAGTAGGCTCTTGTCCGGTTGAGAATCCTTGTCCTCCCATTATTTTTTTTCCTTTTCCAATTCCCTTTTTGCTTCCCTCTCTTTTTATGTTGCTTGGCGCCCCAAATGGTCTTGTAACCAGAGACGTGCCTCTTTGGTCTGCTACACACCAGACCCCGCGGCGCCCAAATGGTCTACGTAACCGTTGATTTCGCCGTATATGCGATTATGTACTTTGTTTTTTTCTCTCAGCTCTTCTCTGCTTAGTTTTCATCTATCAAGCACTTTAACTCAACAAAACGCTACCGGATCCTCCTGTTTGGTGCACTTGCGGTTTATATTGCCACCACTTTACATTTTCTACATGAGTATAAAGTTGCAGAAGCCAATGGTTCGATTTATACTCTTATTCTTTTTCGTACAATGAAAGATGAAGGAAAATGCATTGCTGTTTTCTATACTATCTCGGAATATCTTGACGTTAGGTCAATTTTTATTTCACAATTAATTTTTGAAAATTGTCAGATATAATACTCCCAAGACCTTCAAAATTATCGGGCATTTCCTGATACGTTTCTGATAAGCAAAAAAAGGAGAATATTGCTTATTATGAATTAATTTTTATGATAATTCAAACGAGTTAGTTGGGTGTAGGAAAGCTCAGGATAAATATTCGATGATTTATTTTTCCCCATTCAAATTGCAGTCAATAGTTGCTTTGATTGATGCTGGTTTATTACTTCGTCAAATAGAACAATATAATGAGCCCAATATTTGTTCTGTGCATATGTAAAATTTATAACTTATCTACCCACCGCGAGCTTCGACCCACATGAGTATGAACACCCAATCAAAAATACCCATGTCGCGCGTTCATGTGGGCGTTTGCAAGGCGGTGGCCTACGAATAACGCGCTAACTTGAGCACATGCATATATTTTATATTATATTTCATGTAACTTGTACGAGCAAGTTACCAGTCGAAACATTTCAAAGTTCAGACGACCAACAATTTCCAAGAATAGAAAAAAATACATCCACCTATTCATTGAAATAGATCCACCTTTTCTGCACTGGGAGTGATGGACCCCACTGGTATAACGAATAAGGGTAACTGTTTATAGTCATTCACTTGTAGGCGTATTAGAACTGTTGTTCAAATTATGTCTATTGAACGTTCTTGATTGGCTATTCATACAGGCTTATTGAAAAACAAATAATTATCTGGAGTCCATGGTTCGCTAATTAACCCCAAAAATATGAAAATCTCTGATTTTCCTATGGAAACAATGTTTATTTATTCTATTCTTTACAATATCATAAAGTCAATATCCGTCAGGGTGTGAGAGTATGACGTTGCATTTCACGGGATAATATAGCAAGGAACGATATAGTAAACAGCTGGTTTATCGACGGTGATATCGATATTTAAAGGTGTCGGTGGATAATGGTAGAGGTTAAACTCGGAGCAATTATTGAGGTACATTTAAAGCAGAGGACAGAACAGTGATGAGTAGTTTTATCAACCAAAAATTAATTTAATTCATCTCTAAAATTCTCAAATTAATCGTTAATAATTGCCCTCTTTTTTTGGATGAATTCAAAAATATTAGACAACTCGATGATAAAGCAACAATTGCTCTTCAAAGTGGAAACTTTAATGAAGAATGACTACAATATAATTTCCCAGTATTTCGCTCGAAAAATGAACCACTGGAAAAAAACCCTTCTCCAAGAACGTCTTCCAAAAGTCAAAGAAAGAGGGGCATTCTTGTAAAGATATATAGAATGCATTTCCAATTTTTCAAAGACCAATTTATTAAAAAATTCACATTAGCAACTTATGATTAAAAATGCCTTATTCATTTATTAAATATATTGAAGTGATTGAAAAATTACTCCCAAAAATCATATGTCTTTGTTTATTAATCCACTTGTTCCTTGTCCCTAATCTAATTTTTTTTTACTGAATGTTTTTTATACATTTCTTCGTTCTATGCAATCCATATAAAATGTTTGAATTATAAACGATAATGTATGTGAGCCAAATTGCGGTATTGCTTTCTAAAGAAAACTTTTCTTGTTTGATGTGTCAGATAAAAAAAATTGATTGTGCAAATGAATTGCTTAATTTTGAAAAAAATTACCAACCGTTAGCCACAAAACGGTACAATTCAATTTGGAACTAACATTATTGTCTGGATTGAATGATACAGAAGGCGGAGAGGAGTAGGAGAAATGGGATCAAAAAGTTATCAAAATCGTTGATGCCTCCTAAACAAATGCCAGGATTTCATGGATTTAGCTTTTTATGATAATAAAAATCAAACATTGAAATGAAATGATAATTCAGAATTTTTTCCCAGCCCATACGTGCACGTTGAGGTAGATATGGCACAATCTCTTAAATCCACGTGACTTTGTAAAGATTTACGGAGGCTAGGAAGGACGAAAATAATCTTCTCATGATAATGACAAACAAAATAAATTTGAATTATTCAAGGAAATTTCGAAAAATTGTATTTAATTGCACAAAATCGAAAACTCCAATTTTCGCCTCATAATTATGATGATATAGGCATCGCATACATCATACACATCAATGTTTGTTTTCTTCGACTGCTTAATCAATTCATAATGTGCAATGCATTATTGAGACTTACAGTGTTTGTTTGGCAGGTAATGTACGAGCCAATTATGTGGTTTAATGCATTTCCTTGTTTGTATGTTTATGGGAGTTGAACAGCTGTCTGAGCATACACCCTACAAAACGACACACTTCCTTCTTCTGACAACTTCTGGTGGCTCTAGTGCTGCCAGTATTGCTTCATCAAATACATTCTTTAACCCTTTCTGAAATGGAAATGATGGATGGATTAATGGATTCTTTAGTATTTCAATGAAATGTGAATTTTATAAATAAATCATTGCCAATCATTGCCTTTCATTACCAATTGCCATTTTTCATCTTTTACCTGTGTTAAAGCACTGCATTCTACATATTTTACTGCTTTGAGTTCTCTAGCAAGTTTTTCTCCTTGTTCACCAGTTATTGGCTTCTGTTTATTTTTCGCTAATTTTTCAATCGTGGCAGCATCATCCCGCAAATCAATTTGCGTACCAACCAGTAAAAACGGTGTTTTTTGACAGTGATGAGTTATCTCTGGTACCCACTGTGACGACAAAACAAGAGAGTATGATTTTACATTTTTTTTTTAATCGACCAATTAATCAAATAACCATTTGAATCGGATTCCTACCTTTTCTTTTACATTTTCAAACGACGAGGGTGACACAACGGAGAAACAGACGAGAAATACGTCTGTTTGTGGATAGCTCAGGGGTCTAAGTCTGTCATAATCTTCTTGTCCTGTTGACAACCAGAATGAGAATAATGACTGTAACAGTCATTTATCAAAGCAAATGGAAGGTGTTAGCAAATGAATTTTCAGCAAATTTAATCAAACAAATTGATGATTTATCGGTATCCCTTCCATGTACAATATTGGATAAAAAGGCATCTAAATAATCTTTTTAAATAATTACTGTCCCATTTCTCTAATCGAGTGATAAATAGAGGTAAGCTAACTGAACTCTCAATTAAATTATTTGGGTGATATTTCCGAATCTACGGATGATCCAAATGGCATTTTGACAAAGTCTACTTTAGACTTTGAAATTTATGATCCGCGGATACTCAGCTGAGAGTTGAGCCGATTTGCCATCTTTTATCACTTCACTGCATGAATATTAGAATCAATTATGTTAAAATACAGGAAACATGAGAGAAATAAGTGAAAATCTTACCAGCTGTGTCAAATAGTCCTAGTGTATACGGTTCACCACCGATCATAACCGTGACTGCGTAATTATCAAATACCGTTGGTACATACTCCGATGGAAATTTGTTGGTTGTGTAGGAGATCAGTAGACATGTTTTACCCACAGCACCATCACCTACCACCACGCACTTTATAGTTTGCATTTTTGCGTCTTCAAAAGTAGTTATTATCCGTTATTATTAATCTGTGGGAAATAACAATTACAATTATTATGCTAATTGTACTTCATAAAATGAATTTCCTCTGAGTGAGCTTAATCAATAACTAATAACCGCGATGTATATAATAACAACATATGTGAGTGAAACATGAAATTAAATAACTCGAGAACTTTCAATTAATCCAGAATTAATTAACATCAACTGAGTAGAACAATAAGATCAAGGCGAATTAACTCTAATAATGTGTCCAGTTTACACAGGAATTGCAATAGATGTAAAAGTATCAAGATCCTCCGTTACTCCAGTAGGTGAGGGCATCGTTATCAAATGACACAAGGTAAAAATTCTCATTAATTTCATCAATAACTTGTACAACCATTTAATCACACACAAGAATATGCACAGAATCAGAATATATTTTTTTTAGAAGAGACCATTTTATCCCAAGGCTCGACAAGAGGCACGAGAAACTTCTACCTGATTGTGTTTAAATTTTATGGCCGCAGATTCTTTCCTCACTATTTACAACAATCCAGGTTTTTTAACAGTAACGCTTCGAGGCTCATTACATTGTAGGGGAATTCATGGCCGAGTGATTATGAGAGCATATCTCAAAATTGGTTACGTTTGTCAATGCAATGATTGTTTTAGATATTAACAAAAAAATGCAAATGCAACTCACGAGAATAACTGGGCGTCGACAACACCACACTATGCTGTCACAAAATGTTTCAATTATTACTAGTAGGGAAACGGGAGAAACAGTCAGAGATGATAGACTAAAGCAGAGACTCCCAACTCATGATTTTTTCACCCCACGTTAAAACTAGTACGGCATGGTCCCAATGATGGCACCACGCGTTAGTTAAAAGGAGTAAGGGGGGGGGGCTCCGTTTGTACTTTCTCAACTGTACCAATGAACAACTGTACAGAGAATTTTCAAACGGTGAGAGGACCACTGTGCAGGGATTCAACTGTCGAGATAAAAAGGCAAGCTGTACATGTAGCGCTGGGTCCACATGTACGGCCACATTTTTGTCTCAACAGTTGAATCCCTGCACAGTGGTGCTCTCACCATTTGAAAATTCTCTGTACAGTTGATCATTGGTACAGTTGAGAAAGTACAAACGGAGTCCCCCCGTTCGTCCTAGCGCCACGTCGACGAAAGTATGAATTAAATCACAGAGCCCTCCAACGTATTACCGACAAAATATTTTTCACTGCTACTTATATGTTTCGAAGGCCTTCTTTTTATTCTACACTACATGCTCCCTGGACGCTTCCATAAAAATTTGACCGATTAACTACATGTTTGTTTGAACTTAGTGAAAAACATAAAAAAGTACGCGAAGGAAAAATAAAACATCAGCGATTCGATTAGAAAAAAATGAAATTAATTTTGGTGAAAAAATGAAATATTAGAATTATTGATAAACAATGTCGTTCGGTACGGGATTTGGAACATCCACGCCGGCGACACAGTCGAGTTTCAGCTTTGGAACCGCCACAGTTAGAACAGCTACGCCAATAAGGCCGAGTAAGTACTTTCCTACAATTTCAGTATCAATTGTCATCCTATCATTATTATTCTTTAGCAATTTCATTATCCATAAAATATTAACGTTTGACATATTTTTTTCAATCTGGTATACTTTTCATAATGTTATATGTCCATGCATTATTGTCCCAATCATCATGTCTGCAATTGGGAGTTTATTTTGAGAATGTCCAATATCCTTGGACTATTTATAATAATCATTAATTTATTGCCTCCTCGAACTGGTGGTCTTACTCTGCGACTCTGAAAACTTTCCTGATCGGATTAATAAGGGTCGTTTTGATCCGGCACAGTTGGAATCACAGTTCAGCTCATCGAAGCTGGACAAATGTCTCTTTGATTTGACTACTCTCCACATAATTGTGAAGCAGGAAAACAGCAAAATAAGTAGGCATATGGTAATAATAATGAATAGATTTGTATGATCGGTAATATCTGATTGTGTGTGAATTTTTTCGGTGATCATCGTTGTTAATGGGGATACTGTTATTGCGGGAATCTCGGAGTGTATGAAAGTGTTGGCTGTCATTTCATCCAGCTCGTACATTACATTTGGGATTGGCCCTGATGTTGTGATCATTATCTCCGCTGTAGCATCCTTTTAAGTATGTAAACATTTTTTTATTGAACACTTTCAAAAATTCAATAACAAATTAGTTAAATCATTATGAATATTTACCCCAATGACGTTGTCTGTTGTTCCGATTTCATTAATGAATTCCGTGACTTCGGCATCTTCTCGACGTGCCAAGAACATCGATTTATTTGGAGGATGTCTACCAGTTAAAGTATGGAAAAATCTGTCTCGTATACTCTCCGTCTCCTTAGAATAATAGTCTTATGATAGATTTACATATAATTAGCAGTATCAAGGTCAATGTCCCTCTAAGTTGACTTTGACGGTGGCTGGGTGAAAGAGCGTGCATAAAATTGGTTGTTCATGATGCAAAGTATTCTAGAGGATTATCAAACTTAATGTGCTACTTTCTATCTGTTAAAAATATTACCAAACAAGAGTACAGAAATTCATCATATAAAGGCTAGGTTTGAGTAGTAGTGAATCGAAAATACGTGTTCATGTGCCCATAATTGAACATAATTATACAAATACTACCAGCACAAGGTTTTAATATTACAGGAAGAAAAAACATTCAGTAAGTCTTCCCAATAAAATAATAGGAAAAGAAGAGGATTATGGGGGAACAAGAATCGATGACAAAATTCAATTGTTCAACGTTTTTTTTTTTTTTTTTTTTTTTTTTGAAATATCAATGATATATTAAGTTTCTTTTGGCACACTGTAATCATGTTCTTATTCAAATAACTGACTAAGAAAATTTGGCTAAAGGAGGTAGTGGGACATTTACCTCAGTATTTGCTGAAAAAGAGAAAGTATGTAATGACTCACAGGGGGCTTGTATTTCTCAAAATACATTTTTATTGATTTTCAGAAGTGTAGGGCACGCACAAATACATTTAAAATACTTTAACACGCAAATATATGAAACAAAGATCATAGAAAAAACTCAAAACTATGAGGCTATAAAAATTCATGGAAATGGCTGTTTAAACATGAGCCATTAACAGTCGACACTCAATTGTCATCTAAATAATTTTTAACTTCACTATATTCTTTCCTAGAATAAGGGATTAGGTAATATGTATAACATGTTAAATGATGTCGATGATTTGTTGCTCGTAAAAATTCTAAACATACTACTCCATGCCAAGTAAGGCAACCATATTATTTGCCATCAAAATAATAAAATGGAACAATCACTTCCGTATAGGGAATGTTAAAGAATGCCATTGGGAAGTGTAAATAAATTATAATAATGATAATAAATTTCAGCTGGTTTTGGTTCAACATCTTTCGGCTTTAGTACTCCAGCTGCCTCTGTTCCGACGCTCTTCGGCACTCCAGCAACTCAAGCAACTAGTTTTGGTGGAACTCCTGCTTTTGGATCTTCAGCAGCAACGGGATTTGGAGGTGGTGCAACAAGTAGTAGTAATACATCAAGCACTTCAGGCTCGACATTTGGTTTCGGAGGAGGGTCGACCTTCGGGACCGCACCACAAACATCTTCAACGACAGCATTTGGTACATTAGGAGCTCCGGCCACAACAAGTACTATAGGTTTTACAGGATTTGGGAGTTTTGGAGGTACAACAACAACCACTCAAGCCCCAAGCCTCTTCAGTGGGTTTGGCTCGAGTAGCACAGCCTCAACGGGTTTCGGAAATACAGGCTTCGGTGGATTCGGAGCTAAGTCAACAACCACAACAGCAACCACGGGATTTGGGGGCTTCGGAGGAGGAGTTTTGGGTAGTTCGACGTTGGGCAATTTTGGTGGAACACTAGCACCACCTCAAACACAACAGCAACAACAGCAACAACAACAGCTACAACAAGTTTCCAATGCAATCTCTGAGGCTCTGTATAATGCTGTTTTCAATTGTCAACTGTTCAATGATGAGAGGGACAATACAATTGCAAGATGGAACTTGATTCAAGCCCTTTGGGGCACTGGAAAGGCCTATTATGCCGCCAATGCCGTTCCAATTGAGCTTACGCAGGAGAATCCTCTCTGCAGATTCAAGGCTATCGGCTACAGTTGTATGCCAAGTGCGGATAACAATGACGGATTAGTTGTTCTATGTTTCAACAAGAAAGAGCAGGAGTTGAAGGATGGAAAGCAACAGCTTGTTAATTCTGTAACACAAATCCTGGGAAATAAACCTAATTTAACCATTACTGTTGACACAGTCAAGTCTATTGGCGACATGAAGAGTCAAGCAGTCGTTTATGTATCTGAAAAGGGGGTCACTGGATCTTCGCGAAAAATCCCAGCTAACGAGCTTGTCGCGTATTTGTCCCAGACTGTTCAAAAGCAACAGCTGACACAGATGGGAGTGGAAAATATTTTTCCTCAGGTGAAACTAGACCCTTCGCAGCTCAAGGAGTACATGGAAAACCCACCTTGCTCAATCGATCCGAGATTATGGAAACAGGCGCAGCTAGATAATCCCAATGCTGATATGTATATTCCGGTGCCTATGATCGGATTCCAACAGGTTAAGTACAGATTAAAGTGCCAAGAGAAAGAGACTGATAAGCATCGAGCATTCTTGGATATGGCTGCAGAAAGAATACAAGGATTGCAGAGACAACATACTGCGACTCAGGCTAAATTGAAAGAACACAGACGGACACTTTTGGAATTACAGCATCGAGTTCTTCAGGTAAAAGTTATTCCTTTCTCACTGTATCAATCAATCTGTCTATTTTTTTTTTCTATTTTTTAATAGTATTAATCGTATTAGTCAATATTCATCGCGACAAATCCCACCTTCTATCATCAGAAGTTTAATTTCAAATATTTAATAGTTCATTAGGTAGGTATAACTCTTTTTTAAATTTTTCGCTGCTATGAAAAATATTAATTATCAACTGACAAGTGGCTGTTGATGATTTGTCAATGAAAGCCAATTAAAAATTTTATTTCGAAACTTGAAATGAAAATAATGACACCAAGAGTTGTACAAATCCAATTGCTGGCGATTTGAATTCATATTATAGTAATTTTTGAGGACCAACTTCCAATTATCCGCCCTATTAAAATCTACTAGGGGTTAATAAAGAAGAAGCATTTAACGCATCATTTCTTGTCGACGTTATTAGTAATTAATGATAAACAATAACACCAATACTACATAATTCATTTCTGAATATTGATTGTTATTCAACGATCCCTTCTTGCATTCTCTATTTAATATTATCTATGTTTTTAGGTGTTAGTACGACAAGAAATTACCAGAAAAGTTGGTCTTTCTCTTCAACCAGAGGAGGAAACATTAACAAATAGGCTTGAAACTATGCACTCGCAAATTAGCGCACCCACACAATTTAAAGGCCGAATTAGTGAGATGTTGTCGCAGTTGAGAATGAGAAAACACGTTGATATGCAGAATCAGGAGAGATACTCTATGGACCCCATTGTACAAGATGACATCAAAGCTGTAAGTATATTAGATAAATTTTTTTTTTCCATAAAGGAAGATTATTTTTTCATCACAAACTAGTCGAATTAAATTGTTTGTTTTTCATACTAGTGCAGTTACTGAATTATCATCTATTTCAATAATAATCATTATAGTATAGTTTTAGACAATTATAGGCTTTAGGATAAAATATTAAAATTTTTTCCATGATTTTGGATACTTGGTGATCCAATAAAGCGAATTATGGCAAATTTAGAATTTATACATTTTTCCCACTGGCAAATGTTTTATAAAAAAATAATTATTCTCTTTCAGTACTTGAGTTTACAACAACAAGGAATGGCTCAACTGATTGACACCATAAATGCAGACATGGAGAGTTTAAAAGTAATAAAAGATGGAATGGCAGATCTACTGACAGGGCATGCAGTTTCCTGAAGGATATATTTCCATCGAAACGATTACTATTGTTGTATTTCCAGGAATTATTGATATGGATTTGTCACGAAAACATGAAGGCTCACAAAATGATACGAAGTAAAAAACAATTAAAATAGTATATTTCGATACAAATGCCATGAGTTAATAATGAGGGTAAATTATAAATTATGAATAATATTCTTTTGTTACTGCTGCTAGGTTTAGTCCATGCCAAGAAATGTCTTCTCATTTGCTCGTAAATGAAACGTCAAAACTTATAAATGAAAAAGGGCGCAATTTGTCACTCGCTGACCATAACATCGCTAACTCAGCTTCACCTCGTGCGGCTAACTTTACACTCACTACCACCCCATCGCCCACTTGCATCGCAATATAGTATACTACGTTCCTACAATGGAAATTAAAAAATAGCTATAGCATTTGCAATTCATCTCCGAAATGGAAAAAAAAACAAACAAAACAAAAAAAAAACAAATCAAGATCCTTTATTTTTGTTTCACAAATAATAGTGCTTGAATGACCACAGATGTTCATTGTTTTTATGTACATTGACTCATACCTTAATTAATCAATTAATGAATTTATACATTACTTATCGATTCTTCCAAAAATAATGCAAAACTCATTTGTCATAATGAAAATTATTTAGTTCGTTATAGAGTAAAGGAGCATTCTTCAATCATCCAATTTATGTACAGTATCAATCGATTGACAGACTTGACGTAATCGATCGATCGATCGATGGATCGTGGCTCAGTAAGAGATCGACTTGTTCGCTCGTTCGAGCAACTGAAATGTTATCAAGTAACACTCAACTGTGTGAACAACTAGAAGCGAGTGAACCGCCAGGGATTCTTTGTATGAGTTTCCTTGAACGTAGAAGTATAATGCAAATAGACTTCCAGTGATCGATCGAAATATCGATTGAGTAGCAAACTTAACTTGGGTAAAATAAGAAAAAAAAATTTGAGCAAAATTCTGATACCTCTGTCCCATCGTAATAATATCTATTGGATTTTTTAAAATCAATTGTTTAAATACATTTCTAATAATTATATTTGGCATTGCAGTTGTGTTATAGTATTATCTTCGATCACTTGCTGATTCATTGCGCTGTTCGTAAATAACAAAAAAAAAAAGGGTAATCAAAGGGTAGAAAAAACGAAGGGACAAAAGTTTGAGAATAAAAACCGAACTCCAGGTTATCATTTCCCGAGACATTCGTAAGCAACCGAACACGAGAAACGATGACGTAGACCAGCTAAGACCCCGGATATTGATCATATAAACGCAAATAGTTAATCAATGATATGATGAAAACACCACAAAAGTGGATAAAACATATTTGGCTCTAATAGACCGATTATTTGTACATGGTCAAATCAAGTGGAATAACTTGCTCCATCTCGGTGATTCCCTGACTCTTAACTTTACAATCAGTTCCCATCTTCTCACGAAAATCAACGTTACTCCATACGTTTTCCAGTTCATATTTTAAGTCAACAGATTCCAAGAGGTGCTTAAATACCGGATTCTGTGTTTGCATAATGAGATTAGACAAAAATTTTGTCTTCTCCGAAAGATCCTTATTGTGGATAGAACAGGCGTGACGACAACAGCACGACTCCTTTCCATTCTCCTGTGTGCCTTCCTCCGATGTATCCATTTTCATGAAATTATCGGCTCGTTTGATAACAGAGCGTCTTACTGAATTTTCCTTTTTGTACGGCGTACTATTCACAATTGATTCGATTTTTTTATAGTCCACTGTCACTGTGGATTGACAATCGTCCTCGATTTTTATTGGCGTTGATTGTACTCTAATTCTCGGTATATGATGAGGACTTTCCTCTTGTATTGACTGATCATCGATGACGTGTCCATGGAACCTTGAATTGGAAATTCGTTCGGGAGTGCCGATGGCTTCTTCAAAAATTCTGGGAAATGATTTAATTTCGTAATTACACTTTTCAGGTGATAACATGTTCTCCTGTTCCTCAGACCTTTGGAGATTATACATGTTATTCCATTTGACAAATTTTTGTTGTTCTTCAAAACTCAGACTACCAGTTGGACTTTGGGACGAAGATACTGTTGTTGTACTTTCAATACTCGAATCTTTTTTATCCGATTCTCCACTACTTCTTCGTTCGGAGGAGACATCAAATTTTGGCTCTTGACTGCTGTTGCTTTCGTCGAAACTCTTCTCGTGGATCTTGTCGTTGTTATTGGTGTAGTGACGATAAGTTTTAACATGTTTACGGAGGGATGAGGGATCGGTGTAACGCTTTGGACAACCCGGGACCTTGCAGCAGTAGGGTTTATCTACGGCGTGGGTTCTGGTGTGCTTGAAACGATCTGATGAGTTGGAGTATCGTTTTCCACATCCTTCGACCGTGCAGACATAGGGGCGTTCACCAGTGTGCGATCTCGCATGAATTTTCAGGTTTTCGGCGCGACTAAAACTTTTATCACATTCTAAACAGTGGTGAGGCTTTTCATTTGTGTGCGTTCTCACGTGAACCAACATTTTGTATCTGCACAAAAATATAAATAATAATCTTAATATTCCGAGTTTTTACTTGGAGAAAATACATTAATGTGAGTCTAGTTAAAAATGTAACCCTCTGGCCGACCATCTTATTTCTCTTGAGTGCCTATGGGGGACAAATGCTTGATCTTCAACACGTTGTTTTAAATCTGAAAATTTTCCCTTTTTATGAAATCAAAAATGATATGTAAAGTGGCCAGTCGTGCTACATAATTTTCAGTATTCCATAATCATATGAGTTCGAGGTTTTCATCATTTATTTCTTTATTCTGATATATACTCCATCTTTTTAACACTGATATTTTTTTACCTCTCAGTTTTTCTTTTGAGAAAATTGGAATTGAAATTTAGAAGGAAAATTACATTTCCGGTTACCAGACATATATCTTGCTCTCCTCCCCCCCCCCCACATACCCTTTGCCAAATGGTACATATAATTGAAAAAAGATAAAAGTTTATTATATTTTTGGTTTGTAACTAGACTTCTTTGGGACCCGTTGACTAATCTTATGTCGTTTATACTAATATATTAATTACCTAGCATTGAAACCACGATCGCCCCGGGAACATCCTTCCCATCCGCAGTAGAACAACTTGTCTCGGCCGGCGGCTGCATGAAGTCGAGCCACGTGATCTGACAACTGCTCCATCGATGTAAACCATTTTCCACAATTTAGCCATCTGCGAATGCAACAAAAGTTGAAAAAAAAATCACATGAAAACCATCTAAAGATTATTTTAATAATGACGAAAAATTGTCCATTGTCCATGAGGCATTTCATTTCACAAGGGTCATTTTTTATTTTTCATGAAATATTTTCTGAACGATATCCGGATGGACGTTTGCGCAATATAAAATGACGCGATTTCTGTGTGCTGATTGAAGTCAACTTGTGGCAACTGGAGATGAGAATCTTATTGGCTTCAGCTTGCGATCAATTTGCAGTATCCGATTGACTTTATGACGCAATGTTACAATGATTTTATTTACAGCAGAATGAGAAAAATGGAGAGCATTTCAAATCTGGTCAATTGAACTTTTAACTACAATCTGAAGTTTATTTTGTCATTCCATGAAAGGTTCTTTCTAGTAATTATTTCCCAAAGTTGTTATTGAACATTGAGTTCCACTATAACCTCGGTTATGCGATAAGAATGAAAATAGAGAGAGAAAAAAAGAAGGGAGCAGACAGCACACATTTTTCTATTATCATATCTGTGAGCAGTCCAATCGTTATTGGATTTATTCAACGGAGTTGATGATCTTGCAATATTAATACAACAAATGACGCTCCCGTTACATTTGAAACTTAGCTCTGAGGAAAGAAATTTACAATGGTTTATAAAACTAAAATGAGCGTGCACTAAGTCTATGTAGATTATGCTCAATTTTACTGATGAAGAAGACATTCCCGTTTTCTTGATGAATTCTTCGTATAGCTTCGCGTTGTGGCGCTGATAAGTAATTTCTCTTATCTATCTGCGCGGTAACTAAACGTAGCGTTATGTTGTATCACAGAGACTTGTATAAAAAATTGAATTCATTTTTTAGCCCCCTTCAAGAAACACTAAGATAACGTTCACTGACTTTTCTTTCTCTGTTGAAGTATGGCTATGCTCTGCTCGGATTTAATATACAGTAAGTATGTGTATTGTATAAAATTTACTCAAAATATGGAATATTGATTATGACGATTATTCTATTATTAACCAGATATACAGCAATAGATTGTATATTATTATAATTGTTAAGCCATTAAAAAATTGTCATATTATTGAGAAAAATGTTATAGACACTTTTATTCAAAGCATAAATCTCATTTGATTAAAGCATAAAAAGGTAAGTACACCGATAAGACGAGTGTATGTAATTTTAATGTAGTAATATACCGCGCAATAGCCGCATCATAGCCAGAATGGCGATTTTAGGTCTTGAATTATGAGAGAAAAAAAAAGGAAATTCGCCGGCTTCTCCTTACTATGAGGGATTACGGAGAGCAATTACTGTTATTTAAAAAAGGAAGACGTAGGCTTAAAGAAGTCATTACAAAGTAACGTAGTTACCTGCATTTAAGCTGACCATTGTCCCCTTTCCTGATTTTGCTTAGCTCAAGACTTGAATTTGATGCATCGGAGTCGCTATGAACTGGACTAGATGGGCCAACGCTTGCGAAACCCGATAATGTCCCTAAGTCAGTGCACATATTCGGTGATTGGCCTAGTCCCTCCTCGACCGGCATCCTCCGTGGCCAAACCGGAAGATCCAGCACTGGCTGATAGAGATTTAGACTACCTAAGGATAAATCCCTTCCAGTAAGGTGAGTACTGACCACGTTGCCAGTTATTGGACTGTAATAGCTGGATCTGGTGCCCAATAGAGCAGCCGGGTAACGAGCAACGCCAAAAGGTCGAATGTGACTTGGCATTCTGCCAGGAACGTAAACAATCATTTCAATAAAAGGCTTACAATGTACTGGAAAAAAACGCTAGAAATTTCATGAAATTCGTTCAGGTCGATTTAAATATTTCTTTTTCGATGAATGAGTAGCAACTTGAATTATCTCGCGCTCATAGAGCTCAAGCTTTGTTGGTAATGCTTTTTTTGTTGGCGATTATCAATATCTTGCAGGCCCAAGACGTTCCAGGTCTCGACCAATTATCTCAGCATGGACCTTGCGTAGTATCCAACGTTCTCGATAATTTCAAAATTTCTCGAAATAATTCGTTGAAAGTACCTCCTCCTCCTTCCTTATTACCTGAGCCAAACCGCAATGACACAAGTCGCATGTACTTAAGACGGTATCGATGACACCACAGTAACACGTTAAAATTTTAAACAAATTTGAAAGTATAACACTTAGTCCGAGTCCGTATCGTCAGATATATTTGAAACGATTGGACTTGAGTATACGGTAGCTCAGGAATTGCTTGCTGTACTCGATGGAAAACATAACTAGGCCGGTAACTGCCTTTTGGAAAAAACAGTTTCGCTAATTTATCGCACTCTTTACCCGAACCCAATGGTATATTCGCAACACTTGAACAATAAGTTTCTATTTTATTTGACAAATAAAACTTATTCTTCGTCAACTTATCTTATTCTATCCGAATTCACTAAATTTATTATTTGGAACGATAATTCCCGACGTTAGGAATACGTAGAAATCATTTTGGATACTTGACGCTGTGAGCACCAATAGGATCACTGCTAAAGGTAATATTAAATTACAGAACCCTTGGCAGAGAAACAATCACATCAAGAGTCTATCCACGGAGCGATTAAATGACGAACTAACGTTTGCTCTCATCATCTCGGCTTTTTATATAGGAATTGTGGTTATCATTTCTTGACGAGGCTACCATCCCCACCATTGGTGGATCTCTGTTTTCTGTCTGCTTCGTTATTTCTTGTCATGTTTTTTTTTTTTTTTTTTTTTTTTTTCGCTACAACTGGACGTTAACTCCCCGATAAGAGTGAATGCGCGTGTCCAAATCGGCGTTCCCCCGTCATTCTTCTGCCTCACTCTCTCTCCATCCTTGCTTTGCACGGGTATGGTTTGTATTTGTTCAAATCTTTTGCAGCTAAATAGCCATGTATTATAATGCCCTATTGGAATTAATAGGGTGGACGTGAATATACTATTCAGAGTGTAGATGTGTGTGCGCAATTAACGGATCAGTGCAACAGTGATAACGCGACACTTGATCTCAATTATTTTTCTCATTCTTTCTCACTACAATGAAAAGAGCGAGATTGAAGAGAGGATTCTTCATTTGAGTTGATGATTCTACAACCGGAAGCTAAAGCCCCAAGGTTTAACCATAGATTTATCTAAAAATATGGTAAACTGCTAATAGGAAAGAATCTAACAGGGGATAATCTCGTCGATCGAGATTGTTAAAACTATTGTAGATAGATTGATCGTTCTTCAATTGGGTGCAAAGTCTCCATTATATTCTAGATCAAATGCACGTTTATCTAAACTTTGTCTTTTTGTCTATCTGTTTAATAATATCATGCTTTTAATTGAACACCGCTGTGGCGCTGCTTATGTGTAAAGGTTGGATCTGCCACCCCCAGAGTATCGTTTAAACACTGATATGTCGCTTTTCTGAATTATTCGATAAGAAGAATCATCATTATGGGAAACGAAAGAAAAATTACAATATATTTTTCTATATCGTTTAATTTATTTAACAATACATTTCTTAGATTGTGCTTTTGAACTAAGTGAGGTACCTGCCCGCCAGCAGGCCAGCAGTGTTGAATTTTTATATGATCATTTAAAACAATAAAAACCTACTAAAATGAAAGGGCCAACAAAGTTGAACCTGTGAAAGTAAAATCGAAAGTCCATTAATGAATACAGCTTCCTTGGCTGGATGCATTAATGAACATGGGTCCAACCATCTCTGATTCACTTCTATTATTCTCCATCTCTCTCCATTCTCGGCCTTCCCCATTTTCAACATGACACCACAAGGCTGCTGGCATGTCGGTTCCCTTTGATCTTGGAACGCTGATAAAACAAGTTGAAAAAGAAACGTGGAGCCCACGGTGGTGAAGGAAACAGGAGAGAGGAGGAATACAACTACTATACCTTCAAAAAGATCTGGAGGAAGAACCATCTCCGTAAGTTCAACGGGACCAGATACTCCACATCAGGAGGCGGAGGTAGGAAAGGAAAAAAATACAAGAGCCACAATCTCACTAGTCCTATCAGTGATTCTTGAAAATCAAGAGAATGTTAGCAATTTATTGAAATTATATAATGAAATGTAATGGAGAAAAAGTATATGAAAAAGAGAAATTGTGGGAGGAAAAAGAAATTAGCTATGCAACGAGGACCTCCCAGAAGAAAGTAAAAATAATTATTGCAATTGCTTCTTTATTATCCTCAAAATTCTTAGGCCATCTCGAAATATGGCTGATTCACATGATTACATTGCATTGCAGTGTATGTAACTGCTGATGGACAAAGTGCGCCCGTTTTACGTAGAAATTCACATATAATCATGTTGAGGGAGCAATAGGATTGAATAAATTTATGGAAACTATCCGCAAAGGGACTAAAATCTTGTTTTAGGTATAAGAAAAATATCCTTCTCGTCTGGTAATGTGGCAGCGTGCCATACCACACACAACGCGACACCTTTCCAACCGAGAAGGGGGAAAAGGGGACGCCGGTGGACCACACACGAAGTCTATTCCCTCTTCACTCCGCGTTCAACCATGGTCACTTAACCTCACTGTTTAAAAAGGACAGCCCAGAGAACATGAGGAAAAACATAGGAAGGAGACGGAACTAGAGCTGATTCCGCATGATTTTATCAATGTCTTGTAAATATTTTTCTCCTCAAGCAAAAGGGGAGAGCATCCTCAACCCCATTAAATATCTATTATTAATTAGGCTTGCTGTATGGCAAATTATTTTGAAAAAGGAATTCGCAATGGATGTGATAGGAAAAACAGTCATTGCATCGAGGAACATATTTGCTAAACCAAAAAACTGATCCAGTAACCTGATTTGTGCATTGAAAAAATGTATAATTATTCCTATGAAATTTATTTCAGACCAGATGTTATAATGAAATTTTATATGGAAAGTACTCGCATTTTGTTTGTCTGTAATAAGTTTGAGTAGTCCAATTCAATGTAACATGCGACCATTGCTAAGAAATAGTAGAGGCAAGTTTGTGTTGTTCTCGTCTCTTTAAATTTTTACACGATTTTGACGATTCTTTCTTTATACTTAGAGGTATTTGAGAGCTGAAAACACAACCATAATAATGGCAATGTTGGAAGTTCCAAATTCGCGTTAAACGCTATTGAGTAAAATTCATCAAGGGGCATATGACACAAACGATCTTGTGTGTTTATTGATGAAAATAATGACTAAAAGGAAAACTAGGAGACAAAGACAGCAAGCACATTACCAGTCAAACTGAAGCGGCTATTTACCATCTGTCTCAGAATACTGGTAACGCAATCCGGAGGCAGTTGTCCAATATCCACCACAAGGGTTCTTCTCCTCTGATGTACAATATCACCAGAGAAAAGCCCCTAGCACTGGGTCGTCCAAAAGTAAATAATGATATGATTATTCTTCCGATTGTGGATGAGGATTACTACTAAAAAGTTGAGCTAGTTGCTTTATCACTTGAGAGTCTTTGCACTAAACTAAGAAATGACAATTTATATGAAATTTCTCGTCATCAACCATGACGAAAATTTAAAACATCAATGTTCCTCGAAGAATCAAAGCACTGCCTGGCCTCTACGTTGGACGGAAAATTCTCCGCGAAAAGAAAGGGCAATGGGGCAAATTGTCGGCCGAAATTAGCTATCAATTATCGGACATACATAGAAAGAGTCGATTAGCAGGGTTTAAGATAACGCTTAGAAATTTTTCAGTTATCTCATTGAAGAAATAATTGCTAGGCTAAAAATATTTTGTCAGCGTGAATGAGTTTACTCAAAATGGGATTAAATTTTTTTTCTTATTTTATATATTTCGATCTTGTGTAAAGAGAAAATTTTGGTTGCAACCCAGCTGGTGGCTTCTTAGCAGGGGTCTTGGTCCCTCCGATACTGTAGCCAATCGTGTGTGGGTGAAGAACAGTCAATCCGGTGGCCCATTGTCCTCACAACTATATACACCTATAAGTGTATCATTTTTTGAGAAACCCCCTTTGTCGGATACTGCGGTGGCATTTTTGACACATGAAGTGATATATTGAGCCTTTTGCATCTTTTCAATTGTTTTGTCAATTTTTTTTTTTTTAAGATGAGCATAGGAAATTAACTTTTCTATAGTCTGTACATTTCATGCTCGGAGATTAGAGTAATTTGTCATTGAATAACGATTAGATATAATCCTCACCATGTTATTTTTTCTACACTGTGAATTGATCGATAGTCAGGATATCGCCAGCTATAATCGTAATAAATGATGGAAGTGTTTCTGTTTGCATGCTATCCCACTGGCCTCCAAAAATAAAATTTAATTTTTTTTTCCATTTTATTCTCACATGGGCCACAACGTTAGAACATTTAATAGATATATGTATATGAGGATGGATTCGGGCCAAAAATATGCAAATACACGTGCCCATGCATACAGGACACTTTAGCCATCCCCAATTCTCTCGGTAGCAATCTATATACTTGCAATCCGCTCACATAGACGGGTCGAGCAAGAAAAAAATGAGGAAGGGAAAAAATATGGGGGAATTTCATTATCATACGTGTCATAAATGAAACCTGTCTTACTAACCCCAGCGATATAATAAACGGTCATAGCCCATGATGGGTCTGTTAGTACTTGTTTGATTTTCCTCCACTCGAGCAACCCCCAAAACTATAATAACGAAAGAAACTTGATTCTTATTCTGCCAACGGTCCTACTTAGGAATACCGGTTTACGGTGTCATGTCTCCGTATGGGACATTTTGTCCCGTTTGCATTCTACACATTTGGGGAGGTCTAGATCCTTTTTTTTATTTGGCCAACAAGATTAGAAGGAACCTACGAATAACTCGGACATAACGGTTTTCCAGGGCTTATCGTCAATTGTACCGGAGTTTCAAGTCTTCGTATCGAAAAATTAACGTCAGTAATCTAGTTTTCGAATGGGGATACCAGTTTCCTCTGAGAGAAGTACCATGCCGGGCTTATTTTAATATATAAGAAAAACATTTAGTAACCCTTTTGCTCATCTAATTTTCTTATCTGAAAGGGAGCATTCAATCAAGATTAACAAGTGAATGTTTACAACTCAGCCAATGTCAGAGTCGATAGGAGAGAATGGAAATTCGTATGAGATCAAAAAATAATTGTCCCTTCATGATGTGGAAATATTAAAATACATGGAGAGAGAATTTCTATAAAAATTCTAATCCCTATATTTTCGAAAATCAGAATCCCTGTTTGTTTGATGGTCCCCAGAAATTCAACATTATTGAAAGCTAAAAAGGAAATATCTTTTCTAGGTATTAAAGATGAACCGATTTTCTAAAGGTATGCTATCCACATACCTGCAAAATAATCTTATACTTGAATGCATAGGGAGCTGATCCCTCATGGAACAGCTCCCCCATGGACTTTTCACAGCATTCTAGGCTGTCAGAAAAAAAGACGGGGTGACCTCATGGGAACCATCAGGAACTTTTCATTGTTACCTTGTATATTCAATGATTTTCTTTTCACAACTTTTTCCTATTTCCTATAGGTATTTTTCAGACGTAAATAAATTATAATGTTTTTTTTTTAGTTTCAGCAAGCATAAAGAGATTATGAAGTTTTACGCGGATTTAATGAGGGCTTATCAGGCTCCTCTAAAGTCCAGCTGTATAAAATACCGCAATGTGTGATTTAATTTTAAAAATCTGCGAAATTGAAAAATAAAGATTTCCAAAATAGGAATCACCCATACGAAAAATGCAAGTAATATTTTCCTTTGTTTCCATTTTTATAGATTCTGGAAGGGAACATTTTTTCATGAAAAAAAAAAAAGCAATTCTAATTGAACAGCAACGAAAGCTTAGAGGAGAATTGAAATATTGTATTAATAAATAATAACATGAAACAGAATAGAAGAGGAATTTTAACAAATGCTCGGTGTTTCTTAAAAGTTAATGCATTCATTGCATTTAAAGCCCCGCGAGTGTGCAATATCATTTTATATCAATGTATCGGGGAAAAAACCAGTAATATACATTCGGAAGTATATTGCTGATTTATTACTGATAGTACTTAAAATAATTGGTAAAAACTGAAAGCAAGAGAATCATTTTTCCGAAGCTATTACTCATTCATCTTCTTGAAAGACAAAAATCGCCTGTAATCTTTAACGATCTTGTCAGAAATCTTGCTTAACACTTTAACATTGTCTAGGATTGTTTTAGAGGTGTATAAAGTGGTGTCTACTGTCACAGAGGGTAAATGTATCATAGTATAATTTTAATGCTCTTGACAGTTTATAAAATTCATTATAATTGAATACAATCAAAGTCATTATTTAATTTCCAAGTTATCAATTATAGAGAATGGAGTTCCATTGGAAGATTCATGGGAAGAAGGTTACAATTCTTTAAATGTATAGAAAAAAAGTAATTTAAAAGGTTGAATTGAAAAAATGTATAATAATTGACAAGACAGGTAAAACTAATGAGTTGTGTGATTGGTCATTTAAAAAAAAGCCTCCGAAACTGAGGCCCTAAAAATTATTCACTTTAATCTGACAGTAGTCACGGAATAGAAGATTCTGAGATTGGAGGGATCTATATTATAAGAATAAAAGAGTAACTCACCAACTGTTGCTTCAGTGAATCAAGTGCATCTGCTATCCAAAATTAAAAAATTTTTCGAAAATTTTTATTCCCGCAGAAGGAACTTTCCAATAAAGATTATGGTTTAAGGCCAGAATGATAGCTCTGCAGGACAGTATTCCTTGGAATAATTATAAAATGAAGGAAGAATTTGAAGACAAGAGTTTTTACAAACTCCCAATAAAATGTGTGTATGTAATAAAAATCTAAATAGACTCGGCACTTATTGTCGTTATTCGTTGTTTACTTTAGTTGAAGAAAACACGTGTCTCACTGTGAATCACAAGGCTCAAGTTTTAGCTGAGCCGAACCACAAGTTTCCAAGGATGGGTTCAAACTGAGACGACGGGGTGAGGTCCCTTGAGTCCCGGTCTCTTGGGTGTGGGTTTTTGTTCTCTTTTTTTTTCATTTTTTTCCTCCTTTTCCTTTTTACCTCTGTCTCTGTCAGTTGCCCGTGGTAGCAAGCAGCTTTTGTAAGGTACTTGTGGGCCTCCACTAGGCCCCTGATGGCGGTCGCCATGTAACGCTTCGGGGAGGTAGAGGGGAAGCCCTAACCTAAGCTAAGCCCCCTACCATCGCTATACCACACGTGGCTGCCACTTTACCCTTAGAAGAGAGTTGCAACGAATTCCCCACTACCGTCGGGATGTGGTTTTTTTCGTATTAATCGCAGCATTCGATGCTTCCATCGAGAAAGAATGAATAAAGGTGCTCCTTCCATCATTTCAAAAATTCAAAATTCATTTAGAAATGCACTCGTGTGGTAACTCCATTCCTCAGGTGAGCATCTTTAGTACTGCTCATGTCCTCTTAGCTATACCCCAACTCACCCCTCTTGTTTTTTAAAACAATGTTTACTTAGATCAAATTCAAAACTTTACATGGAATTGTTACATATAAGGCATATTATTTTTGTATAAACGATTGAATTAACACCAGAGCAATGGTGGTGATAGTATAAACTGGTGATTCTGTGATTCAGAAGCTTAATACTAATAATAAATACTTAATGGTTTAACTATGTACATTGATATGATTTATAATTGATGGAGATGGTATTACCAGCGAAATAACTCGAAAAATAAACAGGCAAATATAACGAAACAAAAGTAGGCAAAATTTTTGACTATTGTTTTCCCTTGATTAATTTTAATAGGCTGTTAATTAAAAAGAAATTTTCCCACTCGTTCAGTGTGAATGTCAAAAAGCCCTTCTATTAGCCTATTTTCTTCTCACATAAAGCCCAAAAACTTGATCTATATCTGTAGTGAGTTGACTGCGCAGTTTTGCCGAATAGGATATCATCAAGTCGAAAACACTTGTGCCGCCTGCACTTGCAATACAGGAAGATGCACCTGACATCTCCTCATTCCCTTCGTTTCGTGCTAGCTTGTTTCGGCCCAACGGTCTTTCCAACAGCCCACTCAACGCGATTCCCCTTATATTCCTATAACGTCAATTCGTCTCTACACATTATCCCTGCACCATGGTGGAATGACGAATAATACTAATTATTATCTGAAAATTTATTAATGTGGAAGTATTAGCAATCTCCTTGCCAATAGAGTATTTATTTTTTTAATTTTTTCATTTTTAAAAATTTCTAATTGACAAATAACACAGTTAATATTTTTATTTTAGTGCTGATGAATTAAAGAAATGGATTAATTTATTGTTTGGTACCATTGATGTACTCGTTATTCCAGAGCATTCTGTTGTGAAGTGAAGAGAAGAGGCGGTAACCATATACATATAGGCATCAGGAGATATACATATATGTATATGTAGATAGAGGAGCAATAAAGCCAGTGGATCGGATTTTTTTGGGGAGTTTGAGTACAATTATTCTTCCCAATAGTTTTGTTGGGCGCCACGAAAAAGTCGTTGGTATCCCTCGACCATTGTGCCTCACTCTACCTTCCCCCATATTCACCTGGTTCTGCCGTCAAGAAGTTAACCATAAGAGCTGTGGGACTGCGAGCCCTGGAGGATGTAATGTGCTCACATAGTTAACATACATGAGGAACTAATACCACCGTCTTCGAATGCTGGAGGGACTCGGAAACGGCTCAACAGGTGCGTAGCAGGTGTAACTCCGAGCACCTTAAGTCGTTTCCCCAAGGATATGAGTTGAAAAGTTTCCACCGTCCACCTGAAGGTCCCACGCGATACTGTCCCTAGGCCCCTCTGCATCGTAAGGCTCCTCGTAACCGTCGTTTTTACCATTACATATTATCATGCTCTCTCCAAACTCCTTTCATATCACGATGCGGGAAAATCCCTTGTTGAGATAACTACAATGGGAGGATGTGATGTTTCTTCTTATGATTTTCAAACATCATCATGGACTTTTGCTTCTGATTGACTCTTCGGAGTATGGTGTTTTACTTTAGAATCCAAACTTTCTCATTCTTCTACATTAAACTTGTAAATTTTTTACAGGGAACAGGGGACAAAATATTGTCTAAAAAATCATAAAAAGTATGAGTCAAGTATCACGTCTACTCGTTAATAAACATGAATATGAACATAAACAGAGGAATAATCACCCTGGCAACTTTAAAGCGACAAATAAAGTGGAGTGATGAGCTCCGTTCAATTTGACTGGACAAAGTTTTTTTTTAAATAAAGTTTCCCCTTGATTTTCATTGAGGTAATCTCATGCAGAGAAGGTGGTAGAGTGGATGAAAAAATTAACGATATATATATATATATATATATATATATATATATGAGCCAAATGATTTTCATAGACAGTGAGATGAGAGAGAAGAGGAGACATAATGGTTACTCGTGTGATATCCCCGAAGAAGTAACAGCATAGCAAGTGTTGAGAGAAAGGGGCAACCGAATTACAAATTCTCAGTTGGCTCCATTCAGTGCGTAGCAAGCATGCTTGGTCACGCGTATTCCCTCGCCGGTTGTCCCCAACATTCGTAACTCAAGTGCTTTACCACAATTTAAAAAAATTTCCAGTCTTATTTATCTGCAATTTGACTTTCCTACCGGCACCTTAGATTGTGTAAACTGCCATCGGCGCGGTCTCGATTTGCGGGAGTTACTGGTTGGTATCAAGTCAGTTGCTATTTCGACATCTCGAGTATTACAAGTATCGACAGACGAGAAATCACGCGATTCATTCCTTTCGTTCAATTTATAGATATTAAATAGTTGCAAATTTGAAAATTCAACGTAGTTGTTGAATTATCTTTTACCGCGCATGAAGTTCATCGCATCAGCGGAAAGAAAGTAAACTCCTAATTCCTCGCATCATAAGAATTCGTCACGAGTTACTTCAATGATAGTTACGCCACATTGAGTGAAGGTGTCATATATATATATATATATATATATGCAAGAAAGGGTTTTTAATAACTTTAATAAATTGGTGTATTAATGTAAAGTTTGAAAAATAATAAAAAAAACGACGATACGTTTAATTCTGCAGGAAATCTATTATTGAAGGTGATGATTAGTTGAATACCATAGGCACTCCACTCCGACTTTTTGTCAGCAAATTTGTAAAATTGGAGTCAGACCTCTTTCTAATGGAATGTTCATTTAAAAAATGCAGTTCTTTTATTCGGTGCAGTTAATGATAAGTGCATTCCATCGAGTTTAACGGAGAAAAAATTTATTCTCATCGAGCTGAATTTTCCAATGAAACTTTGAAATGTGTTCGAGATTGCTATTTTTCTTCATTGTTTGTATTAATTTGGGATTCGGTGAGCATGCGGAGTCGAATATACTGCGGTTAAGTAGATCGCAGAAATCAACCTCAGCAGCTAGCAAAATATCTACGGAAAATTTGAATGGTAGCAGTGGATTCATCGAACGACAGACTACCGAAGGTTACGATCGACTGGCAGTCTTTAGCAAGAACAATCCAGAATTGGATTGGAAAAGTTATTTAAATAATAATTTAAACGATGAAGATCGCCCAAGAGATTTAGATGTCAATTTCATGGGAGAGAAAATGGAAATGAGTGCCAATAGCGTGCAGTGGTTGAATGACATTTATGATCCTCTCAGGTGGGTCAGAATACCGGGAAGACTTGCGGAAAATTGTCGCAGGGATATGGAATCTTTCATCAAAGCACTTAAAGATGGAAAATTATGGGCTGCTAGAAGTAAGTTATGGTCAATTGACCGAAAATCAGTATCTACGGATTTGCTAATTCCTATTTCTTTTACCATTTCCACGAGATCTTTTTAATTATTCCTCTTATTTTTCTCTACTCTTTTACAATAAAGATTTATTATTTTTTTCTCACTATTCCCGATAATTCAATATGGATCGGTTTTTAAAGTTTGGAAAAATCAATGGTTTTCATGCAACACATGATACATGAAGATTAGTCAATTGCTAATAATTTTTAATCATAAACAATGAGAATTGATGTGCAGCTAAATACTCTTCATAATTCACAAGAGAGCCACGGTAAATATTTTCTGTACATTGTTCAATGACATTCAAGGTAGCTTTCATAACGACCACGAAAGTGATACCACTACACTAGCATACACCTTTCACTTGCGCGCCAGTGAGTGACTCTGCACTCGCACTTAAAATTGCACAATTTTGCAGCTGCCCGTGTATGTTACGAAGTATGTAAAAAAATGAAAAGTTCCTGTCCTCATTTATCTGAATTTAATTCTTCCAATATCTGCAAACAGTCATTCAGACTCTCATAGAGTAAATATCCAGATGTATCAGTAGTAAGTAGGTTACCAATACATTTTTCAAATAGTTTTTAATAAATGTTGTAAGATTCTGTGTCTTTTAATCATTTACTCATTCTGTTCATTGCACTTCAATCTCAGGTAAACGTAATAGATAATTTCGTAATCTATCGACCGCTGCACCTCAGGAGTTTCCCTGCCAAGATGGCAAATTTGTGAATTTATTTTGATTGCATAAGATAACTCGCGTAAGCCGGGCAGAACTAATCAATTGATTCAGGATAAACTCCTACGAGCAGAACATAAGGGGCTACAGAGGATTACTGTTTCTTCGATCTTTGCAAAAGGGTTCATTTTCCAATAGGTCAAGTTATTTAATATTCACATTCTATTTTGATTTTTTAAATTTTTAATTTCTTTTTAATATCAATCTTCGGTTAGAAATTTGTTGAAAAATTTAAAAAAATGAGCTGCTATTCTGTTACGCCTTAAGGGATAACTCGGACCAATTTTGCGATGTCCCTGTTGGTGTAGTAGGTTTCCGAGAAATCTAACTTATCTGTATTACAAGTTCCTGGCTAATTGGCGAATTGTATTTAAGAATTACAAAATGCAATGCTAAAACCGTTTTTTGCAATATAAAATCTTATGATTATTGGATAATTCAGATAATCCGACACTTATACATATAGCTCAATATGTGGAATATCTAAATTCTATTCTAAGTAGGATAAGACAACTGAATATGAAAAACAAATAAGAAGGAAAAACTGAAATAGCCAGAAATAAAGTGTTCAACTAATTAAGCCAGACATGAATTTGAATTCCGAGGGTGGAGCAATACAATGATTTGTAATATTTTTTCTCAATCTGTTTGTTGTAGTGTCCGATGCAAGCGGTCGTTACAGTTCGCAGTTTTATTTCGGCAATGGTTTCTGGTTGGGATCAAGCAGCCTGTGTCGAGAGCTAAATAATACTGGAATTAACGGTATCGATGGAATACCTGGAATAGATATACCACCTTATTCAGTTAAATTCCACGTAGCCAGAATTCGTCTGGATTTTCCGAGTGACATTGAACCATCAGTAGGTGGCTTGTATAGTATTTTAGCACAATTGTTTAGACGTTTTATATACGTTACCAGAGTCTTATACTCATTGAATTCATAGGCAACGTAATAATTTGCTTATATGCCTTACAGACACGACAAGTATTTCTAGGCCTTTGTCTGCCGATAACTTGTAATCGTACCTCTGTATCATCACTGCTTCGAGCAAGTGCTGATAGAGTTGAAAAAATAAGCAACGCCACCCATCACTCAGCAGGATTACGGATGACAATTGTGACGGTTAAACCCATACCATCGAGCGAATATTCCATATTGAACGATCCAAAAGTTTACATTCTTGGGTGAGTCCCGTTTTAATAAAATTTTTCAACAAAGCCGACCAGAATTGCTGAATAGTTTAACTATTCCTTGTGAAAAATATGCATAGAATATTATTAAATCTGCTATTGATTATTATATATAAGCCTGATAACATATGGATCAGTCAAGAACGCACACTGCTCAATGATCTTTATAAGCCCTATTGTGGATTTTTTTTTAGTTCCGTTGCAGGAGTGATTTTTCTTCTGATGATAGTGGCAACTATTAACCAATACCAAGAAGTAACATCAGAAGCTCATATTGAGGCGACTTCCTACAGAATAAATAATAATGAGGAAGGTATCTATGTGGATCGAAATTTGGCGGATGACCGGAGGATTTCCATGATTCAGAAGACTGAAAAGGAATGCATTACACCTGGGAGGGAGGGCTCTTCACCACAACGAACTAGAAAGCCTCAGTCGGACAAAAAAAGAGGTGATTGACAGGCGATTAAAGTTTATAGTAAAATTCCAATGATATCACTATCATTAATATTCTTCACATATTTTCACTAGGTTTATGGATGAAATGTCTCCTAGCATTCAGCCCGCTACTTAATGGTGCAAAAATATTGAGTACAGAACCTGCAGCAAGAGATAGTCTCACATGCTTACACGGCTTACGCGTATTCTCTTTAGGATGGGTAGTTTTGGTTCACACGTATCTACAGGTATTCTCCATTGCCGGTGAGTAATTAATTGGCAAAGGTAAAACTTTTTAAATCCGGGCTCATCGATTGAGCATTTCTCGCATAATTATCGATCAATTTGTGAGGAATATTCCTTATGACACAATCTAAATGTATGTTTTTCCAGCAAACACTGATCTTTTGGTTTTTATACCCCAGAAAACAAGACCCTGCGGACTGTCACCGAGAGGAACTTCATGTATCAAACAATCAGCAATGCGACATTTTCGGTTGATACCTTCTTCTTCATCAGGTATGTTTTTACATGCCTCATTTTCTTGCTTCACAGCGACTAAATGAAATCATTATTCCAAGATCAGCTATCATTGTTAATTTCAATGATATATCTATCCACTTGCATTAAACGTGTTAATTAATGTCGAACGAACTGAAATCGATAATAAAATTGCCATTCAGTGAATAAAAACATTTAAAGGATATTTAAGTCATCCATAAATGTAATATAAAAGTCCTAATGTGATATTAGACTACCTACAAATGAGACAAATATATGAATAGGCTAGGCTATAGCTTAGTACGATATCGGGTAGACAAATAAGCAATATGAAAATAGATGCTGTAATAACTTTTAAGTAAATAATAATGAATTGAATTAGTGATTTTCAATTATCACTTAAATTATATTTGTTTGCAGCGGTTTGCTTGTGACGATTTTATTCTACCGTTCTACGGGGCACGTAAATTTAAACAATAACCACTTCCTAAAAACCAGTTCAAGAAAGTTCATAATTATGATTGTTTACAGATTTATCAGGTGAGTAATAAGAGACCCCGTGATGAGAAATAAAATAAAAATAATAAAACATGCATGCTCAAGCCCACTCCAATGCTCATATATTTAAACATCGTTAGATTAACACCAGCCTATCTCTTCGTATTGGGGATGAACGAAATAGCAATGAAATACACTCAAGCCCGAACAGTTTTTTCTCCGGCCATCATCGATCACGTGACGTGTGAGAAATTCTGGTGGAGAAATGCTTTGTACATCAACTCGCTTTACCCAAGAACGGAAATGGCAAGTATCCCATCAATAATTATTTCAACAGTCTCCGATTTTTCTAATAATTTTACTATTCCTCTGACATCAAATTTCTTTAACATCGCAAATAATAGTAGAAATTGAACGAATAGTGAAATTAAAAAAAAATACCATAATTTTTCACTGTAATGCTAATAATTAACTATTGATTTTTCAACAGTGTATGTTGTGGAGCTGGTATATGGCTAATGATACACAATTCTACGTGCTCGGTATCTTCTTTCTCCTAGTTTCTATGAAATATCTCAAATTTGTTGCTGGAACAGTATTTCTACTGATCGTTTCTTCTTGGTTCACAACATTTTCTATTGCGTATAGCAATGATTACGTAGCACGGTAAGTATGGCACACCATCGAGTTACAAACTTCTTTAAAGGTAGTTTTGCTATCGACAATAATACGGAAGGAGCTCCCTATATGTTCTATTATTTAATACCAAAGTCACTACCAATATAAATAACCCATACGAATTGAATGACGATAGCAATTAATGCATTGCGCCCTTCCTCAATAGAATCCAGGAGCCATTCGCTTTATTTGATGAACTCTATGACAAGCCGTGGTTGAGAGCTGGCCCCTACTTTATAGGGGGAATTACAGGTTGGATATTATTCAAAACGAATTGTGGATTGCGAACGCCAATGGTGAGAATAATGTTATTGTATGAGGCTGCAATGTCGACGTATTTTTATAATTTTTGAAATAATAAATTTTCATTTTCAGTGGGGCAAAATCATTGGATGGACAATCTCAGGAGGGACTATGGCAGCTGTTGTATATGGTCTGTATGCAGGTGATCTTGGAGTAACTATAAGCTCAATTTATGCCGCACTTGGGCATAGTGCATGGGCTATCGCTGTGGCTTTTATTGTCGTACAGTGCTGCACTGGCTCAGCTTCTTTTGTTAATGGACTATTGTCACTCAAACTTCTCTATCCCCTGTCGAGACTTACATATTGCGCATATTTGGTACATCCCATTATAATGATGATCACTAGTATGCAAATGGATGGGCCGTTGCATCTTCATAATGGGCTCGTTGTAAGTATTACTAAAGAGTAGTGAATTTTCATCAAATTGTTTATTTGATGCCTTGTTGCCTAATAAATGGATTTGTTCGCAGCTAATCCTGTACTTCGGTAATCTCGTTGCTTCCTATCTGCTGTCTTTCTGTGTCTCAATAACGTTGGAGGCACCTATCGTAAATCTTCTAAAGTTTGGATTTCCCTCGAGTAAAGATAGAAGATAAACAAAAAATGAAAATTGGAGGATAACGAGCGAAAAGTTTAAAAAAAAAGCCTGGTCATAAAATAGAGTACAGCCACCAACAGGACGCAGCAAAGGTGGTTATATTAATTACGATACCCGTTCTGTAAATATGGCTAAGGCAAAATGAACATAAGGAAAGTACCCCTTCTAAAATGCCTCTATGTGTGTGAGTTATAGTTGTCGAATATTGCTTTGGTGCTTGAATTAATTGCCCTCCTTTTTTAGCAACGGCATATGTAATGTCATTTTATATAATTCACCTGCAATTATCTGTGCATGTGAAAGTTCCATCTATGAGATCGAGGGCCTCATACAGAGGAGACCGGTACGAAATGGATCCAAATTTGAAGCAAACGTAACGTTAACCATTGCATCGAGCTTGACATGCAAGCTGGAGTTAGAATTATAATTCGAAGATTAGCCAAATTTGACCTCTTTAATATGTTTGTCGAAGACGAGTAATTTTTGCCTCCACAAAAAGCAGGGAAATTAAGTCAAGTACCAAGCAGATCAGAAAGAAAGATTGTAATAATTTTGTATGATATTCAAATGTAATATAAAAAAAATCTGTACCTGTATGAGATGTAGATTAAAATAAAAGCGGGAATATTTTTCTACGGTAAATAATCCGATTTCGATAAATATTGGGAATTTGCCGAATGGTGACCAAAATAATAAATTATTTTGACCGCTTAACTGCTTAATTACTCATTGGTGATTGCAATTTTCTTTAAACAGTGAAACATAAAAAACAATTCAGCTATTGCAGCAGGCCCTATTAAGAGGATATTTGGTAACACAATTAGATTGCAATTTCACATAAATTTCTCGATATATCATATTACCAAATTTTTTCTAATCTCAACTCCCGTCGACAATTCTCATTCGATTAGAAAAAACTTTAATGAAATCATTTCATTGAATCACACGATTCACTGTAAACTAGTGTATACGTACAATAAATCAGAGAAATTAGATATTTTGCAATTATTGACTTTTTTAATCATAAAAAATACAGCTTAAAATCCTGGAATTATACGACCTTTTTTAGCAGCCTTTTTCATTTTAGTTGTTTTCTTCTCCTTCTTTTTTTTCATTATATTTTCTGTTCGTTTGCGTTGTTTCTCTTGTTGAGCCTTTTCAATTCCAAATATTCTGGACTCCCATTTTTTGGAACTTCGTTTTTTCTGTAGTTCATCGCGTTTAATTGTACGTTTCAATAGTTCTGGATCATCTTTTACCTGCAACAAATGCGTGTTATGATTATCCGTTGAACAATTATAATTGATTGCATTTTCTATATTATCTAGATTTTCTGAAATTTTTAGATGTCAATAAATGATTGGCAATATAAGCAACGTTTTTGCAGAATGATATTCAATATGCAATGCAACTGGCAAATGTATTTGCGTTACAAAATAATTAAAAATTACCTTTTCTCCATTAGCCTTAGCAAGTGCAGCTTTCCACGCATCTTTTTCCTGTAACACCCTTGCTGTTTCAGCGTCGCCTGAAGAAACTAGCGCCTCCAGTCGATTTTTCTTTTCCTTTAACTCCTGCAGTACCTTTTTCGCATGTCTTTCAGTTTTCTGGCCTTTCTTCTTATTCCCAATATCTGAGAAATCAAATTTACTAAACACCATGTGTCCTTCACTATTGAAAACTGGCTTAGCGCGAGGTACTTTTGGAGTTACTTCCATTTCCTCCTTGTCATTTAGCGTTACTTTAGTAGCATTTGGTTCTGATTTTATAAGCTTTTTATGCATCACTCTCTCCTCACGCTTATTTTTTTTCCTGATACGATTTTTTAAGCCTTTCTTCAGATGTTTTTCTTTGTAACTAAGTTTCTTTTGACCTTTTAACTCGTTAAATTTCTCATAGAGTTCTTCGGATGTCAAGGCACGTTTGGAATTTCCATTAGCGTTGAAAAATACTGCTGCAACAAACAAGTCATAGAATTAGCTGTAAATATTACAAAAAGGGAATATTTTTTTACCTTGATTTTTCGGTTGCTGTTCCAATCCTTTATCCCTTTCTCCTTGTTCATCTATAAACCCATGTAATCGATTATTATTTAGAAACTTTTGAGGTTATATTTTTTTTTTATCATTGAAAATACCTAATTCCCCAGCTAAGAGTGGCATTCTAGAGAACATTGTACTGAGGAATTTATCCTCTCCCTGGAGGAATTGCTTGACAAATGCAGAATCAAATTTGTGAATCATTTTCAATTCTGCATTGGTTTTGTTTTGCAAAGCTATTCTCAAACCTATTACAAAGTTCTTATATATATATTTATCAACGAGGGACTGACACGCGGGGCAAAGTAGTAAACCATGATCAATAGAGATGATGGTGAAAGGAGAGAAAGAGGGAGAATATAACTGTAATTTACATTGGTCTCACTATAGGGGGCAGTGCTATTTACTCATAGAATTTAAGGGGGCGGTGGGGCTCCTTTCGTACTTGTTCAACTGTACAAATGATCAACTGTACACAGAATTTTCAGACGGTGAGAGCACCACTGTGCAGGGATTCAACTGTCGAGAGAAAAAACTAGGCATAGTCACATCTGTACATGCGGCGCAGGGTAGGTTAAACAGCGTTGACAAGGTAGAGATTGATAGTTTTTTCTCTCGACAGTTGAATCCCTGGACAGTGGTGCTCTCACCGTCTGAAAATTCTGTGTACAGTTGATCATGTGTACAGTTGAACAATTACGAACGGAGCCCCCCCGATTTAAGGGACCGCAGGAAGTTAATTCCACATATGTAAAAAATTACCAGTTTCTCCATTCGGGCCCTTTGAAGGTATCCATTGAAGACCATTGATATTCGATCAATTTGCTTTGATAGTCAATATTTATTTTTTTATCAATTAAAAACTTTTTCAAGCAAAAGTTAGCACCCCATTTTTTATTTTTCCATTGAAGGTCAAAAGTAACCCCGTCATTGGATTGAAAATTGTTTGTAGGTCATATATAGTCCATTGTTACTAGTCTATCAATTATCATTTATGGGATATTAATTAATTAAAGAATATTATTCTGACGGACGAGTGCGCATGCGCATGAGCACGTACGCTACGCGTGCCGCGTTATTCATACTACGTTAATTTTCATCTATTGCCAATCATTTTTATCTTCAATCATTATTTGAATTCGTTTGCCAAAAGAGGTTCTATCCTACCTTGTAAATTTTTAATTTAAGGAGGGTCATCCCGAATTTTTTATAAAAACATCTGTTCAGTTAAAAAAGGTGGTATCGAGTAGATAGCGGACAGACAGGTCATTGATAGTTCATTGTATATTAGTTCGAACTGTGTTCTTTATTTTGTCCTTAAAAATAAGAAGTCTTCAACGTTCTCTGTGATTCTATCATGATGGAGGCATTCATAAATAATCGTAAAATTTCAACATTCTTTATGATTCATCACGAACTTTTTGGTGGTTTATCATAACAGATCTCTTGAAATTTAAAGCTTAAATATCCATTATTTGCATTGAACGAACGCACTGGACAACTTTAAATTCAGTAATAATTATTATTATAAACAATCAAAAAGTACAAATGATTAAGAAAACAATGTATAGTACAAACGTGTTTTGAAATATCTCACACTGAATTGTAAATGGGTCTTTATGAAACAAACTGGACGGACGCCAATCCTGAGGAAAGAAAAATAATAACACGTGGGTTGGGAAAACAATATTCAGTGCTTCAGTGTGGAACACGTTTGTCGGTTTTTGATTTCTAGGTTAAGCAAGGAAATTTAAAACGCTTTATACTACTAAAGAATTCGATTAGAAAGGTAAGAAAAATCCATGAAAACGTATTTTACATAAAAAATAATCTCCATCAACTACAATAATTCTACGTCACATGTCCTTGGCCAATGAATGTAGCAATTGAATTGAATTTTGTATTTTCTTTCCAGTTGAATGGAATAAGATCCACCGGCTAAATCATAGAAACGAAAATGAATGAAGCAACAACATTCAATTATACCCACTTGGAATCAAAACTATCTAATCACCTTAATAATGAAAATTGTCAAAATATGAAGAAAAAAATCAAAAGAAAACACGAAGAAAGAAATTCAAGAGTAAGTGAAGAACAGAAAACTCCAATTAAAAATAAGAGAAAAAAGATGAAAGTGACAAGTGATAATGATCTACTAAATGATCGGAATTCAATGAGAAAAGAAAGTGATGAAAAATGTAGTGAGGAGAATGAAGCTTTCCCAGGAAAAATTTCAACAAAGGAAATAATGGAAATATCGGCAAACTATTTAAGGTCAAGTTTCAAAACAGCTTCCGGTATAAGTGTGCTTAGGAAATTCGTTATAATATGTACCACAAACACTGAGCGTGACTTAGCGTCGGAGTATATAGAAAAATCCGGAAATCTTTTCGAAATTGTTCGATTGCTAGAAGGGGCTGACAAGGATTTAAATAAAGCAGCTTTAGTTTTCTCGGGTGCGCACATCGTCATTATGAAGATCCTGGAGAAGTACCCTCAACAAATAACACCAGCTCAGGAGGCCTGCCATCACCTGATAAACGTACATCTGTCAACAGTTTATGGGCTGATGTCGAACCAGAGTAATCCAAAACAACGAAAAATTGTTCTACGTCTGCTCACATCAATGGTATCGTTAGGGGGCACTCTGCCTCTAGAATTACTCACTCATCTTTCTTTTCACCAAGAGACATTGACTCTGATGTCGAAACAAGTGAAGCCAACGGATCCGGAGAGTGTTAGAACGTGTTTTATTCATTTTATTCTCTCATTTTTGGTAGATGGTAGGTCCTCAGTGGTTAGGGGACTTCTGGACAAACGTGGATTGCTCACTAGTATTTTCCCAGATCTCATTTATGATTCTCATGACAATGTGCTGCTCATCTTAAAGACGGTCAAGACTTACGTACTGGAAAACAATGGTATTAGTAAAACGCTAAAACTACATGTGTTCTCGACCCCCGTTGTTTATAATTTAGTGTCTCTGTATAACTGGAAAGGGCCGAATAACTGGCCCGGATTTGAGAATAAAAAACGCAAATCCTTAGCTGACTGTATGGATCCAGAAGAGAGGGCTATCACGATTGAAGGAGTTCATGATTTTTTAACGGTCCTTCTGACGTCAAATCGTTATGGGATAATTTTCAACGACAAGACTCTCGGGACAACTGGGAAAAAATATAATCGACTGGTGAATACAGTACTCCAGAGCTTAGAGCATCCCTGGGAGCATGAAAAACCTTGTGATTTGGTTTGTAAAATTCTGGCTGCTTGTCCTGATCTTATAAAGCCTCAATTGCTGTATACTGAACCTTTCTTGGTACCTAGAGCTTCGAAAAAGTGGATTTCGGTCATGGATTTCGTCAGGAGAGTTCTCTCTGCTGTTGCACCTGAAAACTTTCTCGAGCATTCACTCCCAGAATTAACGCCTCCTCAACTGCTCTCTGCCACATTGACATTAACCATGCCTTTGACGGTATTAAAAAATGCCGTTACACGTGCTCTAAATTCAACAACTATGGTTTTACGTTATGAAGCTGTTGCAACTCTCACAATTATGCTAACCCAACTGAGGAAATTCTTGAATGCTGCCGAAAGACATGTAAGCAGTTCTGAATATTCAACTTTATATTCTCATGTCACTGATTATGTTTTGAAGAATGTACCCTCTGTGGAAAATATTCTGAGGGCATGGAGACAAGCAAATGAACCCGACCAAAACGTCGAGGCCGTAAATTTGGAGGAGATACAACTCAATCCACCGAAATCTAAATATTTTTCATCAATTTTAGATTTAATACAACAATATCGTCTGCTATTCCCTGAATGGCTCCCTTCAGGAGGTCTAGGAAACTGGAAAGAGGATTCTCACATATTACTCACCTCAATAAATGATCTTGTAGACATCAATGAAGAGGAATTAACCTCCATGAAATTACAAGCCATTCAAACAATTCAAGTTTTAAATCCTAATATTTTTAAAATGGACAAAGAATTTCTTGAAAACACTCTATTATTTTTAATCTCTCTACCAGATCATCTTGAGAAATTATGGTCCAGGGGAACAGAGACAACGAAGATGTTGTTTAATGAATTAAATATATTTAAGAACTGTGAGAACCAAATGGATATTTGGTTGAACAGTATTAAACTTATCAAGAATGCCAGAGAGAGAGTTGGTGTCACTCAGTGGCTAGTGAAAATGATTTCAAAAGCAGTGAAACATCCCTCGAAATATCAGAAGATTATCGATGAAATTGCAGGAGCCGAAGAAACAGCGAAAAATGATAATGGCCTGAGTAAACTGATTCAACCAACAACGAATATTCCATTAATTTTATCCACATGTTACGAAAGTTTGAGGAGAAAATGGGATGAAACACCGGGAAAATTTGTTGGTCTCATTACGATGTTGACACTGCACTGCCAACTGTCGCCAAGAACTTTGATTTGTCTTAATGAGGGCATCCAAGGTGAAGAAATTCAATATTTGAAAAGCTGGGCTGAGGGAGAAACTCCACAACCCTTGAGGAGAACATTATGGAGCAATGTTTTTGAAAAATTCAGCAATATTTTACTTTCCACTGAAGAGATACACGAAATTGATAAAGTCCTAGATGACAAAAATAGTTTTAATTCGAATTATGAAATTCTGAATTTACTCAAAATGACTGTCTTCTATTTGACTCAGGGCATTCAAAGGAAAAAACTAAATCAGCAACAGTTCGATCGATATGAATATGCGATAATCGCACTGTTGACTTTTTGTAAAAAAAATTATGGGATTTCTTGTGATGCAAATTGTGCGATTGAATGCTCTACACATATATTGACTCATCCAATACTGGTTGATTCTTTTAATCCAATTCCAAAAGGAAAATCTGAAACAAACAGAATTGTGACTACTGGTCTTGTTAATATTTTTGAAAAAATCATTGACGTTAATGACAAATCTATCGTTCCGAATTTATTCCTCTTCTTAAAGAATAAATTAATTTCACATTTAGAAGAAGTTCTAAGAAAATGTGCAGGTGGTTGGACCCTAAAGACAACGCTGTGTTTAGTGAAATTCATCGAAATTTTTCAATTATCATCTTCTAATCTTTTAGAACTTGTCAAGAGTCTAACAAACTTACCAAAAGGGAGTTTCGCCAGCAAAGATAAAATGAGATTATCAATTTGGGGAGAGGTGGCTCCAAAAGTGCTCGAGTTATTGTCGCAACGATTACAATTAGAAGATCTCACGGAATCACCCGAAGAAACACAACTATTTCACAAGTTATGTATTCAGATGACATATCTGAAATACACAGGGATAAACGTGGCAATTTGGGAAAATTCTCTCCATAAATTTCTCACCATTTTTCCTCATCATATCGTTATAATTGATCACAAAATCTTCAATTCTTTGTTAGAAAACAAATTTGATGAATCAACAATTACACTGATATCGTTTCTCACCGAAAGAAATCCAAAGTTGATTTCTCTTTTTACGAAATACATTCTAATGGAAGAATCACGAATTCAAAGTCGTCAACTCATATTCAAAGTTTTATCTAGCAATTTAACTCACAAGTGGGATTCGGAGTTTCTGTTCAGAGTTTGCAAGGTATACGAGAAAAATATTATTAATTACTTTTTATTTCATGTGGATAATAAAGATTGGATCACTCAGAATGTAGATGCAGTTGCGTATTTGATAGACTCTTGCTTTAGTCTTGAAACCTGCGAGAGTATCTCTAAAAAAATATTGTCCAGTGGAGACAAATTGGAGAGTGTGGACTTTTACTATACGAAACTTGTGCACCATCTGTTCGAAAGATTTTCAAAATTGCATAAAAATCCACAGGAAATCCTGCGTCAAGTTCTTCAAGTTTTCATCCATTTAATGGTGTCAACATTAAAGAAAAATGCAAAAGACACGAATCAAATTGAAACTCTCTGCACACATATTTGCCAAACAATTACCAATCTTAAATCTACCGACAAAAATTTCATCTTTGAAGACCTGAGCAAAAGTAGTTTGTGGTTCCAATTCACGAGGTTTGCTCTAAAATCAGGAATGAAAAACTCCAAGATTGATCAAAGAAATCTGTCGCTGCTGAAGATATTGTCAGAAGTCTGTGATATTGTATACGAGGATAGAAGTGAAACTGAATACGTAAAAACATTATTCGAAATGACAACGTCACACTCGGAGTTTGTAAACCTCATGATCAGTTCTCACAGCGCCAAGAAGGATTTACTCCAACTCATCTTCATTCTTGTAAAGAAAAATCCAAGTGTCATGATGTCGTCGCACATTCCCCTGTTTTTATCTGCTTATAGTGCAACATTGAGTATGTCCGATCAACGAATTTTGCTTATTCTTCAATATTATGAGAGTTCAGGAATAAAATTCACGGATTATCAACCTTATTTATATGGAGAAGCTGCAGCCTGTCATCACAGTGTCAGGGGGGAAACGGACAATGCAATTTGGCGGCAGCCTTCGGTCTCGCAAGTTTTGCAACTTTTCAATATCGATACCGTTAAAAATACAATCGCAAATTATCCAGTTCAAAGGACTCTGCAGCCAAAGGAATTATATAATGATGAAAATGTATATGATCCGGCATTTTATTTACCATTGTTGACACACTTGTTGGCGGAGAATAATGTTATTGGTTGTCATAATGTCACTCGGTCTGGGGCATTAGCTCTGGTATTCGCTGCCTGCGGAAGCGCCTGTTTGGAAACTCGTATGGCAGCATTCACAGTAATATCCAGGTTCTATTTTCATTTGGAAGCTACTAGGTGATTATAACATTTTTTATTTTGTTTTGTATTTTTTTTTTCTTAATACACTTGATGACCAGCCAATGTTAATTAGACCGGTACAAAAGTGCAATCTAAAAACACTATAATTGTGTAGGATTTCTGATTGCGTTAATTTTTTTCTTGTGGGGAAAATTAATTACCACAAATGCTGGGACTTGATCTATATATCCATTATTATTATTATTGTTATTATTTCACTTTCACTCACACTATGTTTTTGGCACTTTTTCAGATCGAAAGAGAAATTACTCTGGATGCGTATGATTAATGCAGTTCGGAATGGTATTCGGAATGCCATGTCAATGGAGCCATTTACTGATATTCGTCTGAATTGTTTCATCTCGACATTTCTAGCAAAAAGTGCACTGGTTGCCACTGAACCATTGAACCCACTCTTTGTCCCTCTGCAAAATTTTTTCATGGCCAAATCGGAGCTAGACCTGAGAAGTATTCCCGAATTTTTAACGCTGTTCAACAGCTCCGACATTAATCACAAAGTACATAGACACTGGATTCTCGAGGTAATTCGAGATGGATTGAAGACGACATTGGAAATGCAAATTTTATCGAAATGCTTCTTGTACCGAATACTTTTCTACGTTTATGGAAGTGTTCTCGCAGATCCTGGCACAAAAATTCTCATTCTTCAGATTATCAGCTCAACTGTAAAGATTCCAAAAGCTGGTGTGTTCTGTCGTAATTCTGCACTACTTATTTGGTTAAGTGAAGTTGCCAGTGAACTCAACCCTCGAGACATTGAAGCCATCGAGTTGATGGTGAATGTTGTTAAGAATTTGCTTAATATACTAATGAATTCCAATGATAAGGACAGTCACATGCAGTTTATGCTGCTAGATGTTCTGAAAACTCTAATTCCAAAATTACCAAAAAATATGAAAGTAACATCTTACTTAGCGTTTGTGAGCTCTCTTAACCACATTTTACAAAATAATTTATTATACGAGACATTTAATAAGGATCAAGTTCAACAACTCATCGAAGTTTCGAAGAATGTCATCAATGATGTGCACGATTATACCGATATTCTGCACCATGAATGTGACTTTATCAGGAAAAATGAGCTAATACAGGACGATGGTAGTACAGTTAATTCGGCCAAATGGCACCTCAGAAATATTGTTATTACTTGGAGAAGTCAGGTAAAATAGTGACTGTTTAGGTGAAAAACCATTATAAATAAAAAGATTGATATACACGAACTGACATTTTTACGTATGTATGTAAGTAAAACCTTTTTCTTTGAATTGCAAATTTTCTCTACTCGCTATAAAATCCGAGAATATCCTTGGATCCTATTTTTTTGTAGTGCCGAAAACATTTTTCAATATTTTGGAATAATTAATTAGAGTTTTACACCCATTTCAGGAGATCTGAACTGGTAAAAAATGAAAACGTCCTTTAAATTTTTTCTGTATATCTGAAGAATTGATGACAAGTTTATTATATTAAAAATTTAAAAAGTTTCAATTAAAAAAATATATATCTTGCAATTATGTCATCTTGGGGAAAAAGGTATGGACAAAGACAGGGTAGCTAGGATTATCAGCTTGTCCCGCGTGATGTCTGAGCACCGAAACAAGTTGCTTAATAGGTCTAGGCCTTTGTATATTTCCATCAGTAAACTCTGCCGCTTCCGGTAAAGATTCAGGCAATTCGGAGGCATTGAGTGTCACCGATTCACTTTGACATCTTGCGTTTTGAGCAGCTGAAGTTTGGAGCGCCATATGTCCAACAACATCCTGATCCTGCCGTGACAGAAATCCAGTTTTCTCTCCTCCCCGTGAATAATTTTCCGCGCTCTCGGTGGCTCCACGGGCCTCAGGGCATGAGACGTGACCTCTTGGATGTCCCTGAAGATTATTCGGGTGACATCTACCCCGCTGAGAATCATCAATAACCCGTTGAGCACTTCTGCTGGATGCTCCTGTATAGTTAGCCCCCCCTAACAATATCACAATAACATCGCACTTCTCCTGTCTTCGCATTACTTGAATCCTTTTTGCCAGACTATGTATATGCTTTCGCATCTCCCTGATTGTCTCTTTACGCAATACCGAAGGTTTGTGGCCGGTGAGAGCGCAGACTACGTTGAAGATGCAATTGTTAAGACTCATTTCTTCTGGGAGTCCCTCAGGATCGATATTTCCTAGCAATGTCCAGTGTCCTGTGCTCATTCCTGGTCTTGGTGAGTGAAATTGTATCATAATAGGGGAACCTTCTAAGCCACTTCCAGCTCGATGACGGAGAGACATTGACGAGGAAAATGCCAAGATTGGTCGATTAATTGTTCGAGCTAGTGAACTTAAATGGGTAGTACCTGCTGGACATTGAGCTTCTGTTTCTCGGATAAACTCCTCCGCGACTGCGAGCTGATCAAAATCAACCTCTGATTCATCATTTTCAGAATTGCAGGATGGTATTGAGAAATTTGAAACTGGGCTAGTGGTTTCTGATCTGCGAGGACCAAAGATCCGAGAGAAGTAGGATTTTTTTGACGTTGCTGATGAGGAAGTCGATTGATTGGAGTCACGTTCGGCACCAAAGATATTCGCGACGGAGAAATATCGGCATGAAGAAGATAATGGTGCGTTAATTTGCACTTCGGAAAGTTCATCTTGTGTGATGACATTTTCAAAGCTCGGAACCTCTGTGGTATTTTCCATTCCTTTCGTAAGATCATCATTTCCGGAAACTATCGCTTGCTCTGCGGGGTCGGTGACAAATGACTCTATGTAGCTAATAGTCTCTTCGTTCAGATTTTCAAATTCGTTCATCTCAGGAATTTCTAGGAATTGTTGGAGACTGTTTTTTTCACCAGTTGATGACACCCATTGCAAATTATCTAGACCACGGTTGATGCCCTAAATTGTTGCTAATTCGTCATGCATTGTCAGGCTCATAACACTGTTGTTCTTTGTATCCATTCCTAATAAATTATTAGAAACGGAAAGTTTAATGGAAAAATCTAGCAATTGTGTTAGAAATCCGTTGGACTTCTATAGAACATTGGATTAGCTTTTGGATAATTATATAGAAATTTTAAAATTTTTTGTTCCATTTCAATGTAACAAAACATAAAGAAAAAAATTTAAAAACATTCAATAGGATTCGGTTTTTCTTTACAACTCATTCTCGTGAAATATTTTTTCCCCATTTTTTTATATATTAAAAAAATTAAACAAAAAAAAACGTAAATTGATTAAAAAAATGTTACTAGAATAAGTTGTATGGAAAATGAAATTCTTTGACTTCTTTTTATAGAAAGTTTTTTATTGAATCCTCTAATCGAATAGACCAAAAACTAAGAGGAAATTTAGAAGAAATCCAAGAGAATATTTCACTTACTTTTTTTGTGAGTTAAAATTTTTTTCAGTGTTAATTTTAAGAATTTTAAGTTCTATGTAATTTGATCAGCGAATAGAAAATAATAATAGAATTTCAATATTTTTTAAGCATCGGTAAATTTAACGCCAAAAATGGAACAGCTAATTTTCAGGATTGATCACGACGGTCCGAATGTGTCTTGTTTTTTTTATTGATTTAAAAAGTCAATCATCTCCAATGAAATAAATGAATGCCCATTTTAATATTTTAATTTTGAAACAGTCATCTGTAAAAGCATACAAGATTAAATTTTAAAAAACTTAATCAAATTAGTAGAAGATTCTCTTAAATTCATATTGAATTTTCTGTTAATTTTTTAGAAAAATAAGGAACTAATGATTTGTTTTCAAGCTCAGTTCAAACGGGTACAACCCTAGCACAAACAACAGAATTAGTTCATTTTCCGAGAAGCAATTCCCGGTCAGCCACGTACATACGAATGGCTTTGTCGCCGCCAGCCGCCAAAATCGACAGTAGCGCCTGCCACCACCGAGGTTATAGCTCCGGGGAGTTGGGGGGGGGCTCCGTTTGTACTTATTCAAGTGTACAAATGATGAACTGTAGAGAGAATTTTCAAACGTTGAGAGCACCGGTGTGCAGGGATTCAACTATCGAGACAAAAATGTGGCTGTACATGTGGACCCAGCGCCACATGTACAGCTTAGCTTTTTGTCTCGACAGTTGGATCCCTGCACACCGGTGCTCTCAACGTTTGAAAATTCTCTCTACAGTTCATCATTTGTACACTTGAATAAGTACAAACGGAGCCCCCCCACATTATTCCATGTTTTTGGTTACAACGGAATTTACGGGAATTAGTATAATTAGTTGTTACCCTCATCGTGTTTGATGAACGTGAACGGGAATTAATATATTGTTTATCTAAGTGATAGAGAAGAGGAGATAGATATTATAATGACTCAGACAATTGTGGAAGCCGATACCGCTGGTGTAGTTAGAAAACTAGCTCAAATTATTGAAGAAAGTGCTAATAATGCAATTAGGGACAATGAAATATTCAAACTTGGTTTATCAGGTGACTATTTATAACTTGAATTAGCAAGAACTGCAGGAGATTTCGATAAATTGTTTTGTCTTCTATGAATCGCAATGAGGGAGAGTATTTCATGATGTTGCAGTTATCACTCGTGTTCGAGTGAATTATCGTCTAAAAATATGCTGGATATTTCTCGAAGAGAAAAAAATATAATAAATATTAATGATCATTGACCCCAGTAGTCGTGTGATAAAAGGGAATACGTAAGTCTATTTCATGTAGACCCTTGATTTTTGGTGAATATTGACGTAATGAAGATCGATAATTAAAATTAAAAGATAGTTAACTATTTGTTAACCGAAGTTTTCAGTTAATTAAATCATATTAAACTCCTTAAAAGTAATTTTCGATGATCTAAAAAATTGTGAATCATTTAAATGAAATGAGAATCTAATGAAATGATGCTGAAATTCAATGTTAAAATTAATTATTATTGTTTGTCGATGTTTGATAGGTGGATCCCTAGTCAAATTTTTATCAGACGGATTACCCGCAATAACAACTGATTGGAGCAAATGGCGTTTCTTTTTTTGCGATGAAAGAGTTGTGCCATTTGACCATGAGGATTCAACGTTTGGTGTCTACAAAGCCAATCTCATCGGCAAAATTCCCATAACTGAGGATCAATTCATTACAATCGACTCGGATTTTTCGGGTAAGGCCTGCAAATTAGGTTCCCACTGTCAAACAGTCGAGTAGTTCCTAGATCTAGGAACATCTGTTGAGTACTTTCTAGAAATGCGTCAAAAAAATGAAAAGAAATTAAGAAATGCTTTTTAACTTTGTTCTTTGTTTACAGGAAAAACCAAATCATACAAAATCGATTGAAAGTTTGTCCGGGAATCCATTTGAACCATGAACTTTTGAACAATTTGAATGAATGATTCATCTATTAACAAACAACTCGATAGTTAAGCTTAATAATTTAAGAATGAATTCCATATTCAATATAAACAGAGAAATTTTGCAACTTACTTCTATTGGAAATTTTAATTTTTGATATAAATTATGACACCCTATTGATATAAAATGCAATTTGATGTTACAGCTGTAGAGGCTGCGAACGATTACATAAAGAAGATGGCAGTTTATTTTCCTCCGGACAGTTTACCAAGGTTCGACTTGCTGTTGCTGGGAATGGGTCCGGATGGTCACACTTGTTCGCTCTTTCCTGGCCATCGACTCCTCGAAGAAACTAGTCGATGGGTCTGCCCAATCAATGATTCCCCAAAACCGCCTCCCTCGAGGATTACCCTGACCTTTTCGGTCATCAACAATGCTAAAGCATGTATATTTGCTATTACCGGAGCTAGCAAAGCAGATATGGTCAAGGTGATTTTATCTGAATCATTTACTTTTATAAAATTTTACTTTTTTGCGAAAAATCATTTGACAACCAATAAAACTCTTGATAACACAAAAATTATCATAAAAAAACTAAATATCAATTAACATTGATGCGTAAGGGTGGCCAACCCCAATTTCCATGCATAGATGCAACATATATATTCTCTTATTATCTTTTTTTTCATGATATTAACACAACTTATTCAATTTAAAATGTTAAACTAAAATAATTTTCATTCCTCTGCATTTCCTTTTTTTTCGACTATTAATTATTTTTCAAATGAAATTCACCCCCTTGTTCATGATACTCAACTATTTTTCAACTTCAGCGGATACTAAAGGATAAAGAGAATCTTCCTGCTAGTCGGGTTCAACCAACCAATGGGAAATTGTACTGGATCCTAGATCAGGCAGCAGCTGGTAACTTAACCGCTAGTGAGACTGGCTAAGTGACTATTTTTTACTTGTACTTACACTCTATTTTTGTTTCTTGTACAACGACATTCCTAACGTAGTTTCTCTCTTTGTAATGTTTATTATTCACTCTATAAAATCGTGCAATTTAAGACGTATTACTCAGGTAAACAATTTAAAATGCTGAACTCTCATTTCTTTCTGTTAAAAAAAAACATCTGGATGCATGTACATACGAATACTTGTGATAAATACAATTTAAGTAGTCAAAAATTCTGTACGATATTAAATATATGTTGAGTAATACAACAACTATGTTTAGCAACAATTCATTACTAAACGTGTGATTAAAAAATAATTAATTACTTCCATCAGTGACATATTTTTGGTAATTTAGGGGGTAATTTATTTGAAAAATAGACCATATTGTTCAATATCAGATGAAAGCATCTTCATTTCAAAAATGAAGATTTTAATTCAGTCGTTAGGCGGGGGAGAGGAGAGAATAAACGTTGAAATGGCCATTGTGTTCAGTCCGGGCATGAATGATTGAAAACAGCGAATCACTTGTCTGTATTATTATCTTTTAAATGTATTTTCGATCGAAAATATGGACAGTTCGATGTACAAGAGATTTACTGTAATGCATAAGAGTACAATGATATCGTATTGTTCAATTTTCCAATCAGTTCAGTTTTACAAGCTTTGATTTGCCATATAGTAGCACGTGTTTGTTAACTATTTTGATATTGAGAACGTGAGCCATCATCGTAGGCTTTTGTGAAAAGCAATAGTAAATATTTCTAGTTTTGATGCTCCAATAATGCTGAGGTCTTTGGTGATACAATTGAGTCAATTATGAATGAATCAATAGGGGACCAAATATACATAGAGATGACAAAAAATCCTCTCGAAGCAATTGTAACAATTATTTTCAACGGAGATTTCTTAACTTAAAAACTTCTCCTACTATCCCGGGACTGGGTTCCTTTTGCACACTCTTTCCAACACAATGGTCGTCAATAAATAATGTTTATTCTTACAGAAAACCTATACATTGTATGTACATGATGAAGCTATAAAAAATATTCAACTAAAAGGGAAAAAAGTAATGATTACGATTGCTCATTTTTACAGTCATGTGCCGTCAGTCCCATACAGTTTTCTCATTAAAAAAAAATCTGTATCAATTGTAAAACCATCTCACTCCTAATTGGATCTTAATTCGGTAATGAAGTAGTCAATGTGTTCAAGTTGATCCAAAAGTATTGGGTAATTTTCGCGATATGACTCGAAATTGCAGTGCGATAGAAATTTTTTTTTTCCAAGACACTTTCATTTAGTGTTTGATGAAAGAATCATTGAAAATTGAAATTGAGTTAACTCTATTGTCCACTTTTAAACCGTTGCTGAATTTTTGAATGAAAAAATCGTAAATCTCCATTAAGGCAGAAACAAAAATAGAATCTAAGATTTCTATCTCAGTTCTGTAGGAAAAATGTTATTTCAGATACACCTCTCGTAATATGGCATTACGCGTGGTATAATTCACGCTGGGAATGATACTTTAGATGCACTTTTTATGTCAACACTTAGAGTTCCAAAACGGACAATGCAATGAAGCACGTAATTTTTCATTGAAAATTCTGCAGTAGTAAAATGATAAAATCCAGAGTCAATATGTTACATTCCTCTAATCATAAAGCTAAGTCGGTACTGAAATGTTTTAGAGATAAATGTCAGACTATATCTTGAGTTAACAATATTTGTAGCAAAAAAAAAATGTTACTCTACAGTTTTTCCAAAAATCCCTTCTTGTCGGGACCAATGCTCAATTAAGTAGAATATGGAATTCAATTGAACATTTTTTCTCCACTTTAATAGTCATTTTATTTTTTCGGCAAAAAAAAATCAGAAGAAAAAAACAATTAGAAAAATCGAATTTCATCAACTTGTTCTATTGCATATTTTCGTCGAAAATTTCAGAAGAAATGCCATGCCATTTTCTAACGAATTTTAAATTTTTTCATATATTTATAAGTTTTTAATTGATGTTTCTTGTAATTTAAAATGGTTTTAAAGTCTCCGTGAACGTGTACAGAGACACATACGATAATTTCTAATATAATACTCGCATAGGCCACACACGATTCTTTGATCGAGAATTAAAATATGATGAGAATGAAAATGATTTTTTGAGCATAAATTACACATGATGCTTCACCTCATTGGAATCGTCAAACCGGTCGAAGAACAAGTATTAAGGGTCAATGCGTCAAATTCGTAGCGAGAGCAAAAACACCCTATCTTTTGGTTAGTGCTCGAATCGCCATTTTTCTGATTATATTCACTTCCATTCGTTTAATATTTTACAGCTGATAATAATTTAATTGAAAAATTAATAAACCCTAGCAGAGATTTTCATCACGTCATGTTGACGCCTAGAGCTTGTCTGAAGTGCTCGTATACCACGTAGCTTATTGATACTGCTGGGGCAACCTGTGAAAAAGTAAAAAGAAGTTTGAGTTAGTTGTGATGATTGTGATAAGCAATTAATAGAATTTTCACAAAGGAATGACTCCAGTTGAACAACAATTTTGATGATAAATTTGACGTTTTTTTTTGTTTCAATTTTTTTCGTGATTGACGATAATTACCTTCAGGAAATTAGGTGTTAGACCACGATACAATCCACGAAAACCCTCTGTATGCAAGATATCTTGGAAGACGCCGATCATAGTTCTTGAATTTGTACTAGATACTTCTGCTTGCAATCGCGTTCTGACTAGAGCGAGGGGATAAGAACACACTTGTCCTGCTGTACTCGAGGCAGTGCCACACAAAAGCAGAACCCAAAAGGCTGGTTGTTCATTCTTACTGTGTGATCGTAAATACCTATTTTTCAATGTCTGAAACAATAATAAATTAATAAAATGGAAAAAGAACAATTGAAGAAATATAAACTTTTCCTCTAATTTAGACAATAAGGGTTACCCTCTGGTTTAATAAATCAATAAATCAATTACATAATCATTCAAAATCGCTGACTCATGAGGTACATTCAGGAAAGAAAAATGATAAGTAATGATAATTAATGTCATCTAGGGATTTTACCTCATACACAGCCAAGTCAATCCCAGCATAGGGTAGAATGCCAATTAAATTGGGTATATATCCTCGGTAAAAACTTTTTAAGCCACCTTGAGCATATATTTTTTGGGCTGCGTCTATGATACTGTTAAATTCACCTGTCTTTCTCAATGCAAGTCTCGTTTTCAAGACCTGAAAAAAAAGAAGTTTTTAAATGACATTTCTATCCAAATTTATCAATTAAATTGCGGGCGAAATTTCGAAAAATACTAATGCTTTCTCGAACAGTTTTTACTTAAAATGTAAAAGTTAGAATTTGTTGGCACAACGTGGAACATATTTTTATGATGTAGAGAAAAAATGATTTTTTTTTTCATATAATGATTAAAAATATGACGTTACCTCTAATGGATAAATTGCAGATTGACTAATACCCCCAGCAGCAGATCCAGCGATAAATCTCTCATCAATGCCTAATTCCCTTGAATCATTTCCCTTGATGAATCTCTTAATCTGTTCATACGCTGCAAACTTGAGAGCTGTTTCAGGTCCAATTTTAAGTACGTTAATTCCATTCCCTCGCCATAAACTATGTATACCACCCTCTTTTAACATATACTTGAAGCAACTGGTAATATTGCAGTGTCGTGTTCCATGCACCTACGAGATAACATCGACAGATTTTTTTAACAGTATTTCCATAAATTCAATATCACGTAAAACAATTTAAGGGACGATTTTCTGTAGAATTTTTTCGTATCGAACTTTTCAAATGTTTTTCGCAATATTGTTCTGTATCTTCTATATCAGGAAAAATGAACACAAAACTTGGCAAATTTGAGTTGAATAAATTCATGGAAAATACTTGTATAAAATAATTTATATGGAAAGCATTCTTTAATTCATAAACTGGAGTGATGAATTTACCTGGAGATAAACTTTTATTCGGTCTAGTGGAGCTGTACAAGTACGTGAAACAGCACCAGCAATCCCACCAGCTAACAGATGTCTCCACCACATTCCTGAGATCATTTCACTGCTTGTGAAGTCATCGGGGACGCCCATATCTTCCCCAATATCCATATACTGTAAACAGCCATATTAAATTGTAATCCTGCATTTTGTATGGAAATTTTCATTTCTTCACAAATTAATTTTTAACTGTAGAATCATTTCTAGAGAATGATTCTTCTTAGAACATTGTGTTTCAATTTTCGAAATTTTTCACCCGAGCAGTTATCGGTGGATAGATCGACAACGCAAGGTTGCAAAGTGAATTGAAGTGAAACTATTCTCCGATCTGTGAATCATGCTCCAAGGACGCGATTTACTGATTTATAAAACTTGAAACTTGAAGGCAATTACTAAGTGTAACGAATAAAACAACCTGTCAAATTCACGGAGAAAAATATTTAGTAAAATTATCAAATTATGCAAATCATTTTCCGGTAGTGTTTAAGACTGTGAATGAAAAGGAATCTGAAATATTCATTTTTAAATTTTTGCAGAAAATTTCAGATTGGTTGTGTTAATAAAAAAGAAATCTGCGTATGCTCAACAATTTTTGTAAAGTTCGTGGATTTCTTGTACGTTTGATTGACTATTTTCTCGTTTTTCCTGATAATTTGTATTAAGTTTTTCTCTACGTGTGCACATTACTGCTTGCAAATGTACATGACTTAACAATTTGATCTGACACGGTCTTTGGACCCCCCCCCCTCCCCCTCGCCATGCCCATGGATTTTTTTACACTAAAAACTACTTCACCATCTCCAAGAGACATAGTGTTAATGCTTTTCCTCCAAGACTCGATACTTAACTTCACCCATATCTCCAGCATCGAAACACTGTCTATATTTTTTTTAAGCGTGTTCATACCGAGTGAAAAATTTTTCCTGAATTGTTTATTGTGTCATGTAAATTGAAATGATAGACATGGAGATAGAAAACGAGGATGATCCCTCCTCTAATGGATTAACGCGGCCCCTGTAGCAACTATCGGGCAGTTGGCCAAGATAAAACCGCTCAATTTTTGACTCATTGCCCAATGTCAGTATCAAAAATATTTAATTCGTTGGCGCTGTGTACTTTTCCAATTCGGCTTTCACGTTTCCATTCTTACGTTTGATTGAATAACCATGAGAATGCGAGGTACTTTCTACCGTTCGGGAGACTTGAAACATTTATTATTCATCTCTTGGCATTCAAGATGCCATGACAAAATGATTTGGACAGAAAGGCCAAATGTCTGAGTATCACAGGCCTTTGGTAAATTGTGACCATTATGCGACGAGCCATGTGCATAATTACTCCCGTTAATAGGTCCTCATTATTGTATATTGTTAAATAATTATATAAATTTTCAGAAACTACAATGACGTGTATTTAGATTTATCTCACGATTCCACGCATTACATAGAGCTCGGCGGGAAGTTCAAGCTTCAGCGTGACTCATCGTCTATGTAGCATCATGCGGATACACCTCGGAGACTATTTCGGGTCGACCAAGATATCCATTAATTTTGCAACTGATTCCCCAATATTATCAAATATTAAATTCCATATAATTCATTGACAAGAGCTTTATGAAATTTCAACACAAATTCGATTCCAAATAGTTAAATACAAAGAGCTATATCATTTGAAATAATGACGGAAATGCTATAATTATGTCTGGTCGCATTAACAAACATTCCAAAATTAAATTCAAAATGGTACTTCATGATAAAATATTTGAAGCAGTATTTCAAATAATAATTCCCCCATTTTTTTCATTATTCCACATATTTTTGAAATGTAGTTGGTACAATGTGCTTCTGCTCTTCACCATTTCATTGGATAAATGTTTCTCTAAATTTGCCAGTATTGATGTTTTATCAGGACAAACGTATTTTAAAGGCAATAAAAATCGAGCCTACTTTCACTGTTAAGTGTCGACATACCCTTTGAAGTAGTTCATGATATCTTTGAAGAAATTCTCCACAAACTTGACACCCATTCCCAACATTCCTCTGCTCCAAAAGTCTAGTGGAATTCAACACTACAGCACCACTCATTTTCCGCAATCAATTTAAACTGATCGACACAACTACTAATTGTATAGAAGTAAGAGGTAAACGCGTAATCCAAAGGTCTAATCGACAGGTAGAGAATTTCACTGGATATAATGACCTTGGTGTGGGCCCGCGAGGCGCGTGGTCGGAGCTCGATACCGAGACTGAGAAGCAATGAGAATTTCAAGTGACCACCAGTTAACGCCAGTTAGAAATTGTGATTGTGACTGGGGAAGTCCCCACCATTTTGCCAGTGATATGTCTGTTCTGTTCGCGACATCAACGTCAGTGAGAAGACCCCACGTATTGGTGGAAATGACAAAAAGTTTTATCGCTTCAAGACCAGTCTGGAGGATTCCAACGGTATTTTTGTTTTATTCAATTTCGCTGTCAAAGTGTGGACAGATACGTATTTGTTTTTGTTTATTAAACTTTTAGATGCTGATTAACCATATCCTTCTGACAATATTCTTAATCCTCGGGAGCTCAACGCTTTTGAAGGATTCATTTCTGGAAGATAATGCCAAGTGTTTTTACATACTATAAAATTATGTAAGAACTTGACAACTCAAATTAACAAGTTGATCATAAGTTCTATTTGAATAATAATTATGAACACTAGATAATTTATTTGGATTTACGATAAAATTCAGATAAAGTCCGTTCCACGTGATTGATTGAATGCACATTATCCTTCTATTTTTCCATCAATAAATTTTGCGAATCTTCTTTTCTCATTTCCAAAAGCCTCAGGGTCCACAAAAAAAAGCTAAAATTTCTGTGATGGCTTGATAATATCCAACATTCGCAATGCAGTCAATTATGTTGATGTACTAGCAATTGACGTCACTTGAGTCGAAACGTCTGGATAGTACTTGCTTGGTTTCGATCCACAGAACCTTTTGAATCCAATTCACGCTGCTGCCAAATACCAGGGGAAGAAGAAATGCAATGATGATTATGAATCAGTTTTTGAAACATTTTCCTGACATTAAAAACGTCTCAATAAAATGGATAGTTATGCTATGTGAACTTGAAACAATGTTGAAATATTCAGTGGCATTTAAAATTCAGACAAATTTATCATTTTACTCAGAGTTTTTTAAATTATAAAAAATCATTGCAAAAAGTGTATAAAAAAACGAGATAGACCAAATCATATCAGACGCATTTGATTTCATTTACACCCCGTGACGTCATTCTTCGGCCTAAGCTGATGAAACTGCGGGATTTATTTCACAAGAAGGCTGGAGATATTGCATCCATCTTTTTCATGGACTCTTGAACTCAGATAGGATTTATTAGAACTATCGAGGAGCATTTCCCTGAAATCCTACGACGAGTCTAACATCAGAGTGTACTTTATCCCATTATTTTTTTAATCAAGTCTTGATTTTTTCCACTCCCAATGTATGTAATCATATCAGAAATGATAACAGGAAGACCCCACATATTTTTCATTCTATATATGTTCTTGTGTCAACATGGCAATTCACGTGTATTGAATGATTAACATTTGACAAAATATGGTTCAACATCGACGTAGCAACGTCGTTTTATCATCGCCGAATTTTAGGGAGAGAGTTACAATTTTCTGATCATCTTTTTTTGTAGAATAAAACCAGAGCCACAAAAAACGTTTTCATGAAGTATTTTCAAGGATGTAGAGTGCATGATGTAACAACCTGAAGCAATTTTCACTATTGTAGGTGATATATTCTGTGAGAACCCTTACTTGCTTTTCCAAAATCGATTTAATCCAAGAAATGACATTGAATTTATCCTCAGTCATGATGAAATTTTAGAATACGAATCAAGGAGGAATCATAAAAAGACACAAATTCGAAAGGATTGAACAGGAAACGTTCCACTGATCTCGCCAAAATCTTGGAGATATCGCACTCTATTCGAGGATTGCGCATGCTTGATCCGCACGCAGAGAGACCAAGAGCCAGCTTGTAAGAAGAACAGCTGGGCATCAAGGTCATTTAACATACTCAGCCACACTCAGCTACGTCACTTTTTCCGATGGTGGGGAAAAGTCATCGGGTGGGAGAAATAATGGAGAAAAAACGGGAAAATGAGCGAAGCATCACTTCGGTTATCGGACGAGCCCTCGCACTTCGACGAATGAGTGTTAGTTAAAATATTATGAGACTTATCATTAAAAAGGTTGGGGTTGGTATTATCTTGTCGCGGATGAGCAGCACGTAGAAACGTTGTAGTGGGGAATATTTCGCGACAACAATTACCGACATTCACTCGCTTAACGTTTATTCATGAAATTTGCCTAATTATTTGGGACGAATCTACCTTTTGATTTTTTTAACATCCGGTTGAAATTATTTGCAAATCGATACATAACCCCAAACTGCCATTACAAATTTCAACCAAAATAATTATTTGATTGTTACCCAACCCAATTACCGCGCTTTGTTTATTGTTTCTGCACGCTGCTAATTATTTTTCATTCTAATAAAATCATTGTTTCAACCATGTACTTATGATGGCGATTTGTAATCACGTGACCCTCTCCAACCGGGCCTTAAAGCTATTTATTCACCCCCCCCCCCCAGTTTTACCAATATTACATTAATTATTCACTTGCATGTTTCATCTAGAAGCATTTACGTTCATTTAAGCAGAATAATTAGCAGTTCTAGCAAAATTGACAATAAACAAGCACACAAAATTATCAATTACAACGTATTATTTTATATCATCCCATAATGTATAAATTTTTGCATGACGTAATCCCCATAAAACAGTCGATTATGTCAAATGATAGTTATAAATGATTGCCAACTTACTGTAGAGTGTCGCCAATATGTGATAAGTGCGTGAATGTCATCGCTCGGTGCATACAACAGAAAATCTCGCCATTCATTGAAAGTTATACTCAAACTGCCATCTCGATCCATTCTAGAATTCCAATGTAATTTGATTCTTAATTATCTACAGGAAATGTTTCGATCATCTATCTTATACCTTTGTAATAATTTTGTTGCTTCAGTTCTGTCCATTTTTATCCCCAGATCCTTGTTAAAGGAACTTATCAACTCCTCCAGATCAATTTTACCTGAAATATGAGGTTTTATAGATGAGAAAATACAAATAGTTGTTTGACAATAATCGTGATATTTATGTTATAACTTTTTTTTTGCATATTTGCATCCACTCTACAATAAGGGTTATAATTAAAATAGATCTACCTTCCGTAAATCCAGAGATATTCCCTGAAAAGCCAGCTACGAATTAAGTTGTCTTACCCTTTCACCGGTTTCGATTTAAATTCAACCGTTTTACAACTTCAGTGATATTTTGATAAATGCTGTGAATAATTAATGGCTATGGTGCATGTCTGATGTACTTCAGAAGTGTCACGAGCTTCTGTTCAGCTAGGCTGATAATATGTTAAACAAGTGACGTAGGCAATTCTTACCATCTTTATTTTTGTCAAGATGGGTAAACTGCAGACGAAGTTTCTTTTCATGCTCAATAACGTAGTGAATGAATTCAGCTAGACTTATATCGCCGCTTTTGGTGCTGTCAGACTCTTGCAGGAATTTCTAAAATATTACAATCATTTTATTATTAATGAATCCTTAATGTCATTGATTTATTACATGTAAATTTTGATGATTAGGACGAGCTGGCTTTGAATTAGCGAAGGATTGAAGAAAATAAAGGCTTATAAATTGAGTGAGATAAAATCCTGGACTAGATGCTGTCTTCACTAATGTCATCGACAATTACTCGTCATCAATTGGTAGACGTTAGCCTTAGTGAAACCTTACAAAATATAGTTTAAAAATCGTCGGAGACATAATAGAATGGCGAAGGCTGTAAATGATCCAATGGAATATCATTCAATTATTAACCTTTTGTTCTGTAAAATAGGATGAAAATCTCCTATATTCTGTAATCTTCAATGACGGAATCACGTTTCAACGAAAATCTTCAATGAAATTGGTTTCGTATAATTGTAAATAGATCTTAATATAATCACATTGAGAGTAAATTGTAAAAATTCTGAAAAACTAGAAATAATTTCTCGAAAACTCGTTTAATTGTAAAAACGATTAGATGGAATAAATAAATTGCAAGAAAATGGTAAAAAATAAAGACCTACGAGTGAAAGCGTTGGCTATGACGAAGCCTGAGTGAAAAATACAGACAAGGTCAATTTTGTAGGGATGAGATTGAGGTCAAAGTAAATGTAAATACGTTTAGGCACGTGGGGAAATATTTTTCTAAAATTCTAAAATTCCATGAACAATATATTTGAAAATATTTTCAGATGTCCTAGCATAAATTATATGATATAAAATAATAAACAAGGAAAATATACCTCTGCATATCGTTTGTGTACGCCAACTTGATGAAGAGCCTGTGCCAAATCATGTACATCGATCCTTCCATTGCCGTCGATGTCCAATTGTTGAAAAATCTTGGAGAGTCTCTCCTCCGTCTGTGCTGGCAATTCATGGAGATAATGAGAAGGTAGTACCATATGTACATTGGTCCCACTTCTCGTTGGCATTGTTGGATTTTATATTTCCAGAATTAGTCATGCAAATTCGCGATAAAAGACGCCGACCACTTTGCACTGTGAATACCTTGTGCTGCCTCAAATATGCAATGTTTAAAATTTCTCAAATTTCAGTTGAAAAAGGGAAAGATTGAACCACACACTGATAATTAAATAGCAGAAAAAGCAACGATTAATTTATGAAATTAACATGAGCACAGGGGAGGAGGTTAAACACTGGGTTAACACGAAAGATTCTTGGTGCGCAGCCGACAACGAAGAACGTTCTACGTCCAGTTGAAACGAATTAGCTGACCAAATATGTTGAGAGCTACTACTGGCGTTTGGTACTCTAATAGAAAATACCACCGACAATTAATTCAGCACAGTAAACCCATTAATTCGGAAGATTATACGACATATTCAATTTAATCAACTAATATGTATTTATTTGGTGGGAAATTTGACAGAGTTTCTACATAGATTTCGACCGGCTTCAAAGTTCACCTCATGCGCGTTGTGTCATTATTCCCGTGTCAAGTGATCGTGGATTACACCGCTGACACGCGTTCTTGGAAGTGGAATAAAAGAAAGGCTTTTTGGAACAACTGCATTGTGGCGGCATCTGTTACTATTTCAAGTAAACTCAATGCTGGAATATGCTCCATTTCAATTAGAAAATAATATTATTCGCTCTAGGAGCAACTTGGACTAAACTAAGTAAACTAAGTAACTGTTTGTTGATGGAAAACTTCATTTTTAATCTTAAAAATCAGTGTTGTTGATAATCATCATATTTATTTTAACCCGGCTTTAAGTTTGTTGACTTTTATATTTGGACCTTAGTAAACCTCAATATAATTTTTACAATCTTTAAGTACGTCCTCAAAGGACAATAATCCTTCATTTTTTTAGTAACACAATGAAAAGTTCTCATAACTAATACGTGTATTCAGAATTATTTTATTGAGTATATAAATATACAAGTACACTTGTTTGTAAAATACAGAAATTTTACATTTTTCTTTTTTTCTCAAACATTCCACCTCTACAATCTATCAAATTTTTTTTTTCTCTTTTCGAAATATACACCGGAAAGATGGTTGATTCGATTACAGACATAAATCGACGGACAAAAACAATTAGATGCATTTCATTTTTCTAACTTTTAAGCCCTATTTACTTATGAAAAAATTGCAATGTCAGTTATCGACAAAAAGTAGGCACATTCTTTAGACTTGACATCAATTGATAAAGAATAATTTTCTGCGGAGCGCATAACAATGAATTTCCTCGATTCCGTGCATGCATACTCGTTTCAAGAATAGTTCGTTCCTTCATAACAATTATCTGAGTGATTTCTTCATTATTATTATTATTATTTTTTTTCGTTATAAAATTGAGAAAATTCTTAATATTTATTATTTTGGTACAATGATTCGTTCAACTTTTCAGTTAAAATCCATTTGTAACCAATATATAATCATAACGTGTCTTCAGTAAATTAAAGAAAATATTAGAAAAAAAATTTACTTTGCTTTCCATTTAACAATTCACATAAATAATATAAACTTCAAGTGTACTGGCTTATAGGAATTATATACGGATATGTATATAATTATTCTGAACTTTTGTTATGTGTTAAATGTTCAAAACAAACAACTTAATTATTACTTTTTGAGTGTGAAAATGTTCATACCATTGACAATAGGTATTCCTTGTATATGCTATCCTCGATACATCTATATAGTGACATGTTTAACATGCAATTAATTCTGAAGCTAGTACAAACGTTGACGTTGCACTTATTACTTCCACATTGTACACAGCCCTTTCATCTTCCATCTCATTCGTCAACAAATCCATTGACCGCCCTTTTAATTTTTTTCCCATTAATTTTAATGTTTATTGTGTAGTCCTTAATGAACTGGCTAAAAAAATACGTCAATTTTGATATTTTTGTTAAAAACTTTTAAAAGAACATTTTTTAACCCAAGTGGTAGTCAATCAAAAGTTTTGTATATTTATTAAAATAAGTCTTTCGATATTGAAGGACGATAACGAAATTTTGGTGAAGACATTTTCTCTAAACCCACGCTGTCCAGGTACTGCGTCTGGAAATACTACCCTTCAAGGCTAGCTATGGAAATAAATCAACCTCCTCCATGTGCTTGACACATGGATCTTATAGGTCGGGGATGAAGATGATCTCTTTAGTACGGCTAGACTTGAAACTGATAATTTCGAGAATATTGATCAAAGAATTATGCAAAATTGTGATTGACTTAACCACTATACTGAGGAAAAAAACCATCAAGTTCTCCTGTAGTTTACCAAAGGGTTGGTTAAAAATTACCAGAATATAAATAGTATGATTTAAATTTGCCAACGATTTGTTTTACATTATTATGTGCAAAAAAAATCATTTGCAAATTCATTCTCTTTGATAAATTTCATAATTGACGGGACCTAAAGAAATTGATACTTTTCAATTTATAATTCACCGTTAAATTTCCATCGAAGATTATTCAATAACCGAAGCTCATCAACTCTCCACTCTTTTGTAATTCAAATTCCATGCATAGTAAGAATTATCCCAATTGGCATGGTTCTTTTTATACTATTTGATACATTAAACGAAAAATATAATTAAGAAGTAATTTCAAAAACGGGCATTATTATTTGAGGAAAAAAGAACGATTTTTTTAAATTGCACCATTACATTCCTAAGACAATACTTGATCATTTCAAAACATATTTACATTTTCTAGTTGAATAATTATTTTTGCTTTCAACCACCAGTTCTGGAATTCACTGAATTCATACCGTTATATTTTTTACGTAGTTCTTCACATTGAGCAGTTCGATAAAAACAATTTTTTTTCTGCAGAATAACAAAGTAAAGTATTCATAATAACACACTCGAAGGAAACATTACTTTCCATTATTCTTAATATCTCGCCATAAACCACTACAAGATACTTTCCAATAAAACTGGAATTTCTCAATGTTCATGCTATAAGTATTATCGTTATATATTCACTGGAAATAATATTATGAATTAAAATGTTTATACTATAATTTGCAGATGTACTACATTAATTCTTGCATCTGTAATCACAAGTTTCGTTATCAATAAAATTCGCCATTATTGCGAGAAAATGAAAAGTAATTTTTTCAACTTGTACCAATGTCAATTATCAATTTACCACTGACTATTAATTTTAAATGCCAATCATCTGTACAAGCTTTGAATTTTTAATTAAGTAACCGTTGTCTCAAATATCATTATTTGGGCTATTTCATTCGAGACAGTCAAAGAAACGTAACTAAATAATAGTGGTCATGTTTATAAAAAACTGATGATACTTCAATCTCCTTCGTTGGAAAGTTAATTGTTCTTTCTTCCTCTGTTAAATTTTAACAAATCTGTATAATGTAGACAGACAAAGGTTTTTGAGAAATACCTCTTTACTTACACCGAGAATTGACGAAAAATAAACTTTAACTGAGCTATTTCAAGAAAAACTATCCCATCAATCAAGTCAAGTTTATGTATTCAATGTATTTTTTAAAGCACCAATATTGTAATTCCACACATCTTTTCCCAACATTTTTACTACCTTAAAAATGTCTATAAACGGTTTGTAAAATTCAGACAGTTCGCGATTTTATTTGATATTTTGCTGTTGCAACATTCTAAACCACAAATCTCTTAATGTAAATAAAGATGTACTTCATGAAACACTGCGTTCTTCTCAGTGTATGTCCAAAAAGAACTGTTTTCAACAGTTTTACCGTCCTGTATTAACATGCAGTTGCATGTTCTGCGCTTATTACATGATCTATTGCCCATTACCATCTCACCCTGAAACTAGATCGATGGTTACATCTGAAGTTTTGAATATTCTTCATATATATTGTTGGATTTTATTTTTGAACCAAACTAAAAAGTTATGAGATAGTACGTATCAAATGAGTTATTTGTAATCTTTTAATCATTAATAAATCGAGATCAATCTCCAAAGCGAATGACGGTGAGGTGTTGACTCATATGACACTTCATGTAATATATTGAAATCCAACAACTTTGCTTTTACAACTGAAGCTAACGCCTCAATACTTTTATGTGAATATTTATGTTACGAGTGTCTTCAAAATCTAGTGTATCGATCTGATTCGCAGAGTAATTGGAAATGAACAGTAGTTGAATATCACATTGTACCTTTTACACATTAAAGGCAGATCTATATACCACGGAAATTCTAAGTACTATTTATATACATATATATATGTATGTATATATATATGTATATATATAATTATTCTGGGGTTAAAAGCAATGCAGTCCATGATTTCCTTTTTTTGTGGTTTTCTGGCTCCTGATAACCTGAGTTTAGTTTTCCTCAATAAAACAAGTTCTTTTGTCTTTTTGTTCTTTAAGGCCCGGTGAGATATACTGAATTGTCTGGAACAACTAGTTTTCATATTTTCTCTGCAACTCTGCAAAAACTAAAAATACACCTTTTCAATTTACATATTAGGATAATTGCAATAAATGCAAAGCCGGTAATGCCTGATGTGGTGGAGGAAGGGGAAGAGGGGAGAGTTATAAAAGTAAATAATTTTCTGAGGGGTGCAAAGAGGATTATTTTAAAATATTGGTCTCTGAACTGTTGTTAAATATTTTTAGAAATTTTTTTTAATCACCATAGTGTTACCGTAAAATCCCTAGAATCCTGGGAATTAGAGAAGTTTAAATGAGGCGATGATCAAGTGTCACTTTATTGTGAGGTAGGGGGAGGAGTGGCCCAATTCATATTGCTAAGTGACAGTGGATGGCTATCTCAATTAAATTTCCCTAATTTCTAGGGTTCGATGAATTTTACGGTAAGACTAGGGTAATTACAAAAGGTCTTAAAAATAATGTTCCATGAATCGCTGAGGAAATGGTTTACTTTGCTAATCCTAATCCTCCCCTCTCCCTCCCTTTTCCACCGCCAAATTAGGCATTATCCGCTATCTGCATTTATTGCATTTATCCTAAAATATAAATTAAAAAGCTCAAGTTCTATATTTTCATTTTTTTTTCAGGATAGTTTCATTTTTCTGTGTATTTCTGCTCGATATAAGACTGCAATAAAGTTTCAGATAAAATGTAAAAACAAAAACTATCTATTTCAGATAGTTCAGTCTATCCAAGGGGGCCTTAAAACAAAAATTTTAGTGTCAGTGTCTTCCATTCTCGTGCTAGATTTTTTCAGAATATCGTGGATTTTTTCGAATAAAATGCTTGGAGAGTGTAGTATAATTTTCGTACCTGTAAAAATTCCATTTTATAATTGTTTGACGTTGTCCTCTTCGTTGGACCAACGTTTCTCTTGTTCTTTCAGTTCGAAGTCCCAGCGCAATTCCAATTCACGCATATCGTTCGCTATATCAACTTCGTAGGTATCTTCCTGTAATCAAAATAGACGGATTAATTTTTGATTCCGAATGAAAGTTTTGTTTTTAAAACCATGTAAACAATACTATTTCGGGTATACCTTCAAAGTTTTTTCACAAAGCAAAAATTAAACTTACATCATTAGCCTTGACAGCTTTGTCAATAGTGTAACCCATACTCTGATTCTGCACCAAATTGTTAACTGATGGCGCAGAGATAGTATTTCCGTAGGGAGTCCAGTTCCGCACATCTTTTTCCTTCTCTCGGATTCCTGCTTCAATCATCTGGAGCTCTTGCGCCAGTCTCTCGCCCTCAGTGAAAGCAGCACCCTGTGTTGCAAGCTTAAGATCGTTGATTTTTTTTTCAAGATTTTTCAACTGTTGCTTAACCTTTTGTGACTCCAAAATCAAGTCCTTTGACATACATTCTTGTCTCGCTAACTGTACGTTCGCAGGTGGCTCAGCTTGTTTACAAGAGCTCAGATTAACGTAGGCCTCGTTAAGAGCAGATGCTGGCATTGTTGGTATTCCAGAATTCGTTCCAATTGTTGTGTAAGGTTGGTGACCGTAGTACCATGAGCCCAGGGGACTCGTTGCTGGAATCGGCCGTATGGTTTGGATTGATGGAGGAATTCCGTCGGTGTAAACACCATTTGTCGGAATCCCATTTGGTGGTCTGAATAATGATTTTGATACCCTCGAGATAGGCCCATATTTACTAGCTGGTGATGCCTCAAATGGAACAAACTCGTCATCAAAAACCAAATCAGAGCGTCGATGATTATTTGGGTAATTGATGCCGCAAGGAGGTAGTTGCGATGGTCCATTAGCCCAAATCGAGTAGTTCTCTTGAACCCCCTCCGTCTGAATATCATAATTCATTTTAATCTGACTCTGATGCGGCTTGCTTACAATATTCTCCAACTGGTTAATTATCTCCATTCTTCTCTGAAATAATATTGCCAATGTTTTTGCTACTGATCTATGTTTTTTGCTGTTGTTAGTGGGAAGACTGTTCGGACTAGAAACCATCTGATTTGGATCCCACACGTGAATATTTGGATTGTTATAATCAATAGCAGTATTTTGAACGACGTAATGCATGTCGATGTTTTTTCCAGGAATTGATTGGGGATTAAGCATCGAGTAATTGGATATCGATGTACTGTAATTATTCTCAATACCCACTGATGGCTGGAGGGAACTCACTTTGATTGAATTGTAATTCTCTGTACCGTGATTATTGTCAATTGATTTGGGCGAGTGATAATTTACATCATCACATTGTTTAAATCCTTTCCCCGGTGGGCTTATTGTTTTTTCAATTTTTGAATCCGGACTTGCAGTCAATTGCAAACTTGATCTTGTACTCAATTTTCGACTTTTAGACCTGTATTTATCAAGTTCCATATCGCTGTGAGCAAATGTACAATTAGTAGCACGTGGACAAGATCCCCTGAGTGATAAATCTCGGCACATACTGACTTTATATTTAGATTGTCCTGGGCCAGTGGTATGAATGCCTTCCTGAGATTTTCTGGTTCCATGCTGTTGTATATAATCAACAAGAGCTGTCACGACGATTTTCACCGCCTCCAGCACCGCTCGGGTTATGGGCCAACTTGGACATTCCGTTTCTGGGCTCGGATCAATAGCAGCGAGCAATTCTAACTGGGGGCGCAGACTACTTAGTTGGCCTGGATCTGGTGTCCTCTGCAACGCAATCACCAGTTCCTGGACACTCTGAGCGAATGACTGTGGTGTTTGCAATTTATCAATAATACTTTGCATGTGGGATTTGTGACCAGTATCTCCATACAACAGTGCTGACCATTGATCTGGCGCTATTCTCAGTCCAGCTTCAGTGGCAATTTGAACAATCTGAGCGTCATGTTCCCTTCTCAGAGCCTCGTACGTTCTAAATTCTTCTTTTAGCTGCATTAAAGAGGAATCTCCCTCTCTCTTTGATACCTTAAAACAGCTGGCTCGATATAACAGTTGGACAACGTGCCCAATGCTAGTCTTGGAGGCTTGGGGAAAGTGAGGCTCCAACCTTTGCACGACAAACATCACTAAAACCTTCCTAGACAGCGCAGATCCATCCTCAAGGGCCAACAGCACAAGTTTAAGTACCTCCTCCTGCATTGCGGGCCCCAGAAATTGGCATCCTCGTGCCCTCACAGCAGCCCATAAATTAGCGCTCAACTGCTGAGGATTCTGATGTTGAAGTATGAGCTCTGTTACTGATCTCTCCCCAAGACTACGAGCTGCCCTGACAGCTCGAGCACGTCCCTCAGGTTCTACCAATTGGCATCCGACAAGTGTAACGAGTTTCCTCTGCATGGGACGTGAGACGAGACCCATTCCAGCTCCATTCGCTGGCGCCGCCTGGCATGGTTTAAGGTAAAGGGCCAATTCCTCGATGCAATGTTTTGCCACGAGGTAATCGTCATATTCCTCAGGGGGCAGTAACTTCTGGGAAGTTGAACTTGCTGGGGAAGAGACTCCATTGCCAACTAATTGAAGAAGTGCTTCGTTCAATGGTAAACGCTCGATTTCCGTATTTATTGCATTCTAACAAAAATAGAGAGGTAAATGAATACAAATAGAGATTTTTCTCTATAACCGATATCACATAGCAGAAATAATAAAGATACATAAGACAAGAGTCAATTTGATACAAATGATGTCATAATTTAATCATAGGCCTCTCGATATTTTCTTTAAAAATCAGTCGCCACAGAATGGTTATTATTTCCTCACTAGTCGAATTATGCCTCATTAACAATGTTGGAAATATTCAAATGACTTGAGGAATATCCGCTGCATCAGAAATATTAAAATTCTTCATGTTCAATTTCATCATATGTTGTAATTCTTCCTTCGTCTGGAAAAACTACTTTTACACCATTCACATTGAAATAATTAAGGCAGTATTTACCTGATCAAATGGACACTGCTTTCTGTGCAAATTAGCAAGGCAAGTGCGACATATTGTGTGACCACATCCAAGAGAAATCGGTCCACGTGATGTTGAATCAAAATCGTGACAGCAAACTGGACAAGACAGGAATTCAGTCCACTGTGGTGCCTGTATTGGCATTCTGAAATAGAATGATTAATCAAAATAGGTTACTTTCAGTCGTAAATAATTTTGTTTATTTTTTTCATCAATCAGGTTTGTCATTTCGCTTTGCCCCGCTCCCCCCCGCCCCTTTATATTCTAGGATGAATTGTGTCGTTTGGATACATCAAACAAGAAAAACTAAATAGTAATTTTTCAAATTTCAAATGCGAAAAAAATTATATTTGCAAGCACAAGGAATTGTGTAAAATGTCAAAACAGTGAATCCATAATTTCTTTTTCCCATCTGTTTTTATTGCGTATCGTGTCATTTTTCGTCTTCCTAGTGTGTGCTTGATAAACGTGCTGTTGCGTAGTTGAATATATCGTATAAAAATACTAGCAATTAGAACAAATATCAGGTGCACAAGTTAATGATGAAAATAAGGAAATAAATAAATAGTATTATGACCTTTTTAGAAATTTATCCCCACCCATTGTTAATCTGCCTGTTCTAATTAAAAATATCCTACATTTTGAGGCAGCAATGGCATTACGTCTTCATCCCCTGCAGCTCCATTTCATTCTCAATAACGACTTAAAACTATACCACTATATCTAACAATGTAAATCGTTAACAATGAAGCGAATATTGCAATACGTAAAACGTCTGACGTCTGTTCGAAATTGTCAAACACGATGATGCAGCGTGGTTGGTAACGAACCCCCAAAAATATATCACACAACTGCAAAAATAAAATGAGTAATACTTGGTAATGATTAGAAATGGACCCACCTTGATATAACTTTCACAAAACATCACAATAATTAATAAATAACGCTGACGATGTAATTCTTCTTCCAAATATTTCGCACGTATTTATTCCACGATTCACAACATGAAAAACACGGTAGCAAATAGAGGTGCTTCTGAGACGTATTTTTTATCTTTTTTTTTTCTTAAAAGGAAAATGGGAAATAACAACAACAAGAGTCTGCGCAGTCAAATGAGAAGAGAGATGGTGTAAGTGGAGACCGAGAGATGGCGTTGAGTAGTGACGGCCATTTTGAACATCACACCAGAACGAAATTTAAATTGTTATTACGCTTTGTAAAAAATCATGTTTCCATTGATTTTTTGACTATTTTCCAATTATTTTAGATCCATCAATACTTATTTTCTGAAGTATAATTTGATTTGTTGTATCAGCAGGCTCAGTTTAAAAAAACTATTCGCTCCCAAATGATAAAAGTACTTTTGCCAATTTTTTCAAATTATCTCGTAAACATCCCATCAATAGTTTTTTAAAACTCATTTAATTTGTTTTTCAAGTACACAAAGATCAATTGGGGATCAATTGAAAATAGAAGGTCACCTCCCACCCATTCACATGTAACGTTCCTACATTGGGAATAACCGCCGCAAGACTTGTAGTCAGAGCTAACCAAAAATTAGAAGAAGAAGAAGAAGAAGAGAATAGAACGGAAGTCCTTAAGCCGAGCACTATCACCATTAGCCTATTACTGAATCGCCATAAATCGTCAGTAGCACAGCATTTAAAATAATTCTTCGATATTTTACTGGATCAAGTGCCTAAAACTAGATACATTGTAAATTCATTTTAAATGGCTTCACAACGGTACAGAAAGCCAGACAATAATACCCACCAAGTCGCTTACAGCTGGAAAATCAACAACTTCTTGAGACGTCCAGAGAAACTCAAGGAAAAACTCGTTTCTCCAATGTTCTGTTCAAAAACAAACCGGGACAAAATCTGGAGACTCGAAATATTTCCAAAAGGTGATAACAATCATAGTGAGGATTATGTTGCCCTTTACGTTCGTATGAAGTCCCTCAAACAATCAGAGGAATGTGTCCATGAGTGTGTTTGTGTTGACTGCGCGTTATCCATACTTAATTCAGGGACTAAGGAAAAATGTTTTGAAATGCACTTCAAGTCCAATTTCGGGGAGAATAAGTCATTGTGTGGCTATCGCCGTTTCATCTCGAGGGAGAAGTTGTCGAGCGAGAGAGATCTGTACATGACGAATGGACTGTTGATGATCAATTGTCGATTAAGCTGGCAATTACTAGAGCTAGACACTCCGGACGTGATGGAACAGGAGATCATATCAACGGCAAATCTTCATCGGCTGCAAGATGACATGAAAGCTTTTCTGAATAATTCTACGTTTTCTGACGTGACTTTGATCGCTGAAGACATGACAATTCCTGCCCACAAGATCATTCTAGCCGCTCGAAGTCCTGTGTTTACTGCAATGTTTAAATATCCATTGATGATGGAGAGTCAGAGTAATGAAGTGAAAATTCAGGGGGTAAGTTTGAGAGTTGTTTTAGGTATGCTCGAGTACATTTACACAGATCAAATACGGGATGAAGGATTGGTTAGAGAGCTTTTGAAGGTGGCTGATAGGTATCAGATCGAGGGCTTGAAGAGCAGGTGTGAAAGCGTACTTGCTCAACAGATCAATCGAGAGAACGCTTTGTAGATGATGGAAATTATTCAAGTTTATTACAGCTGGGGAGTTGAAGAAACGGCCGATGATATTTATCAAGGACTGGGACATTGGACTCAATGGGAAAAAGAAAGGAGGCTGACTTGGATTGTGATGGGGTTACTAGAGAAATTTTACAAGTGGTGATGGAAATTCCGAGGCAGACAGATATTAAAACTTTTGGCTGTGAAGGTGAAGAAGATTTTTCAATGGAATTACAGAAAAATCGATGGAATAGTTTTAATTTTGTCAAAGAGGTATTCATGAAAATTTTGTGACATTAGTTAGCTATATTTTTTCACCACGGTTATTCATTTCTTGGACTGCGCAAAAAAGTCGAAAAATATATTTTAAAATAGCAAGACATATGGCGGTATTTTTTACCTCTATTCAATACTGTTAATTTATCGTATGAATAATTCATTTCATACTCTGGCTACGTCTTGATTTTGTCCTGCATGCAGTAGTAATGATTTCTGAAAACAACTTCCTGACCACATCGACAGTACGATGGGCCATTTTACACATTAATATCGATTAATGCTCCATGGTGAATGAAAAGAGTATATGTATAACAGTCGTTCCCCATTTGCTAACTTAACATGTATTGCCCAACGTTTTTATTCCTTTACAAAAAGATTCAATTGTTACGTGTTATAGGTCTCAGCTATAAATATAATGATTCTTTGTCAAAGTTGAGTATATCCAACCACTCTCATCGCGTGCTTATCCCTTTGATTTTCCACGAAAAATGCAACGAGCCATTTCGCGCTCATCAAAGATTCACTTGTTTAATTGCCCTGGCCTGGTGGAAACATTAAATGCTTTAGCCCTAGTCTCTGAATATTAAATTGCTTGATTGTAACGATCTGAGAGAATATACTATTATGCAAAAATTGACGCTTCAACTGAGCTCATTTGAAATTTGAAGCGTCAGTGGTAGTGCGAAACCGACATGGAGAAAGTATTCGACTGCTCGTGCTATCAAATTACCAAGCGTGGCTTACAATGCATCGGCCATTGGCCATTCCAATCGTGGAGGGACAGAGTCTTTCTTAGATGTATAACCTTTTTCGTTATAAGTACAATATTAGTGCCGAAGGTAGGTCTGTTGTTTAGTGTGGGAACCTCGAAGAGAGAAAAAATGTTGTATTCTACTACGATTGGAAGTACATTCTTGGACTTGTTAATTTTTGGTCGAGAGTTGAAAACTCATGTAGAGTCCAGTCCTCCAATCATTATGCCACTACTGAGCATCTTAATAAATTAGACAATACACAATGTATTTATTACGACACATTTTTTTATAATATTAATTCATCATGAGACAGTTCAAAACTACATAAATTAATTACAAATGAATTAACGCTTTGAAAGCACAACGTATTGTATCAAAAAGAAATATGATTTTCGTTTCGGCGGAGGGACAAAGTGAAATTTTCCTCCCTGAAAGTGGGGGATAATAATTTTCTATTTTACTTTCCTATGTTAAAAAAATACTGGATACTGCACATTGTAAAACTCATTGGACGTGGCAAAGTTTAAAACATTTTTAGTTCGGTTTTCACTTACCTCATTTATTCTTTCATTATTGAATAATGTTTTTTTTTTGGAAATAGATAATTAAGCTCATAGAGTCATTGAATGATTTGGATATGGTCCTTGAATGCTTACCGATTATCGGATGTTACCTATTAGGCCTAATCAAGTTTTTCAACTGGATGATAATGGAGAATCATGTAATTGTTGATTAATAGAGATTCACAGCATGTTTCCAAGTCTGATGAATAATTAAATGCAACTGCCATTTTTTCAGATGAAACAGTTGTTACTAATGATCCAAAGGACTTGGGAAGATTTGAAAGTGGAATCTGAACTCGAAGTATTGCGCCAGTATTTGGGCCAATCGCGGCGTTTGAATATAGCTTACACAAGTAATGAATATGGATCAAATTTTGACTTTATTCATTGACGACTCAAGTTAGTTAATAGTTGATGGAGGAAGGGGAATCATGAAATATTTGTAATAAATGATTTGAGCATAAATTGGCAAGATAATTTTTTTATTGGGAACTGGTATAAATTTTGCAGTTCAAGTTTAGCCCATTGCAGCACAATATGCAGAAGTATCGGGGTGTGAGCCTGGTGGAAATTAAATTAATGCCCAGAGCCTTGCCAGCGCTCCGAACGACAATGGCTGAGTATTGATGAGCCGATGACTGCTCCGAAGATTATTATACATACATATATTCCTATTCTATTTCTTACAAAAGAAGCCCCTGTTATATTTGAAGGGCAGCGTGCATGCCCGCCAATCGTTCAGCTTTTCTATGAGGACAGGCGACCGTGCTGTAATGGGTTAAGAACTCGAGTTTTTAAAATTTCGAAAATTCTTGCTAAAGCTAATCCACGTTTTTTTTTTCTCTATTCGATATTGTGAAATAGTATGCTTCTACTCGGTACTTGCGCTTTACTTCTGTTCACCGGCAGTCCCCAAAATTTTGGATGTTCTGAAACCATTGAATGAGAGTCGGCCTCGACTATTTCTCTACCATACCGAATTTTTCATCGATCAAGACAGATATTATGTATACCTGTTGATTCATGCTTACCTAACTGTACCTGTTGGCCTCTCATATATCGTTGTTTTTGACAATTTATTTTCAACTCTCATCCATCACGCCTGCGGGATGATTGAAATATTGAAGTAAGCCCTGTCGACCTTTAATTTTCGTCTTCTAACATCTTAAATAGACTATTTATTAATCCTTTGCAGATTACGTTTAGAAGCATTGCACCTTAATAACACTGTCAAAGGATCAACTAAATTTCAAATGATAATGAATCGCATAAGAACAACTTCTACTCTTCAAAGTCAAATTTTCAAGTGAGCAGCTAACTTAAGACGGTGTTGGGTCACGGCCATAAGAATCCCGCGCCGCTTCAGCATTAATTGCCAAGTTAGGACAAATCTAAGAGATTTAGGAAAAAGCTGTGAAGAAATTAAGAGTGATTGAGACAGTCTCATGTTATTCGTTATTATGCAATATTTCATTAAATGTAAATGCTGTTTTGAAAATTTTTTGCCATTTTACTGTTTCATAATAGTAAAAAACGGTAAATGTGCGGCGCGGAATTCATAACGTCACCAACTGAGTGTTAAGCGAAGCACTTAAAGAGAAACTGAGTAACAATAAGTGTATTGGCAGGTTTGTTGAAACACTAGAGGCTGCGTACAGCATTGCCCTCTTGATTATTGTTGGGGTTAATATGATATTAATTGTGACTGGTAATATCGCAGTAAGTATATTAAGTATATTAAGAGATACTCACTCCAGCTATCACGATGCTATACTCTGCAATGTAATCAATTCGGAATTTCATTGATTTTTAACAACTTCTTTTCACGGAGGTAATACTTTTTATTCTCTGCGAGGGGGAGCTAATCCACCAGACGGGTATTAGCGCTTCTTATTGATAATTACCTGTTGGCTTATGGATCCACTTGAAATTTTATCTTCATATATCATGCTTCACTTTGACATTCGCCTCTTGAGAAAAGTTTGCATTCAATGGGTTGCAAGGGTGGTGGATCAGTATGTAGGGAAGTTATAGAATGCTATCCTGATTTACATGTAAGATCAACTTAATTTCAATGTTCGGGTTTACTCAATTATTGTAAGGGTTCTTGAATAATTCTGACATGTGACATCATTTGATTAAGTTATATATTTTAAAAATAATAATATGGAGACATAATAAGTTTATCTACTATTGTCTAACATTTGGAAGGCGGTTATAATTATCGGACGACTTCTCGTCACCTCGGTCAGTACCCAACTGACACTGACTGTCCTCTTCGAGACAGCCTCTGGCCTAATTCTACGACGTCATAGATGACATGTGGCCAGTCCTCAAAACAATATTTCCATTCATCCACACACTGCATACCCATACATTCTTACATCTTCAAATTTCACTTTTTTTTCTCATTTCACACTACACTACGGAGTGGGTTTCTCCGTATATTATTATGCGTGATTTTTCAAATTTGTCCGAGGAATTGAGGTAATAATAAATAATCATTTTCTGAGGCTCTTATCAAAGTATCTCATCCAAATGAAATGGTCAGGGTTATAATTGTTAACATGTGTGCACTCACTCATTTATTCTGGAGCAGCTGGTTAGGACACAACCTGATTGTGCAGAGCGAGCACGTCTTCCTTTCAACGTCAGTATATGTATATCTCCGAAAATTCTTCATATTACTGTTAATATTTGCACTATTTAAGCATCAGATTTGTATTTGGATGTTTAGATATCAGAGCAAATGGTACCTGTTACCTTGTCAATTACAATCAATGCTCATTCCCATTATGGTGAGGAGCATGAAGCCCTGTCGACTAACGGCAGGGAAGTTGTATACTATGTCTATGGAAAGTTTTGGAACAGTAAGAGCATAATATAATATTAAAAATTGTAAATTATCTTAACTCTTAACAAGGAAATTCTTTGAACAGACGTTGAAAATGATGATGTCGTTTATGACAGTTTTAAATTCTATGCGATAAATAGTATAATTTCGAAAATTTTGTCACTGAACGCTTCAAACACTAATAGGTAACTGACTGAAACGACAAATTTCAACACCAAATGGATTTTACCCTTGAAAAGGTAAAATAACAAATTCTGCAATGTAGTATCGGTTTATCAGTTGGTTTCAAAATAATAAGATATTATTATTATACCTTTTGCCATTTGATGATTTCTTTGTCGACGTTTATTTATGAGCCAAATACTTGAACTCTTCTATTGCTAAAGAATTGATGTTGATGACCATTCAATTAGTCTATTTACGAGTGAAAATGTAATTTATGATAATTGAAGGAGTATAAGATGTTTAAAACTCATATTCTGTGTTTTTAATTAGCCGAACAATGAAGATGTATATGTTTCAGCATAATTTGTGGAAATTATCATTTTGCGCACCTAGTGCGCGCGTAAAATTGTGTTTGATGTTTGTGGAAAAACTGTTTTTAGATTCTCAAGATTATATAGCACTGAAGATAAGTGGGCCTTTTTTACATGATATAAAAAGCGGAATTTTCAAAAATATTTTTTGAATAAAAAAATTATATTACAAATCACCGGGGAAGAATGCTCCATTTTCCACGGACATATGTATGTATGTACTATAGTCATTACAGTACATACACCACACTGATTGGACATGAACTGTAGTGTGCCAGCCGCCATGATGGCGGACGATAAGGAATAACGAGTGAATCCGTATCCGCGGGCTGTTAGCTCGAGTCCTCGTCGAGGCCGGGACACTATACCGAATATTCGAATATTTATCTACAACAGTCGCAAAAGGCTGAACATTGAACATCTTTGAAATTCTAAAATAATACTCCAAATGTCAGAGGAGTCGGCAGCGCCTGTGGGCGACGATAATTCCGAGATGAAGCCGGGTGAGGAGACCATGTCTCAGGATCAGGAGGAGGTATGTAACAAGGATACAGAATTGATGATGCTCGAGGGTGAAACAATCGAGGATGAGAAGATGCCGTCCTACATGAATGCCACCAGCATTTCGAGCTCCACAAAACCCGATGACTCGAGGACTGAAAATGATGGACAAACACAACCTCAATTTGAGACTAATGAAAGTACCGGAGAGCAGGAGCGCAACGAGCAAAATTCAGAGGGGGACAGGAGCAACAGTAGTGTTGTGGAGTTGGTGACATCGGGAGAGGAGAGCGATCGAGGATTCGATGGAGTCGAGGATGAAGAGGATTATACCACTGATGGTGATTGTCGTTTATTATTTTTTTTTATCCATTCTTTTTACTTTCAAGAGAAGCATTGTAATAGTTCAAATCTATCCAAACTTTATAATCTAAAGAATTTTGGAAAAAGAACATGTTCGTTTTAGGAAATGTTCAAAAAAAATTGCCATTATTTTCGGACTGTTTTGAGACAATTTAAAATTATACTAAGGATTTCCCAGCTAATTAAATTTTCTTAACAATTCATTTGTCTTTTCTGAGATTTCGAATTATTTCGAATTCCAAACAATACAATCTACAATTTTTCCGCAGACGATGGAAGGGATTTCGATGATGAAGACGATGAAGAGGAAGCTGAGTATTTGAGACGCAATAATGATGAGGATGATGATGAGGATTATAGTGAGAGTGAAATTGAGGCTGAACAATTTGAAAGATCTTCTGACGACTTCGTTCAGCGTCCATCGGAAGTATTGGAGAGTCAAGCCAGAGAGCGAAGCAGATCACTGCAAGACTTAACAAGCCCTACCCGGCGAATTGGAAAATTCAATAGTAATAGACAGCATTCCGAGCTAGATGGACGAGCAGATTTTAATCTTGGTGGTCAGAGGAGATGTTTCTTGGGGGGACCCAAGTATGGGCATATCACCAGCAAGGTGAAACAGTACATTCACGGGATGAAAGAGCAGAGTCGCTTGTCAAGGCAGAGAAGATCAAGGGATCCACTTGATGTCAATCGAGAATTAGCCAATGTCATTAAGAGAGATCAAGCAATGGAGACAGACATTCGCGTGAACCCGCAAAGTCGTCTTCTCAAAAGCTATATGGAAAATAATATGAAGCACATGATAGTAGAGGATCCAACTCGTGCTGAGGACATGACTGTAAACCGCCATTTAGTTGAAAATGGTGCTGAGATAATATCCGTCGACACAGGAGAAACTTTGAAAAAGTCTTACGATACGACAATGGTAATGGAGGTTGATAAAGAGAATGAAATTTGTCCGGATAAACATCAGCATCAGCTGGATAAAAAACCTAATGGAGTCATGATTGTTGATTATCCAGGACTATCACCAGTTGAGCCGAAGCCTTCTGTCAATTTGAAAGACAACCAAGAAGTGAAGGTCGAGACTCTGACAAATGGCAAGGATGAAATGAAGCAGATAACAAACTGTCAATCGGTTTCATACGAGGATTTCATTAAGGGAAACTTCGATGGTAACCAAGATCAAAAGACTGAAAAGCAGAGGAAGCCCCCCTCTGATCCTCTTGAATTGACCGCAATAATACAGGAAAATATGTCGGCAGCTCCAAGTGCTCTGAAAATCCAACAAGGAGAACCGATCTCCCAGGAGATTGTGATAAGTACTAGAAATCCTACAGAGAATCCAGCAGTTGTTCTCTTGAAAGCTCAGTTGAATAAGAAAGTGGTGGAGTGTGATGGAATTAAGGAAGATTACAAGAGAATAGTCAACAAGAACTTTCAGCTGAGGAACGATTACAATTTGATGGCGGATAAGAACCTCCAACTCGAAAAAAAATTGAGTGACTTGACAAAGACTCTAGCTCAGTACCAGAAGGAGAAAACAAAAGAGATGAGAGCTGTTGAAGTGCAAACAGAACCGCTGTCAACCGTCATTGATAAAAGCCTGGTAGTGAGCCAACCGAAAGTTGAACAGGAGAAAATGTCGAACAACAGCTTCAGGTCGATTGGTTCAGGTCCAAGTTCAATAGAGCAGTGGACGGATAGCAACTGCAGTCCTTCGATATCTCTAAAACCTCCAAACGTCGGTAGCATTTTAAACTCAGATGACAGTCTTTGTTTAGGAACGCCTCCAAAGACAACTCCACGCCCGATCTCTCAAGCATTTTATACAAGTTCGAGAATATTGCAGACACTTGCCAACATAACCCAGGGTAAATCAGATCCAGCTAATCCAAACACTGGCGGAAGAAGGAATAATGCTCCAGGTCAGTCAAAAGAACCGATAAGTCCCCTGGTAACAAATGAATATCGCTCAAGAAAACGCAAAGCTAGTGAATGTTTTGGAACGCCTGGTGTTGATTCACAACTGTTCAAAATGCCCTTTCTCAGTAACAAATTACGGAGAGAATCCAATTCTGGTTATGAAACAGATGCTGGAGATAAAACCACGGTGGAGTCACCTGCTAGTCATAAAAATGATGGAAATAAACGTGATGAGGACGATGTTGAGGAGATTGAAGTGAATGATGGAATAAAGTGTTATGTTTATAAAGAGGATATGGATAGTAAGGAAAGGAGCTTTCTACTACAGGCTGAGGAGACTAATAAAATTGGTAATAATGGAGTGGTCAGAGAGTGTGGGCCTTTTTTGTTGGCTAATCTTGAGGTTAGAATGTCGGAGGCCAATGGAACACTCAATATTTGGGGGCGAGAGGTAAATTTATTTAATATTTAATGTGATATTGGAAGATATTCGCTAATTTTATATTTATCTTTATTTCTCGATGATACATTTATATTTGTTTACATTTAATATAATATTATTCTTTGCTGATCTCTGTGTTATTCCTATTTAATTTTGCTTGTGTCCGTTTGATATCAATGAAATGTTTTAATTTTTCCCTTCTTGTTTATTAGCTTCTACTGACAACATCGAGGTATAGATGTACTAATTTGAAAAATCATTGGAATACCAGAAATATCAAGGATATTTCCATAATTAATTCGACTGATGGTGCTAACCGTTTTTATCAATTTTTAGATAAATCAAGAATCTACATCCGTCGATGTTGAAGGGGCAGACTTGGAAGAAGATGTACTAGGGAACGAGGCATTTTGGCCAAAGACTCCAGCGGAAAAATTGAGAACAACTCCGTTTGTGTGTTCCACGAACAAGAAACAAAAATCTGGAATAACAACAGCGGGAATTCGGTCTAGAGTGCCGAAAAAATTGCGCACAGTGTTGAATCGTGTTGCTGGGTCATATGATGATCAAGTGGACAGACCCTTTGGCAGTATGCCAAATTTGGACAATCCAGGGGTACAAAATTGTCTCAGTTGTCACCAAAAACAGGGAGGCCATTCACCTATCCAAATGGCACCCAGAAAATCTAGCTGCTGTCCTCACAATCACGAAGTCAATAATTACGAGTGCGAGACTGTTCAGAATACTTGTGGTGCTGTACACAATATGACCTGTCGGGGAATATCCGTCTCCAATCCTGCCAATCTTCATGTTAAACATTCCTGCATGAATTATGCGCAGAATGAGGTCTGCAAACATCAGCTCTCCTCCCATCCATTGACTGGAGACACTGAGGAGATTTATTGTCAAGTACCGAAACGCTGCCACTCCATAGACATTCCATGTAACTCAAGAGGTGAAAATAATTGCCCACGAGGGAGGGCTCACAGTGATGGACAACCGGTATTTGTTGGGGATACTGCTCCTCTTATGCAGTCAGGGTCTTCCGAAGGATCAGATGTAAGTTCCAAATGTTAATCGCCAGAACTCAGTTTTTTAAAAGAGATAATATAATAAAGTTAAGGGTGAGTCAGTGATGAATATTCATTATAATGATGTAATTATTGAATATCGCACTAGTGATGTGTTCAACGGAATGGGGTAAGGATAGGGTCATTTACATCCCTAGATTTTCCGTTGTTTTTTTTTTTCAGAATTCCAATCGTCGTCTCTCAGGTAAAAGAGTACGTGGATTTCTCCGGGATTTTTTAAAAGGTTGTGGTGATTGTCGTCATTCACACACGACAAGTTTAAATACAGGCCATCTCCAAGCTTCTGAAACACCAATACCAGATATTCGTATTACAGCAGCCCCCGATAGTGGCTTGCACCATCAGCCACATTCCTCTAGTAATGATAGGTAGCAAATTCGATAGTTTTTTTTTTAAAGACAATATCACATTATTTTTTATGAACAATTATAGGCAAATTTAACTGACCTGCTAACTACATTTCAGGGCACCGAATTCAATTGCCGATTTTCAATTGCAATTTGAGCAACTGATGGTGGACGTAGAGAAGATAAATACAAGGTCCAGAACATTATTTCAAATGATGAACACCCTATGCAATGTGGACTCTCAGTGATCGTCAGCGCTGGGTGATGTTTGATAACTTTAAGCCATTCACAATAATTAATCTTATGTTTATCGTCTTAATTCTCTTTCATAGAAATCGCGGACATTTCATCTTTTCTTGGCTTTACTTGTAAATAGCCACATTTTTTTTTTTTATTACTATTAATTTTGTCAACGTTAATACCAATGGTACATTTACAAGAGCTCTTAATAAATGTCTTCTGTTCCTTACACCGAATACTGCTGGAGGGAAAATACTTTAACTAAGATAAATATCGTTAATTGAAACATTATGTGGATATTGATAACTGAAATATGAAAAATAAATACTGCTGATGCGGAAAAAGGTAAATGAGGAGTCCTATGTGTTGTAATTTAAGTTTCGTATTTAATGAAAATATTTTTTCATTGAAAAAACTGCAACAACGCTACTAGAAAGTTCGGGCCCGTTCGGTTTTAAAAAATTTGTCTAAAGGGAAAATAAGGGAATGGTGATTTTATGAAAGAAATGAGCATTTATTCAAAAGCTAAAGTCCATTCACAAAAGATTTCGTAAGATGAAATATTTATTTTTTCTATAAAAAAAAAACTTGTTGAAACCTTGACGATTTTATTCGGGGAGAGGAAGTTTATGAATTGCAATCACATGCATCGTATAGGTTAGGACTCATATTATCTTGGGTTAATGGAGACGTTGGGCCATCTCCATGGGTAGGGTCACTGAAAACATTACTATATGATGTTTTCAAATAGTTGACATGACCTTGGAGGGTTCGAATACGACCCTGCGCTTGTTCGAAGGACTCACTGAGACGATTAATTTGTCCTTGCATTTTTTGACGAATCTGGAAGTAAAAAATGAATTGAAAAGTTTTTTCAAACAATTCCATAATGAATGGGCTACATTTAATTTCATGATTTTTACATTATATTTGTAAATGCTATTTTGTTCGAGGAGGGAAAATTATGAAAAAAATATCATTCTAAATTCGTCATTTGGGTAGTCTCAATACTCACTTCGTCTCTATCTTTTTGCGCAGCTTTTGCTGTTGCCCTGCACTGCGCCAACTGCTTTTCCATATCCCCAATTTGATCTTGCATAGTCCTACGAATTGTTTCACACCTTTCCTTTGTCCTCGCCACCTGTCTAGCTGCATCCTGCCGGACTAAATCATTTTCCGAGCTCAATTGGATAATCTCGTGAAGTTTCTGTTCTAATTTTTCCTCGTTTTCGGCTTCGCGTTCTTCGAATCGGGATACCGCGTTCTTGAGACGTTCGTTTTCATTTCTCAATTCACTGATTTTGTTCTCAAGATCGTCTAAACGATCTGATCCCGAGCCTTTTTCACCCTATGAGGAAATCAAAGAGCTTTTTATTCCACTTAACAAAAATCCAATAGACTGATTTTCAACTATTTAAATCAGGCCATATGGAGCATAGTGATTAGGTATTAATGGAAAATGTCTTAATTTAATACTTCTGAATAAGGATGCGAAATGGAAGATTACGACGTTGAAAATATATTGAATGGGCTCGGCATTAGTAGACAAAAAGACAATATTATGTAACTTTCCAAGACAGTAAAAAAATGAAAATAATATAACAATCTTTGCAAACCTTAAGAATAGAATTTTCACTGCGTAGATTATCCAACTGACTCGATAACGCTCCAATTTTATCTTTAGCCATCAAAAGTTCTCTATCCAACTCATCGCAGTTTCGTTCAGCCACCGCTCGCATCTGCTGGGACTCTTGTAGCTTCAACTGTGACTGCTTAAGAATTTCAGGGAGGGGTGCCAATTCCGCCAACTTCTCCTGAAATTGATTCTTCACTCGTCCAATTTCTAGTGTAACATTTTCATTCATCCTCGCGTTATCCATTTCCATCATGTCCAGCTGTCTCGTCTGCTCTTCCACAGTTTCCTGAGCCTTCAAATATTTATTTCGGTAGTCTTCGAGCTGAAGTAGATATTCCTGATTCGAGAGTCTCAACTCTTCGAGCTCCTCGAGAGATTCTTTGTGACGTTGCTCCGTCACCATCAGACGATGTTTATCTTCAATCATTTGTTCTCTGCTACCCCCGAATTTATTTCGTTCTGATTCAATTTTTTTAAAACGCTCTTGAAGATCAATCAGACGATTTTCCATTTTTTCTTGGGCATCTCGGGCTTCGCGGCATTCTCGTTTTATTTTTTCCGAGTCTGTACGGAGGCAGGACACTTCGCAAAGTTTATTCTTATAATCCTCTTGAAGGCGAGCGTATTGCTCTCGAAGATCACGCAACTGTTGTTGTGGACAGTTGCTAGTTCCCTAAAATAATAGTTTCTAACTTTAGTTTATTATTAATTTGTAATTCTCCATTTTTATTCCGATATTGATCACAGAACAAATCCTTGATTTCCTTGGGGAATAATAATATTGAATAGTATAGTTCAATTGGAGAGATAAGGATCTATTATCCAGTGATTTCCATAAGTGAAATTTTAACTCTCGGCCAATTCAAAAAAATTTACCGGTGGTTGGTCTATGCAGATTCCAGAGCACGCACTACTCATGACTGGACTGATCTGGAATAAAGATTAATTATTAATATTTCCACCGATTTTATTATTTAAAGTATTTATTCTTTTATTATTCATTTATTACAAGCTACTTCAACATATATTAAAAAACCTCAGAGAAATGTTTTTTTGATTTTCCGCAGTTCACCCCTGAAATTTTACCCTTCCTTCAGGATTCAATCTTATGGTTTCATTCATTTTAAAATGTTCATTTACTTTTGACAGAATCTGCCCATCATATCCTCCAGGAAGGCCTGTCGTCGATTGATGCATTTGGGTAGAATCTTGAGAAGGGCATGGGCAAGGGGCGCAGGGCCCTGTGCACTTTAATAATTTCCTCTGTTGTTCTAATTGTTGTCTCTCTCGTTGGAGATTAGCCAATTCCATCTTCATACTACCAACATCTGATTCCATAAAACCCAATTGCTGTTCCTACATACAAGATTTAATGATTTCATTTACATGCATTAGGATATTGATTAAAATTATTGATTTCAGTTACTAGTTGCTTGGTGCTAGTTTCATAATTCTTCAGTTTGTCTTCGATCTCAGCGGGACATGGGCTGCGAGTTGGAGAATTCCCGAGGATTGCTCCAGAATTGAGTGCAGGATTTCTACAGCCCATATTTATTTTTGGAACACTTAGATTTTTTTCTGAACTACCGCCGCCACCGAGGCGTGGACTATCTATGAAGAAATACCAGTTAATGTTAGTATTATTATTATTTATAAGTCATTAATGAGATCACTGAACGATCTCCAATTCTATGAAAAAGTTAGGAAATAAATCCCATTAATGGATGTATGAGAAATGAGAAATGTAAATAATAATACCACAAACAGATTGTCTTTCAGATGTTGCCCAGCGCGCAGTTGAACAACCGTAACTTTCTTTATCTGCTCTTGGTTTATTCGATATTCTGGAAGAATTATCTTGACTAGTGCAGCAAGTTGGATTAGCGATGCATTCATTGAGGAATACTAATTGTCGCTTTAACCCTTCATTCTCTTTTATTTTAAATTGCATTTCCTTCTGGAGGCCACATACTTTCCTCTGCAAGAGGTCAACATCGGTGTCCTTTTCAAGTAGAGCTTCTTGTAATTTGTATCTGAACGAATATTGAAATTTTGTTGATGTAGTGTCAAAAAACAACATAAATTGGCAGATGGTGAAATTTGTTTTTATTTTTCGATTTTCATTTGCTCAATTCGAATCTTGAAATTGCAAAGAGGAGGGGCTACCTAATCTGAGAAGCAGGGCAAATTACACAAATAAAGCAGACTTTATGTCGAATGTTATTTTCATTTATTACTCATATTATTTGTTTCTTACTTCCTTATTTTTAAAATTATCCTTCGAAATTAAATGAAAATTCAGGATAATTGAAGTTTTATATTTAACGTTTGAATGTATTCCAAGGAATAGTGCAAGTGCAAGTGCAAGAGAAAATACTTTCCTTTTTTTCTCGTAAAAATTTGTTTTCGCATTCAGAGGGGACACTAGAACTTACTTATTACCCTCCAAGTGGGCATTTTCTTGAGCTAATTTTTCCTGCCTGTTCAATGCTTCTGTTAATTTTCCTGTGATGCTTTTGAGATTTTGCATTTCGTCAATTCGAGGCTTTCGCTGACTGTCAGCAACGACAATTTTTGGAATATTATCCTCAGTGTAACCGCAGACAATAACCCGAGGGAGACTTGAACAGAAAAAATTGTGAGAAATTCGAAAGCGGTTATTCATCAAGAGGAGATTATTATAAGCTCTAATATAAGATGATCGATTATATCCATGTTTAAATAAACAACTAGGGCAATTACATCTGTAGTATATGTTTTCAACTCAGTTGTACCTATCTTCAGGAAAAGCCGTGGGTGGCACGTCAAATTGATCATCACTAGATGTCCTTGAACCAACAAATGTATTAAATTTATGTTGCGATTCTTCATCTCTGATTCTATCTTTACAGGTGAGAGACGCTTTATTTGTGAAATCCTCAATATGTTTTTTCTAGAAAATTTCAATGGAGTTTATAATCAATTTTTCAACTCAGCAAAAAAACAAATTCAGGCAAAAAACTCAGCAAGTTTTATAGAAAATTATTTCCCATTTCTATTCAATTTCCTATGAGTGTTTGCTCAATTCTACTGAGCTTTCCAATAAAAAAAAATCTGTAGAATTTAATTGATCTGTATGAACTATGCCTTTCAGATATTTTTTTTACTAGAATTTTCGTTATTCAAATTCTGATGAAGAAAATTAATTAATAAAATAATTAAATTCGAGCACAGCTCTTCTAATAAAAAGTTCAATAGAAATATAATGACATTAACTAACACATTTCCTAAAATACCTGGTTTCTATGATGAGGGGGTTCAGGGAACATTTCGAATGCTTTCGCCAACTCCTCGCTTGTGGGGTCTGAGAGCCCCAACATTCTCTCAACCTTCCCGGTAAGGTATTCTAATTCAGCCATGTTAGACACTACTTGTTCAGTTTTGGTGTCCATAATTAATTTATCGTCCTCCGTTAGATCTTTCTTCTGAATTTTCAATATAAAATTGTAATACGTCGTATGTGAAAAAACTCAACAGAAAACCGTGGGTAATGCACAAGAGATGTTTTAAAATATTTTTTTAAAGTTTTTAAATGGATGAATCAATTTCTTAATTTGAGTTAAATTTACTTGTTGCGATTCTGCCAATTCCCTTTTTAAATGATAGATCTCGTTCTCTATCAATTTGCATCTTTCACGGGTTTTGGTCATTTCCTCTATTATTCCGGTGTCTGTCATGGGGAGCGAACTGACGACAGAATCTGTACGTTGTCCAGTGTGTATTTGCACTACTAACAACGAAGCATTATTTTAGAAATACACATGAAAAACCAAATCCTGGGGAAAAGGATAAATGGGATGTTTACCCTCAGCCAATTCAAAAGAAATAGATTGGTCGGATGTTCTAGCATTAATAGCTGTTGGTGCAGCTTTGTCTGTTTCTACATTTTCTGGTTCTTTGTTCTCCGAAGACATCTCCCCATCAGTTGTGAAAGCAGCTACTTCATTCTTCACAACTCTATCTCTTCCATTTTCCTCTACTATAGAATATGATGAATACGAATTCGCTAGCAAATTTTATTGAATTTAATTAATCATTTAATTACAGACAAAAGGAATGTCTGATTATTACATATATTACGAAATTTTTCACTTACTCAAGTATCAAAAGCTACGGATTCTTTAAAAAATACCCCACAAACTGAGTTTTAAAAAACAATGAAATTTTGAGGATAATTCTCTAGTATTTTATATTTAATTTTTTCTTACATGTATCTTCTGCTGGAGGAGATACGGGCTCTGAAGTCCCTTTTATTTCATCAGGAGACTCTGATAAATCTTCGGTCTTTATATTTATATTTTCCAGCTCTGTGTTATCCTGTACAGGGACACCTTCCTCATCGGCCATGTTCAAATCTCGGTGTTGCTAAAGACTCTACTCTCGAAATTATCTCCTGGGGCTGGTCTTTCGAGATAATCTGTTGCCTATTAAATCTTGCGATTTTTTATTTCGTAGGAGAGATAAATCTGATCGATTTTCTCCTGACTTTGGAGAGTATTTAAGAGCATGAGGCTGTTGGTGATTGCTCAGACGTCGCCTTTGTCGCATTAAGATTTTCATCTCATTACTGTTACTTATCAGGTACAGTATGTTTTAATATCGATTTTACCTTCATTATTTTATCTTATGATGAGGGTGCACCGGATTAATAATATTTCCACGTATTAGCGAACAATATCTCTTAATTGCATTTAATTATCCAAATACTTACTTGGTTATTTTTGAAGCAAATGAGTAAGCCTTTGAAGTTAGGTGAATGTCTTCTTTTTAAGAGAACATATTGATATATGGGATAGCAGAATTATTTCCAAGGAATCATTTTTTATTCTCTACTAAGTACAAATATTGTGAATACTTGTTAACATAATGGATTTACATTACGATTCAATAGTGATAGCTAGTTATTTACTCTATTCACTCAACACCTGGGATATCTCCACTTTGATTTGCTTAATTTCCCTAATGAGGGTCAACATAGCACTATCCTTCGATCTCATCTCCCGAATAAGTGGCTCTTCGTCATCTCTTCTGAAATAATAAGGAATAAAGAATGTGTAATTAATAAAAGCCTAAAGTTCAATGCAATATTAATCCCTCATAAAATCCAGATATACTCACAGCAATTTGTATAGATCAGAAATGTCGGTTAACTCTTGAGAAAGAGAAATCGGCTTAGATACTTCCATCAAAGCCTTGATTGCATTGATGGAGTCATTGATTTTGAAAGAAATCGCTGACCTACGTTCCTCATAATAATTTATGTCATTTTTCAGATTGATTGTTTTCTAAAAAAATTTATATTGCCATCATGTCACTTTACGATTAGTCAAACTATGAAATTATTTTTTGAAAATTCCAAAATGTTTTCGTTACTTACATATTCATCTTGAGATTCAATCATCATGCGAGCATAAAAAATAGCTTCTCTTAGCCGAGCCTCTCTAAAAATATAATTAGCATGTGATTGATGATTATTAACGCTATTTTCTTCCAATTTCTGTTTTCATAATTTAGATAAATTTATTTCTATCCTTTTTCTGTGTTCATTTAATATTACATAATCGTTAATAAGGATTGTACTACCGAATATCTTTTTGCTCGAGTTCATTTTCATTCTCACGAATTCGGATTTGTTCCTCTGACTCTTCAATATTCGTTGTTTTTTCAGCAATAGCGTCGATAAATCCCTGATCTTCTTGTCCAAGATTACTCGATTGGATTTTCAGTTTAGAATTATTATTCAGGAGTATTACTTCATTGTACTGGTATTGTTTAACTTTGAAAAACGTCTGCTGACATTCCACAGATAGTTCTTTATCCTTAGAATTGCAATAATAATAATAATTCATATAAATTGTCCGACGAATGGATGCTTAAGGTGATGTGAGAATACCAAAAATACATAAAATGATGTATACTTACCTTTTGAATGAGATGTTCTGTAATTTCTCGAGAATTTTCACCAATACTGAGAGAATTGCTAGCAATTCGCGCTGCTTTCGACATGTTTGGCTGTTTGTATCAACTGTCAGCGTCTTTAAATTGAGTTCAATCATCCACACAACGGAAGTCAGATAAGTCTTCTAATTGCCTTACAAGTTCTACAAAAATGAATAAGACATGGTTGTTCAGCTTCTCTTTTTTCTTTCATCTTGAGACGTCAACTGGCGCCTCTATCTTGGGAACAACAAATTTCATTAATTATAAACTCATGATGAAATCTCAGTGAATAGTAATGATTTTAATAATGTAATAATATTTTTTTTCTATATACTGAGTAAAATGGAATATTTGTCCCAATGAATTTGGAATTGGACTAAGCAATTGTAATAATAAATTATTTCTGTTTTATTTGGGTTATTTTTAGTTATGTTGTGTGAAAATTTTCCATACCTAATGCCTATAAGAAGACAGAGATTTTTATTTAAATGCTTACATCTTTATAATTCTGAGTTAAAAACGAAATTGAAAGCGGTGTGCATAATTTTTTGACGATTCTATGGAATTTTAGACGATTGTACATGGAAATAAAAAAATTGCTTCATTCAAAAGCAATAAAAGACGAAGTACCAAAGGTGTCATCCCTTCTGTATCATACGCCCTCAAAGGTTAATTATAACTGGCAGGTGTTTTTTAACTAAATGGGAGAATGGGTACGGGGTTAGTATGGAATATTGATGGACTCCAAAAATACATCCCAGTCATGTACCACGTTCAAGTTCGCGATGCAAATCAATTCCATTGTACAATTCTTCCAAACGATAATAAACGATTAATATGTATGTCCGGAGTTTCTCAAAACAGAATGCATTTTCATTACGAATCAACGTCATTGTTTCCCCTGACACAGGAAGTGCGAAATTCACTGGCTTCCATTTTCATAAACAAAAAAACAATCCGAGAAAGAAAAATGTAATAAAAATTGTCAAAACCAATAATGATTTTTGGCATTCCTCATTGCTGTTAGCGGAAAAAGGAGAGGAGTGTGGGCATCTTTTCCTTATAGCTTGTGAAATTGTATGTGGGCATGTCTTTCCTTCTTATCAATACTTTTCATAATTCTTTCTCTCTCAGGCTGTGGGCATGACCAGCATACGAGTCTATCGCTTAGCAGATCGTGTCGCGCATATGTACTCCTGTCGAGTTGTTCATAAACATTACATACTCAGTCTTCGTGCGTGCTCTGTGCCGTTCAGTATTTCATTTTTGCTCCGCTCCATTGGTATACTCGATTAACATTAACAGTATTTACTCTTCCTTTATTATCTAATAATTGCCATCAAAACCTGGATTTTGTTGAGTTTATTTTCGTGATAATTTTTACATGAGGAAACATTGTGTTTGACGTTCACTTCTGGTGAGTTGGTAAGTGAAAGAGAAGAAAATCTGTAATAATACCTCTTATTATTATTTTCATATTGAAATATTTTGTTCATACTTCTCAACGAGAATGGAAATAATAAACTTCATTACTAGTGTGGAAACAAGTTTTTCATCCACTCATATTTCTTCCCCAAAGCAACTAGTCTTTCCACGAGTGTCAAACAATTTTTTTCATGACAATGTGTAAAGAAGGGACGGTTTACATATTGTCTGTCTAAAAAATAACTTTTGCACTCCATATGATGAAATTCTTTAAATCGATAGAGGGGTAGATCATTATTTTAATTAATGTCAAGTGTTTTTAATTTGACAAGGAGAGTGCACAATCAACACAGTTTTTTGATAAATAACATACGTGACAATTTATCATGCTTTGACAAATTTTATCTTATCGCAGAACCATTATCATTCACGAATCATCGGTCTATCTGCTTTACAATATCTTACGATGCTCGATACATACATACATACATACATATACATAGAGGAACAGAGAAATCCGGCTGTTCAAAGAATTTTTAGTTTCCTAGTTATTTGAAGTCATTGTGCGGTCATTATATTTCGAGTGACGAAACAGGACGAAATAGCGATAAGCCATGAATAGCCTTGCGATGACGATGCCATCGTGAAAGAAGATATGTGATTGAATTGTTGAATTTAGTCAAAGAGACATACTGCAAAAGGCTTGAAAATCCATGTTATTTATTTTACCCGTCATTTAATTAGGCTTTTTACTGCCGAATTTAATGGATACAGGCTCGAAGGATGTGGTGAAGATTGACTATCTTTAAAACTCGCCACACCCTTAAACCTAATCAACCTACACATTTATCACCATTTCATGTTACGTGGCACTAATATTATTTTTACAAAGAGTATAATCATCTTTATTTATTGCAATGAACTAAACGCATGACTTAGCACTGAATCAATACTTGGAATAGTCATACATTGCTCAATAAGAGACAAAATTTTACACACATTTTTTCCATATTTTTAGAGTATATTTACTCAATTATCTAATAATGCTCGATGTGACTAATACGGCGATTTTCACATATTGTGACAAAAAACGTTTTTTTATGGAATAATGTCACTAGTTTTTCACTTATACTCTAAACCTTCCACTAGCCAAAAAAACGTTTTCTACACGCATAATAAAATATATTATTCTTTCTATGTTAGTATTTATATCTTCGTATACCAGGAGAAATATGACCCTCGAGGTAATTGACCTTTTACACCCGCTATTCGTGTGTGGGTGACAGTTGTTGAGCAAATTAGGAAATACAGGAGCATTGTGACATCGTGTCATAAAGCCGAGTGTTTCAATTAATTAATTATGATCGACACAGTGACATATGCTATCTGACTCGTATCTACAAATCCCCTATCGAACAATCCGTGATCGTGATGTGCGTCCGTTTTCCGCACGGAGAGTCATATTGTATAAAAGTGACAGAACAATAACAATCTACGGGACCATATAGAAAATTTTCCAACTTATTGCGCGGTTAAAAGGAAAAAATCTACAGCATTCGAAATTTTTTTAGACTCTGGTGATTTATTTCCACATTCGGTTTCATAAAATTTGGATAATCGTAGGGGAAAAACTGTAGAGCAACTTCTCCCTATAGCGGTAAATAATCCGTCATTCCAACAACTTCAATTCCAACTTACAATTTTAATTAAATTTTTCCATTTTTTTCTAATTTTTCTTAAACTAATCATAACTGGAGAGACTATCGTTCTTCTCTAGGCGTTCCAGATAAAGCCATGCGCGCTTCAAAAGTCCGGGGAATGCGTTAATGATTATATTTTAACAACCCACGCAAAACTACATCCGTATCAATTGGTTCTTCTTGATAAGCAAATTCCTGGCTGTCATGGGCTTGGTAATTTAATTTTCAATTTTTGTTCTTTAATAGGTGCAATGAGGCTGGAAAAGGAAGAAGGAAAAGTCAGGGAGCAGTAGAAGGATAGAAAAGGCATTGAGAATCCCGTGCATATTTCGACAATTTAGCTGCATGAATGACGATTGAAGGTGGCAATAGAAGAGGTCAGTCATAGTTTTACATTTGAATCTCTAATAAAAATTGGTTTGAGATACAAGATTTGAAATTTAAAATTTACAAAAATTGATCAAACACAAGGCTATCATTCGGAAGCACAAAACACAACATGTTGAGACAAAAAAATAATAATAGTGTTGATGTGGAGATGACATCCCGCCGCCCGAGCGGGAAACGTACGTGCTGAGGGACATTTACATTATATACATATATTAGAATAGTAGAAAGCTACATCCATAGATCCCCACTGGATTGGTGACAGCCCGGCACACGTAATAGCCGCTCCCTTACGTCCCTCCAGAAAATCTATCTACCCAAAAAATCTTATTAAATTATTATTGTCATTTTTCCAGATCCATTCATTTAATTACAGGAAAAGGAATGGCATCTCGGTTAAGACCAATAAAAATAACAGCAGTAGGCGATGGTATGGTAGGTAAGACCTGCCTTCTCATCACATACGTTGAGAAAAAATTTCCCATGGAGTACGTGCCTACTGTGTAAGATAATCTATCTATTAAACCATTCACGTAACGATGAGAAAATTTATCTCTTTTCAACTTTCATTCTCGATGTTTCTCTCTCACAAAGAATTCCTTATTCGAACTAGGGAAAAATTAGCACGCTACGATGTCACGAATGATATTACAGTAGTTTTTAACTTCTGCCTTGTTGTACTAGGTTTGATAATTACTCGGATAATATTACTGTGGATGGACAGGAGTTTAATATGATCTTGTGGGACACAGCTGGACAGGAGGACTACGAGAGACTTAGGCCACTTTCATATCCAAATGTGAGTCAATACGTATCCAATTTATTCATCTGATTAATAATTGTGGATAATATTTCCATCGCTTTTCCAGACGGATTGTTTCCTGTTGTGCTTCTCAATAAGTGCAAGAAGTTCCTTTGAAAATGTCGCTAGTAAATGGTATCCAGAAATTAAATTCCATTGTCCTAATGTTCCAATCGTTCTTGTAGGTAAGTAATTAGGCTTGGGGAAGAAATTTATTTGAATTTTTTAAAGTTTTCTTAGAAAATTGCTCAAAGAAAAACAGTTTCAACCTAATTTGACAATTTTTTTTGTTCAAAATATATTTTTACGCATTTTTCTACCATTTCAAATTAATAAATATAGATAAAATTCAGTACATTATTTTCTCATAATTTCAGGTACGAAAGGTGATTTAAGACATCATACAGGAGTCGAAGTGATAAGCCCGAAAGAGTGTAAAAAAATGAAAGAACGAATTCACGCGACAAGATATGTAGAATGTTCAGCAATGAATCAAGAAAATCTCCAGCTTGTATTTACCGAAGCAATCAGAGCAGTTTTGAAGAAGCCACCTGGGAGAAAGTTATGCTGCATACTGTAAATTGGACCTGTTCCACGCTTGAATATTGAGATTGAATTATATAAGTTTCCAGTCTTCTTATCTCAATTTATAAAAATTGACTCTCTAAATGTGCGAAAACTATGAGTTTTTTTGCTTAGGACGATGAGAAAAACGCCGTGACCAAAGACTTTTTTCACACAGAGTTTCATGCGCCTTATCTGTACATAAAATAAACTCCTCCAAGTGTGAATAATTTGAATTCTCAAATCAAATTTTCAATTAAATGTTCAAATGATTATTTGTATTCATTCTCGATGTCGAATAATTTTACGTTAAGTCCTATTTGAGGCACGGGTGAATTATCTTACTAAAGTGATCGTTTTTTTTTGTTTTCTCTTTTTGATAATCGAAAATGATCTCCAATCGCTAATTTAATTAACATCTTTTTAGAGGAAAGCTAAATTTTTTCAGAGTGTTTTTAATTAACCAATATTAGGAAATATATTTATTAGAGAGGAAACTTGAAATTAATCGTTAGTTATCACGACGAGTTATCCACTCACTGTTTCCTCTGTAATTTAAGACTGCCTTTTCCTTGAAGAGTAAAAGATTCTGCCATTATTTCACACAGCAACAATTTAATGCTTTAAGAAAGTTAACTTTTTATACGCATTCAATAAAGAGTAACAAAAATTGTACATAAAATAATGTTGTGTCGGCTACACTTTATTTTCCATAATTTTATTTCAATTTTTGTTTTCTCAGTTACAATGTCAATTGAATAGATAATAAGATGTATCCAATTATCAATTGGCTTTTCAATGAATGAGATGAATCATATGAGAATAACGAGTATGATTATCTAAATGAACTTACGAATAAAAAATATACATTAAGAGGATCAGTTGGCGGAAATTAACCACTCTCTTGTGCTGTGTGAATGGATGACGAAAACCTCATATGTTTTATCTTGTGAAGCCTCCGTCGCCCATTGGAGTGACTTTTTGTTGCAGAATTTTACCATAGCCACCTCTGCCACCATCGAAATCTGATCGATATTCATCACGAACCTGGGAATGAAGGAATAAAAAATTTAATAAACGAAAAAAAAAGACCAATTAAGGATTTTTTTAATAAGAAAAAATGTTGAATTTACTTGTCCACCAGTTTTTCCACGTCCATATTGCCGTCCTTCCATAAATCCAGCATCCCAATCAGTTCGAATTATTCTGTCATCGAGTCTTGTGCCATTAACATACCTCATACAATTTTCAGCATCAGCTCTCACGTAATACTCGAGGAAACAGAAGCCACAAGGTGTCTTTTTGTATTTATCTAATCCCATGACAATTCTCTTAATATCACCGCATTTTGAAAATAATTCGTAGATTTGTTCTTCGGTCGTGAAGAATGATAGATTCCCGACGTAGAGAGTTGAAGAATTTCGAAGTAACCTATCTTGTTCAGCACGAGAGCCCTGAAATATTCTCAATATTAAAAGATAATTCTTAATGTGTAAAATTTATTATTTTTTATGAAAACATTGAAAGTTCAGAACTCGAATTAGTGGCAATGAGAAATCGCCACGAATATTATTTTTCCCGAAAATGTGCTTCATTAATGTGGAAAGATTTTTTTTTTCTTCATAAACCTTTGATATCATACTGAATAGTAAATGGAAATGATGTTCCTACCAATTTCTGCTCGCAATAGGTTATCTTAATAACATATATGTACCTTGAAATGTTGATCTCTGTAAGAGCTCAATTCCACTGATGTTGACGAAGCTAATGCAGTCATGTTTGCTCTTGTCCTAGATAACCAATCCTCTGGAATTGAATTTTTTGTGCTTTTCCGTGAAAAACGCAAATTTATTTCAAAGAGAAAGCATTCAGTCTATCAAGCCTTAGACAAATGACGGGAGGGACTAACAAATTAACAACCACTGCCGCTCCACGGGGTTCAAAATGTCGGAATAGAGAGGAAAAGAACTAGAGAGTTCAAAGATGGCGCGGGTTTTAAATGTTTTAACAAATATGCATTTTTTTTAATTGAAAATTGAATAACTGAGAAATTTCCGAGTCAAGCAAAGTTTTTTAAACAAAAGTTTTATGGATATGTGGCATAATGAACCATGTAATTCATCATATTTTGGATTTTACTGTGGGTAATTTGTTTGGAAAAGACGTAACCTGTAACGACCCAGTGGATCCCTGCGATCGCTTTCAGCCCGGAATACTTGTAGAATTAGGCAGCACTGGAATTCGAGTGAGCCTTGGCATTAATTAAAATTATCTTATTTGCTTTTTAATTATTTAAGCTTTCGGAGTTTTTTATATTCGAGTTTTTTTTATTCCCCTTTTTGTCTCTCATGTGCAAGTCCAATTCCACAGTTCCATATTTTCACGGAATGACCACCATTGATTTTCGATGTCGTTGTTTTGTTAATAACTTTCCACTGAAATAAATTCTTGTAAAATTATATATTTATTAACTGTGACGATGAGAAAATACGATGACACGATACGAATGAATGCTGAGTGATATTATTTTGGCAAATTGGATCTTTAACTTGAAACTTTAATTATCTTTTTTTCAATTTATTGCTGCTCCCCGAATAGACTGTCAAAATGGAGAGAATTCAGGTAAAGGTTATGACAGGAATGTCTCCTAATATCATAAACAAATACTCCGTGTCAATGTAGAATAATTGCATCTCTGGATTTGCGGTAATAAAAATTCTCTATTCCCTTCAGCACATTAATGTGGATATCTTGGATAAGGTGGACCTCTGAAAAATCTGGTCCTACTAAAAAAAATTGAAAAAATGTCAAGAGACACAGAAGAAATATTTATTAATGTTGTAAAATTGAAATTGTCTGAGCTTTATATTCAATTTTTTAATGATAAAAGCTCTTCAAGAAGTTCCTGATGCCTGGTGGGCTTTGCGCGGCAGTACCAATGGCCAAACCTCAGCCAGCATCTCCAGATAAACCAGTGGAATGCAGTAATGAAATTTTGACGAAACCGTTGATTCGCCCCTCGGAACTTCCAATTTACGTGTATGAATCAGGGAGTCAACAAGTTCCACGGTAAAGTACAACTAATTAATCACTTAATTCATTAACTTCATGCAATATGTCAGGTTTTATACATCAATATTCACTGAAATGTGTTAAAATAGGCCCACTCTTTTTTAATAGTTCTTTTGTCATATTTCTTCTCTCTACAACTAATTCTATGAAGAGAGTGGTTAATATCACATATATTTCATACAATAGTAATTATGCTAATACACTGTCTCTGAAATTCAACTAATTATAATGTAATATGTATCCAATTCTAGCGTTAACAATCAAGATTCATCGAGCATGTTGGAGCAGGGATTTGGTACTATTCGAAAGAACGTTCAGGCCGTCTTGAATGAATATACAACTGTCACTACTACAGTCAGTGATAAATTTCAGACAGGAGTTGAACACAGTCAATGTAAATATGAACAAGATAAAAAATATATGTATAAGATCTTTCTTTCTATCTTAAAATAAGACAAAGAAGTGAATGAAAGATTGAAGTATGCCGAAAAATCATCATTAAGATCTGGCGTCATTGGCAATTCCAACAATTTCAACAATTCCAGAATGAATTTGATAATTAACCTTTCGCAGTAATGCTGGAGTATTTACGAGAAGAAACGAATACGTTACCTCGAGTTGGCGCCGTAGCAATTGGTGGTCTCACAGGATTGATATTCAGCCTTCGAGGCGGTAAATTCAAGCGATTCGTTTATACAACAACTGGTGCTCTAGGAATCGCCGCTGTGTGTTATCCAAGGCAGACAGAAGCGAGTATTGTTGCTGCAAAGCACTATGCGAATATCGTTATAAATTTTGCATACGGAGGTGGGTTGTTTTTTTTATAGCAGTGCCTCCAATGATAATATCCTAATATCTTTCATTCCTCTTTATTTGTTCTGGGCAATGTAAAAATGTGATTGAATTCACGAAAATTTTATATGATATTCTGATATTTGATTCTAACCTGATTCCAGTCAAACCAGGGGAAAAACAAATGGAGATACCTTGGCCGGAATTGCCATTATTCAAAATGCCGTCATCATTTTCAGATATCATTAATATTGTTTCTGAAACAGGTTCTAGTGTTGTTTCTAGTGTTGGTTCACTAGGTAGTAAATTAACTGATGGTGCGCAAGAACAGGTACATGTGAGATCTATAAATTTACTGTACCTGTGGTTCCCAATCAACTTTATCCTTTTTCCGTTATCTTGGTCAGTTTGATCAATACTCTCGAGTGTAGATATCACGAGATATTGTAATGGATTTCGGGCTCGCTTCAGATTTTTGGAATGTTTCATACTGTAAATGTCCTGCTAGCTGTACAGAGAAAAGCCGGAATTTTTAATAATAATTTTAAAAGTCTCAAAGTCGAAGGGCTTATTTATCTCTACCACCATACTCCAACATATTAAAAATGAGGAAGCTCCTCGATTATTCAAATAGTAGAACAAATTTTTATACTTTGCCTATCGAAATTTTTGTCCAGGTAGCAATTGCGAGTGTGAAAAAGACGAATATGGTTATAATTCTAAATCTAACGATTTGAATTCTACCGAGGATTCACAAGAGATAATCGAAGTGCCAAATCCAAAGCAATTACAGTCAGTTGAAAGAACTAACCGATGGTGGCGAAAATTCATTTGTAATTTATCATGAAAGGCTTTGCTTGTTTATTCAATCCATTAAATAAATTTTAGATTCACATTTAGAATTAAGCATTTTATTTTGCAGAAGACATCAGCAGAAGCGGTTTCACCCCAACTCCAAAACAAAAAGGAATAATGTAAAGACGATGTATTTAGCTGATTGGTAGCTGCCGAATGAAAAGTAATTGTCAATAATGAAGAAAATTTATAACGAATTATACAGATCATTGGAATTAATAAAATCTTGTATATAACTTACACTTCAATTTATGTAAAAATATTCCTGCTACTATGCTGCTGTTACGTATGGAATTATTGAATCATCGACCGATGTTGATTTTAATGCTGGCTTGAATAAAATCATGACATTTAAGGCTCAATTAAGGATATTATTTTGGGTTTGAATGAAGAAGGCTGATGCAAACTTGGGCTTGAGCCCTCATTGAGGGTTTCATATGTATTTCTCTACTCTATCCCGATAAATAATAATGAGTTGAAGAGTCTTGGAAAATATCGAAGAATGGATAAAAACGGAAAGTTTTAGGGTAGCTGATGTAAATTAATTTGGAAAAAAATGCCCATCGATGAGTATAACAGCCTTACAGCCTTCTGAAAGAAACACCCATAAGTCTACAAGTGTTCTTGTGGAGGGGGAAGAAAGGGAGAGGGATAGGAAGGAATCAGAAAAAGAGCTTGAGGTAGATTACGTTGAGGTTGAGAGTGCAGTTTTTCAGTCTCTCGTTGTCTCTCGTTCCTTCATTTCCACCCAAGATCTCTGTTTAACCTGCATTATCCATCCACTCCATGATGTGGATTATATTTTTGCAACTTACCGACCTTGGGGAACATTAATAAATATTCAAATGCAAATATTTTCATTAGAAAACTGGAGAAAATCGGTAGTGATGATTCGCGACATGTTAAACTTTTGGTCGAGATGAAGTTGAAGGATTCTGAGTAGTAGAGAAATTAAGCGGAGTGAGAGATAAACAGTGTAAAAAGGAGTATTGTTATTTGCTAATTTACACTAGAGCAGAAGACTTTGACCCAGATATTGATAACTAACTGCCGCCGGTACGTTGAACTTACGATGGTTCTCAGTAGTTCGTAAGTGGAGCTGTATCGTCGAGTGACTTGAATGTATGGGTAGGAGTGTCGCGTCCTCTCGTTTCATCAACAAAACCCTTGAAGTGAAGTGAAGTGAAAATAATGAACAATGGATATTACAATTGACTTGTATATTTTTTTCACTATTCCCTTTCTGTAATTGTTAAATTATTTGGATGGTATGTTTTGTCAGTGATTAATGGTGTTTTCACTTATAGAATATCAATGAAAAAGAAAGTTATTTTTTTAGTAATTATCATCTAGGAGGGGGGCCCATTGCAGACTAGCAGCTGGGGATGGGAATGCTCAAGTTTTTTTCTTTCCGCTTATAATTCCAAGTGCAACGCCAATTTCACTGAGTGAAAGAGCAACACAGTACGTGTATGCGTATGTAATTCAAATATGGTGGAGCAATCTACGGCGTCATACTTTCAACCATATTCTCACTGTTCATTCCAGTATGTTTTGTCATTAGTTTTCAGTTGAATTTATATGTTTGTTGCTTCTGATGGTGACTAGTTAAGTGAAAATTATTCAATCAAAATGTTGTTTAATCTGTTGAATTGATTGACATGTGTAACAATTAGTTCACATTATAATGTACAAAACTGATGAGTGGATCAGCTCTCGATTTGGCTAAAATAACATATTATATGAAAGAAGAAGAAGAAGAAGAAGAAGAATAATGTACACAGAGAGCAGAAAGAATGAAACATCTTGACGTTGTCACACTACACAATTTTCCGCACACCCGGCCCGACGATAGTTGAAGGAATGACGAAAGAAGTTCGCACTCATGTCTGCAGTACCCGGTTTTAGCACGTGGTTGTCCATTGAAATTTACTGAGTCAAATTAAAATCCCTATAAATATATGTATAGGTTGTTGGTAGTTGAGGCGAGAGGCTCTCTACCGGAAAGTTAAAATCGTAAAATCGAACCTTAGTCTTCTATAAGATTATTTGTCATTTATGTCACATAGCTTCCTCCTTCCCCAGAAATCATTCCCCTGGACATTTTCTCTCAACAGTAAGTTCATGGATTTTTATTCCATTAATTGATATAATATATTAAAGAGCAATAACTTGATTGATTAGTTTTCTCAACACATACCACAACTAATTTCCTACTTTTTATATATTATATTAGAGTGGACTTTTCCATAGGTGACGAATTATAAATATTTCACATTTGAAAATTCCCCTGAAAATATCCTTCTGATTGTTCTTCGTAATTCTCATTGGCACTATTTTCTCATTTACTAAAATTCTTCCAGCTTCCTGGTAACACTTTGAAGACTCTTTATTCATTCAATTCTTCTATTTTGCAGATGTGTGATAGGAATGGCAGAAAAAGTGCGCCAGGCAGCAGCCCGTGGTGAAATTGCGCTACTCGCACGCCTACTTAGTGACGGTATAAAACCGCTCCCGGATGAGGTGAGTTTCCCGTCCTTCGCTCTCCCGCTGATGGATTCGACTCGTTCGATTTTCATCGAATATACTATAAAAACCATTATTCTTCATTCTTTTCCTGTTTATCTACTCTTTTTTTTCTTCGTACCATGTGAAAGTGACATTCATATGGTTTAAAGCCGGGTAAACAGGCGACTTTTGAAATTATGCTTTCCTTTCCTTACACTACAATGTCCAATTAGTAAAGCCAATGAAGTTTCATTCTTACTTATTTAAAGACGCAAAACATTCACTATTTTTCTGTCATTCTCTTCCTCTTCCATACCCTTCCAGATTTCCCTTCATCATCATCACTTTTCAATGAGTTGGAAAGTCCAGTGAAAACTTTGAAATTTCACAAACGTATATGGATCTTGTTCCCTGTGCAATTTTCATGTCTCAAGATTCAATTATATTGATTTTTTAATGTGAACATACCAACATACCAGTAGTGCCAGTAGTAGTCATCTGTTCATTCAAGTCAAGCATTTTTCGTGCTCTCCTCAGCTTTCCATACCCACGGTGGAATCGATAAATGAGGTAGTGTCCAGCTTCTCTGGGCTATACAAAGTACATATGCTCGTATATCTCCTCCAACAAACAAATCCGTCTTTTTCGTTCTCAATACATGGAAAACCATCTACATAAAACTAACATTCTGAGGTATTGCTAAAAAATTTAAAGACGCTCAATGGGAGATAATTACTTATCAGATTCTATTCTTCGAGTAGGAGCTCTTATTCTAGTGGTATCTCATCCATTTAGAGATGAAAGAAAAAAAAATTAATGATGAATTTTATCAGTTCAGGTAAATGAGTAGATCTTCCCGTTGAAAATCTGAAAAAAAAATTTTCGACCGTGACAGGATTCGAACCTGCAATCTTCGGATCCGAAGTCCGACGCCTTATCCGTTAGGCCACACGGCCCTATAGAGGTTTTTAATCCCCGATTGCCATATAGTTACCCACAAAACCACATTATTTCACGTTGACATTATATTCAACGAATAGGATGGTATTTTTAACTATTGAATATGGATATCTATTAACACAGCAATAATCCTTTTCACTCGTAGATATTGAACAAGTTGTTTTTCCAAGTGAAAAGTTCCCCTCGCAATATCTATTATTTTGTTTTCTCTTCTGAAAAACTCACCTGGGGACTCACAGAAAAATATTCATCCTTTTTTAAATGTTGATTTAAACAATTGAGAAGTTTCTAGGGAATTAATGTAAAAATTGGAGTAATTGTGTTGCATTTCATGGTATCGAATACTGGCGAATATTAATTGGCCAGGAACAGCTAAAAAAAGTTATCAGTGAAATGTCTCTTTATCAGTCTTTGCTCCCCTTATTTTACAGTCTGGTATTAGTCCTCTGCAAAAAGCTGCTGCAGAAGGTCACTTGGAGGTGGTTGAGCTGTTGTTGAAGTATGGAGCGAACATATCGTATCAGGATAATGTCGTAAGTAGTTAATTTTTTAATTAAAAAATGAATGTAATTTTTAAAGTCTCCTGAGAGAGTTTGAGTTCTGCACGCAGTATCTCTGTTTGTTAGTTCGCTACATATGTATATGGTACGGTATGGAAATGATTACTGCCTAGTACTTTATTCATATAATGTCAGCCATACGGATTAGTTAAATGTGATTAGCGGTTCCGGTATTGTCTCTCAATTTGACACGGTTTTCAGCACGGTGACTCAGCACTGCATGAAGCCGCATGGCGTGGCTACAGCAAAACCGTCGCTCTACTGGCTAAAGCCCTTGGGACACAACGTGCCCCTCTTCATGCGAGAAATATTGCTGGATTTGCCCCGCTGCATCTTGCGTGCCAAAATGGCCATAATCAGACTTGCAGAGAACTCCTTCTTGCCGGTTGTAATCCTGATCTGCAAAATAACGTAAGTTGGAGAAGTATAGATTGGAGTTATTTAATGTTGAAACTGCGTACGAGATAAAACGCAACGATAATTGGTAATCTCTTATCTCACTCCATTAAATAAATCTTTCGAATTATCCACATATTTCTTCATAGTACGGTGATACCCCTCTTCATACATCAGCACGTTATGGACACGCAGGAGTCACTAGGATTCTGATTTCTGGACTATGTCGAGTGTCCGAACAAAATAAAGTAAGCACAATATTTTTTTGTGAATAAAAGCAACATTAGTTTAACCTGTTATTTTCATTAAAAACGTGATCTTTGTTATAAAAGATATCATTGCCTACTAATTATCAAAAAACATAATGATTAAATAATCAATAAAACACAATGAGATTAGTAATTAATTTAAACATTAATTTTAGTGACTTAAATTTTTAACAGAGAACTGGAAGGCAGTTGTATTAAATTTCACCAATAAATTTATTATCATTAGAACGGTGACACAGCCCTCCATATTGCAGCAGCCATGAGCCGACGGAAACTCACCCGAATTTTGCTGGAAGCTGGTTGCGAGCATTCACTCCGTAACAAGCAGGGAGAAACAGCAAAGGATATAGCAAAACGAAAAAAGCTCACTGAAATCCTCGCAATAATAAATAAATATCGCAGTAAGAGCCGATCGCGCTCTAAAAGTGAAGACAAAGTTGATAGTAAAACGGCATTAGAAACGAATCCTCCAAAAGGCCAGAACAAACGAGAGATACCTGGAAGTGGAACGAGTGGTAGCAGAGATGGAGGAGCACAAAAAGAAAAGAAGAAACATAAAAATGTGATCGGTAAGCAGTGGTCGCCTTATGGTTGCCACTATTACCCTGACTCCGAGGCCTTTCCCCAGCCGAAACTTGACTCGCTACCTTCAGCTCCATTGGCTAGAGGCGAACAGTACTATTTAGACCTTGCCGGCAACATAAGAAAGGGCCCCGTTGGTGTGGGATATACTTGCTATTGTGCACCCTTTTTCCGGCATATAGAGGCTAAATTAGAGCGTGATAAAGCGGAATTAAAGGCGCACATCGATCAAGCACACGAGCGGCTGGACCTTAAGGTAGTCTACCTGGAGAAGAGAACGAGAGGTCAAATTTCTGAGCTTACTAGGGCTGTCGCGGCAGAGAGATCCAAGTGTGAGGAGCGCCATGGTCATTTGCGAAGGAGAATACATCGAGGAGAGTTTGGAAGACACTCGGAGAAGCCTACTAAAGTTGTTAACCGAGATGCAAATACATTAACAAGAACTAGATCACTCGAAAATCTTCTTGATGAAAGACCTCAGGATAGAAGCTTTGAAATACCGGGGGAGACTAATGAACGTAAGGGGAGTTTGGATAACCTTGATATTCCACCTATTCCGAGACTGACTCTAAGTTGCAGGGACATTTCAATGGGTGGGTTCATACCGACGTTAAGGATTCCGCATGTCCCACAAACATTTAATGAAACTTTTGATGGAGTCATTGAGAGGGACAGAACCTCGCCTTTGGGAGCAGCTGCATCACCGACTACAAGTTTGAATAACAAAATTAAGCAACATCAGGTGATTTTTATGATAATTTCATATTCAAGTCCGACTTGAGGCAGGGCTTTTTTAATTCTCCGGTTGAGCTTTGTACTTAAATATTAAAACGATTTTAAAAGACCATCAACTATTTCCCTATAATTTATAGCTATTTGACATCTTCAAAAATCTATAAGAACTTGACGCATTTGAAAAATTCCAAGCCTCAAACCCAGAGAGGGAAATTGATAAAATTACTCATATATATATTTTTTTTTCCCCTCTAGATGTCCCAAAGTTATAGTGACAAGGCGGTACCGCGTGAAATTAATAGCGAGATGAATGAAGGATGGAAATCTTCTCCAAGCAGGAGTGTTCATGAAATGATAAAACGTTTTCAACAAGTTCCGGGTAATCATAATGATTGGAGAGCGATACGATCTGCGGGCAGTGGACAGACTACGAGTCCTGATGCCAGTCAATACTCACCGGGACAGAGAGTTCAGCCACAGGGTACTGCATTCACAGAGTGGCCCGGGGAAGGTCAAGGTGAGGGGCCAATCCATAGGAAATTCTTCTCACTATTGTAAAGGGTCCTTTAACCTTCGTGTATTTCCGTCATTCAATTTCCAATTTCTCTCAAATAAACAGTCCCGTTATTTTCATCTATCTTATCATGTATTATAATCTTCATTTCACCATATCAGGTAATGAAAGCGAGAGTAGTGAAACAGGAGACGATATTGATGGCAATTCAAAATTAAATGAGAGCAACCAAAAAGGTTTGGAGAGGGTGTTGACAAATTCTCATTATGATTCCATTGCAAAAATGCCGTACAGATCTCGTAACGCAGTTTACAGTCCCACTCTACCGTTTCATGACACGCACAATGATTCTGGCTATAGTACGAGAATGTATGGATCGAGCAAAGGTGCGTCTCCTTCTTTATCAGGTATGTACACTCACTTTTGAGGCATGGAAAAATAAAAATACTTTGATGATTTAAAAATGCAATGATGAAAACACAAAATCAAAAGGAATAAAAATTTATGCTATATAAATTGTTTATATAGTTTTATTTTGTAATAAAATTCGCTTCAATCTAGTTACCCTTCCTAGAACATCAAGCATCAAAACCAATTAAAAGCTTCATCCGTTTTCAGGTCGCTTAGAATGTGATGTCGGTTTACCATCCATCCAAATAAATTATCCAGATGATCAACATAATGCAGCACTACTAGAACCACCACGAGGACAGGACCTGACAGTTTATAAAGGGAGTGGTGATAACGTGACCATTAATATTGGTACAGCAAGCCTTGTCTAGGCAAATGAAAATCGTACTAATCACATTGATGAAAAAAGTGAATGGAAATCAATCAATTAATCAATAGTCATTTGATTATTTTATTGTAAAATTCGAAGGAAGTATTGAGCAGTTAAGAGCTCAGCTCACTACAGTGATTAGATTTATTGTCGCCATAATACATAATCTATCGTAAAACAGAGACATCTATTTAGTCTGAATAAAATATATACACAACGTTCAACTGATTACAACACTGTTTTCCTCTTTTCTCTGTATAAAATAACTCTCAATTGTGACACTGTTTTTGATTTCCCAGTTGTCGGGTGTACTCCGAAATTGTTGTATGGTATAGAGGTATTCCAGTAAGTGTATTGGAATTGGAGCCGCAGATTTGAGCAACAATGTAATCCCCTGATTTTATCATCTTAGATACATCGGTTTTTCTGTCAGTAGGAATTACTGAATCGTGGATTATTACACGAGTATTGCCATCTGTTCGGCCTTGCAAAGCACGAGATGATTTTTTACTCGCCTGTAGAAGAAGATTGTTTAGTCGATAAATTGCAAAATTAATAAATAATATAATCTTAATTTGATACCGACATTAACTCTATGTGAGATAAAACGATTACGGATTTAATCTTCCACGAAAAATTGCTTAGCGTTGCCTTACCCCTTCAATTAAAACCAGCTGATGCGTTCCCACTTGCAATCTATTTAAATTCTCCACCTGTGAGCGCCATAATTGTACCATTCTCGTTAAACGTTGACTTTTTATTTCGGATGATACATTATCCTTGTATCTTCGATGAGCTGTAGTTTTCTAGAACAAAGTAATAAATGCAAAACATTTGAATACATTTCTTTTCCTATTTTTGTTTATCTCATGTTCAAAAGCATAACAACAGTATAATTGTAAAATAATAATGTTAATATCTAAGGAAATTATCAAAATAATAATAGTGTTGAAATTTCATAAATGGGCAACGGAAAAATTGATTTCGTTTTTTTTTTTATGTTTGTACAGGAATCATTCGTAGGAAAAGAAAAATATCGGACTATTAAGCATTGAGTAATTTGACACAAAATGATGATGACCTCACATGATAAGTTACTTAATTATTAATTTAATTAATGTTGTTAATGTTTGATATAAATAAGAATGTTACCTCTCGCATGCTGTATTGAAACAAAAATGCTTGATGATATTTAACATTTTCTATCAATGTCATGGTATCCTCGAATTCTTCATCAGTTTCATTGCAAAATCCAGCAATAAAGTCACTCGACAGTTTGATTTGTGGTATTATATTGCGAATATGTTTAACTAATTCCAGATAAGATTCACGAGAATATCCTCGCCTCATTCTCGCCAGAACGGCGGAATTGCCGCTCTGTGCTGGCAAATGAATTTGTTTACAAATATTTGGTCTTTCAGCTATTAAGTTAAGAACTTCATCTGGAAAATCCTTTGGATGTGGAGATGTAAATCTGAAATATAAATGAAGGTTAGTGAATATTTTCTGAAAATCTGTTCAGTAACAACTGCAGGGGGCCCTGAGAATTTACCTAATTCGCATTTCGGGATTAACCAGTGAGACTTTATCCAGAAGATCAGCAAATCTGAGTCCACCCAATTTATTTTTGTAGACCGTATTAAATCCTTTAGCAAGATGAGTCGTATTTTTATCACCGAGGGAAAATTGATATTGTGATAAATCTCGGTAACTGTTGACGTTTTGGCCCAATAACGTGATTTCCTTTATTCCCTGATCGGATAATTGTTGTACTTCACTGACGATACTCTCTAGTGGCCTGGATCTTTCTCTTCCTCGCACGAAGGGGACAATGCAATATGTGCACATATTGTCACATCCTCTCATGATTGAGCTTAATAATAGTATAAGAAAAAATTAATTCAATTGATTTTGTCTCATAAAAAATTTTCAACTCTTTCAACTTACACAAATGCCGAAACTGAGTCTGGATTCAGCCGGACAGGTGTGACATCAGCGTAAGTTTCCTCCATTGATAGTTGAACGTTAATTGCAGTTTCATGGTTCTCGACAATAGACAAAAGTCTCGGTAAATCACGATAACTGTCCGGACCTGCCACGAGATCCACGGCTTTCCTCTTCTCTAAAATCTGGCTTTTCAGTCTCTCAGCCATGCACCCGAGTATACCAATTTTCAAAGTATCTCTACTCGTCAGTTGTCTTCGTTTTTTTTTTAATGCATTCAACTGATCAATTCTGGTCCAGATTTTCTGCTCCGCTCCCTCTCTTATGGCACAGGTCATAATCAAAACAATATCTGCTTCGTCGATATCCAGCGTTCGCCTATATCCACGGTCTTTCAATACAGCCCAGACAATTTCTATGTCGTTGACGTTCATCTGACATCCATAAACTTCGAAGTAAACTTTCTGATGAGGCCCATAATGTGTTTTTAAATATGGATGATTTTGGGGGCTTACAATATTGAGGTTCTTGGTGTTTGCAAGGATAAAGTCTGCTAAATCAGGCCCTTGTTGAAAGCGATTATTTTTTTTATTAATAACATCTTCAGAATTTTTTACTAAAGGCTCGAAATCGGCTCCATGGTTTGCTGAACAATGAAATTTATTGTAGTGGAACTGCAAGGGATTAGCAATAATTCGACCCTTTCTCTGCCAGATTAGTGATAGAATTCCACGAGATGTGCTTGGTACGTATCTTAATCCCCTCATAATTACGAAAAATTAGAAATTCATTATGTTTCGTGATTTAGAGGTTATAATGTTTAGAGGTTGGATTGTTCATCACCATATATGACATTTTCTCACTACGAGTATCAAAAATGTTCTGTTGTAACACTTTAGAAAATTCTCATTTACTTGTCTTTTTTTCCACCTATGAGATTTTTGTTACGCCTGAATTATTATTTGCAATTAAAGGTTGGATCAGTGAATTGTCGTGAAAATAAATTCATACTGTATTTTGTATATATAACCTGAAATTCTTTAAGCTGCAGTTGAAAATACCTATAGGGTCCCTATTACCGGTATTTATATATAGTACTAGATTTCTCGGCTAGCGATAGATGGGCGGGGGGGGGGGGGCTCCCCGTTCTTAAAAAACAGAAAAAGTTGTGTGTAGAACGTCGTCTCTGGCTTTGTGCGTTATTCATGCTCGAACAGCAGTAGTTGGAAAAATTTAATTTCCCCCCAAACAAGTAGCAACATGATAGAAGAAAACAACAATTGATACGACGAATATGAGTGAGAAATTGACGTCAACACGAGCTGAATAGTCTTGTTCCACTGATTGTTGGAACAAACTAATTTTCGATTAAAAAATAATGAATTTTTCTTGGAGTATCGAAAGTTGGCGAATTGATCGTTGCTCCGAGGAGGTTAGAATGACAATCGCCTCATAACTAAAAATGAATTATTATGTGATCCCATATTATTAAGATATAAAAGGAGAAAAAGTTGAGCCATGAAGATGTCACTTCACGGGAGATTATCTCGCAGTGCTCTAGTCAGATTCTTCGGGGGAATTGCCATGAAGTGTTGGGCGTATTCTGGAGCTTACATACTCTTCTGCATTGTGCTATATTGGCTGTACGGCGGCATATTGGCGTTCTTTCTTCTGTGTTTTGCGACGACAGGTATTTACGCTTTGACTAGTTCGTTAACCATCGTGATGAGTTTATAAGACGGTGGCGGGGAAGATTTAATTTGATTAACGGCTGTATCACTGCTAGAGTGACTCTTCATCCTTTCCCTTAGGGATTTAGGTAAATTATTACGTTTTTGGGCAGAGTCGATGTAAATAAAACTTGATTTTGTGTTTAAAAAATCCATCTATTCTGTTGATACTTGAGGTATATAATGAAATAATATATATGGAAAAAGCCAGTAAGATCAAATTAAGTGTCTTCAATATTCAACAATAACAATTTGGTAAAACAAATTGAAGAAATTTAATATCAAAGAGTGAATATCACTTAGCATGAATTTATGTAAAGAGCAGAAGATAATGAGCATATCGATATTTTCCAGGCGTTTTATATCAAACACAGGACCAACTCCTGTACCGGCCGGATTTACCAGCACACTCTCGGGTCTACGTGCCGGCGCCTTCGATGTTTAAATTACCTTATCAAAGTGTTTACACACGCACACGGGACGGTACTCTGTTACATATGTTTTTTATAGTCCAATCAGGAGAAAAAGCTAAACGCTCCCCGACAATATTGTTCTTGCATGGAAATGCGGGAAATATCGGTCATAGGCTTAAAAATGTATTGGGATTGTATCATAATGCTAATTGCAATGTTTTGATGCTGGAGTACAGAGGATATGGCCTCTCCCAAGGTAGTCCGTCCGAGGAGGGTTTATACATGGATGCTCAAGCAGGAATTGACTTTTTAACAGCTCGAAATGATATAAATACTTCTGAAATTATAGTTTTTGGTAGATCTTTAGGTGGTGCAGTCGCTGTTGATTTAGCAACGAAATTTGATAATGAAACAAAAATTTGGTGTCTTATTTTGGAGAATACATTCACCAGTATTCCTGACATGGCCTCAATTTTGATTAGCTCAAAATTGCTCCATCATTTACCATTAATCTGCTACAAAAATCAGTTCATGTCAGTGAGAAAGATACATTTCCTGAGAATTCCTACATTGTTCATATCAGGATTATCCGACAAACTTGTGCCACCACATATGATGAAAGAATTGCATAAAAAATGTGGTAGCTCGTACAAACGTTTAATTTCGATACCAGGGGGCACACACAATGAAACATGGAATCGAGATGGTTATTACAAACATCTGCAAACATTCATTAATGAACTTAGACAAAAGCCACCAATGCGAATGCCAGCTAGTCACGTCTATCAAATAGATGATATTTAGTACTGAAGTTTACTATGAATTTTATACAAATTGCGTCCACAACAATAATTCATGAGGTCCGTAGTTAAGTGGAATAACGTCTGTCTACGAAGGAATTTTTTTTTAATTAGTGGCAAGTCATTTTAACACCAGTTATTTCTTAGATTTGAGGTTAACATTGCTTTCGTCAATGTATAATTCACTAACCAATTTTTCATTGCATGTGTCCTCCAATAGAATATTAGATTTTGGCAAAAGTTTTATAAGTTTTTTTTTTCACTTATGCATTCCACTTAACAACAGAATAAACCAAAAATTATTAATGATCCGGGGGATATTGCTGTGATGATACAGATAGATTACCAATTTTGTTAAGAATCTTATTTATTGAATACAAAAAAAAACTTCCTCCAGTGTATCTCTTTGTAAGGAGAAGAGTTTGTACGAGATAACATAAATTTCACCGAGTATTATAGAGGTGTATGGAAAGAGTTTTCATATAAGTCAGCGAAACATGGAAACAAATAAATATGTTTATATGGTTGGTAGAAAAGAGGTTGGAGATATCGAGTGAAAATTAGATTTTTAAATTATTTTGTAAATATCACCGAGAAGAAGATATCGATATTTCCTAGTTAAATAAGAGTATTCTACACTTAGGGATTAACGCGACAAGACGAATTCATTGGTTCTCTAAATAATTATAAATCCGTTGATTAAAATTTTCATGTTGTCTTTTCAAATATTTCCAAGAATCCATGTTGTCGCGCTCTTTTCTTCTGTATATAAAATCGATTCAACGTCAATTCTAGTTTATTGTCATAAATAAGAACAGATATAAGGTGTAATATTTCTAGATTCCTGCCAACCCAAGAAAAAGAACGACGAATCAAATCATATTTATTTTGTGTTCTATCATTATAATGTAAGGAAAAATAAAATTGCCAAATGAAGTATCAAAAATATGAGTCTTAATGAAGAGGGTATGTCTGTCGTGTGAACACGCATCTATCTGTTTTTTTATTTATTTAATTTACCAGTTTTTATTTGCAAAACAAAAAGATTATTTAAAATCGTCGGTTAGAGCGTCTTTTTTTTACCGCAAGTTTGTGAGAAATGACTATGCCGGTTATTACCAGTAGTAAAACACTGACAGCTGCACTGATGACAATTAAAAGCATCCCACTTCCAGACTTGAGGGTAATTGTATTTTTTCTGTGGAAAAAGTGGTCATTTCCTTCGAATACTTCGAGTCGGCTGAATTCATTTCTGTTTAGGTCATCGTCGCAAAAAACCTGGCCTTTCCATTTCATCCAATGGACCATTCTCTGGTCTAATAATTTTTTTGGGCTGGCGCATCTACAGGAAGAAAATTAAACCATCTGTTACCCCTTTATCTTCAACATAAATGGAAAAAATTCTCTGTTACTTGAGATCAATCAGAAGGTCAGGGTTGAGAGCGTAAAGTTTGGGGACTAAGTTTTCTAGCATCCACTCGGATTTGCAGTCGCAGATGAAAGGGTTTCCTTGTAAATTCACTCCATACTTTGGCAATGTTCCGTTCAAAACCTTCTCCAGCTTTTGGGACATTCTGGTCAGGCCGTTTTCACTGATGTCTAACTATAAATCAATGATTAGGGGAATTACTTGCTAAAACTAATCATAAGTTTGATAAAATTAGTATTGTTGTTATAGGGAATTGAAGGACTTTGGATGCTGTTGCCAACTTTATTACCTGGAGGTTAATTGAGACAAATACATCTGAATATTTATGATACTTACATAACAAATGTCTAACTCACGGATCGAGTCTTCATCAAAGGTTTTCAAATTTTTATTCCAAGAAATAGTGATATTCATACAGTCCCCGTTACGTCCTTTCAATTTCTCGAGTGCATCATCGTATATGGCATTGAGCAAAGTTGTATTTTTCATAATAAAATTTTGAAGGTTCAGCTCATTAAAAAATTTCAACTCCTTGATTGGATTTTCATTGACGACGAGCGTTTCAAGACTCGGAAAATTGAGGCTCATTAAATTTTCAGGCATCGACACAAATATATTATTAGAAATATCCAAAGTCTTCAACATTGGAAAGCTAAAATTTGATATCGTCGACAGGCTGTTACCACTGATGTTTAAATATTTCAAAGTACTGAACAATCTCTCATCATGATGGATCTCCTGAATTTGATTATTTTCAATACTCAACGATTCGACAGTTAAATTTGTGGGCAAAGATGTTAATTCGTTGTATCCCATCCGCAACTCTCGAATGTTGGCTTGGATAATCGTTGAGTTGAGGTAATTATACTCCAAATTTAAAGACTTTAGACCGTCAATATTGGAGGGATAATGTTCGAATGAAGTGAAGGAATTATTTGACAAATCTAATGTCGATAATTTAGGAAAGTTATTCGTAAAATTGTTCGGCAGTTCCTTTACTATATTATTCGATAAAGAGAGGCCATTCAGAGCTGGTGAAGGAGTAGTCAATGAGCCGTTGATACTTTCAATTTTATTATGTCCCAAATCAAGGTATTCTAGAGATCTTCCCTTGGCTAATGCCTGAATATCGAAATTTTTTATGTTATTCCACGATAAATCCAACATCCGCAGTTTAGTGAGCGACTCGAAAATTCCAGGATCTATTTTCGTAATATTATTATGAGACAGAACGAGGACGTTTAAACCAGTCAGGTATTTAATTCTCTCCAATGATGTATCATTAATCCAATTATTCGATAAAATCAATTTATTCGGTGGATTTTCCAGAATGAATGACAGTAGTTCGAAATCATCACTGTCTTGTGCCAATTTTCCACCGCAATCGTATTCAATTAAATCACCTGGAAGCCAAAAAAAAAAATCCACCAACAAATGAAATAATATCGAAGAAATTCATTCTGTTTTACTTATTTTTTTGCATTAATAATATTCAATGTGTATTTATTGATCTCTGCACATAATACCTGATGATGAACACTCGCATATTTTACACAGATCACACCTTGATGAATGTATCACACTGATGAGGAAAAGAGCAAAGACTTGTTGCATTTTGCACAGTTGAAATGTACGAGTTCGAGGTAAGAGGCATAGAGGGTCAAATGTAAGAAACTATATCGACACTCAATGTACAAGAGTTACTTCCAAAATGACTGTATTCCCTTTCTGAAAAGATATCAACTCCTGATAACGATTTATCTCTGCGTCACACAGTACCGCTGATCGAAGTCTATAATCTGATGGCTATCTTTTACAACCAAACACTGATCCCCTGTGACTCACATGCCCAAGCAATAAAAAAACTCACGAAGAAGATTTATAAACTTGGAATCGTCTATTAGAATGAGATTTCTAATTCCTATAAGATCGATTGTTTATGCTATTATTGAAATAGTAGATTATTCAACAAGTGCAGTAACAATTTTTTCAATGAGTATAACGGTTGGAAAGTAAGCCGCACTAGCCGCGTAATGTACTATTATAGCTTTAATTCAACGTTCGAAAGAAAAATCATGATTTCGAAAAAAAATTGGTTATCGACGGTTGTTTTGTATTCTTCTTGAGTTTTGAGATTTCTGATGTCTTTGGAGGAGTCGGTTTCTTCTCCTTAGGGGGCTCAGGAGTCTCATCATCCTCAGAACAGCTTTCCATAACCTGAACCTTTTTCGTAACCATGAATCCCTCCTCATCAACAAAGTGTTTGTCCACAAATTTTCGAACTTTCTTTTTTCCTCCGATTCTCTGCACCGGTGGAGGTGATGGGGATTTCGGTTTTTCTTGTGGTTCCTCTCTTAGGGAAGTTCCAAAGGGATCAGGATCCTCCTCAGGTTCAGACTCCTCACTTGAGTCAGATACCATAACAATTCTTTTTCGTTTTTTCGAGTCGTTCTGAGAATCCTGGCTTCGGTCCCGTTTTTTTCCCCGAGTTGAATTTTCCGATTTTGCGGAACGATTGGTGGACGACTTTTTGACTCCTGAAGGTGACACTTTCTTTTTCATTTGGTTAGTTTCCAAAGACGATGATTTTTCCAGCGCATCCAAAGAAGAAGTAGATGAATTTTCAGCAATTTCTGGTGAAGATTTTTCTTCAATAACATCAACATCCATTGGACTTTGTTTTTTACTTTTTAAATCTTCTTGTAGCGGTGTTATTGTGATTTTGAGTGGTTTAAGTCCATTTGAAATGGGCGGAGGTTTCTTCTGGTTCTGAACTTTTCCAAAAAGAGCGCTGAATCCTTTCTGGGCGGACTGAACAGGTTTCTTGGAAATTCCGCCTTTTTTATCCCTGGTTTTACCCGGAGGGGAAATTTTCTTAGTTTCAGTTTTACTTTCAGGTTTATTCATATCTTTATGTTTCTCTTTTTGTTCATCTTTATCTTTTTCTTCTGTTGGTTTAGAATTAGCAAATGCTTTCTTCAACGGATTCACTATTTCCTTCACCTTTTCGGCAGGGGGTGGGGGTTGATTCTTCTCATCGAAAGGAGCTTGATACTGAATAGAAGATCCCCATCTTCTTGAAAATAGCTCTTCATCACTGATGATGAGGTTTTCTTTGCGTTTTATTGCTGAAAATTTGGTGTCACCTTTTCCAGTGTTTACCAGAGATTGAATGTCTGGCAGAGTCTTCTGGAGGCTGTAAAAGTGCTGTGAGGTTATCATCTCGTACTTCTTACCGGCTTCCTCCATCTCAGACTCTCTAACAACTTCCACTCGAATTCCACCATCTTTTAGGTTACCGATTAACATCACTGTCGCTACAATTCCATCGTCCTTGTGTCTTTCCCAATAATCTGCCAGGATTTCCTTCGCTGTGTTAACGTGGACCTCCAGCTCCTTGCTTAACCATTTATAAGTCACCTAAGAAACATTGGAAAATTTCCCTGTACTCCTTGTGATGAGTACCTTGTAAAATATTTTGAGGTTAATGAAGAATTAACTCACCAATTTGTCTTCATCATGAATATATCCAGCCAAGGCTTGTCGATAAACTTCCATCGGAGCCTTTACCATATTGATAATTACATTAACGATTAATAATAAATTATTATTGATTCAACCGACCAAGCAAAACCATTCACACAGCGAATTCCTTTCTGCTCCCGAAATCACAGCAGTTCACTTATCCAACTGACTTCTCAACTATCTTTATTTATTCCAAAATTGTTAACTCAATCGGTGTGATAAATTAATTAATAGTTAGATCAGTAATTCGTCCAAAAATAACAGCAAAGAAACATTTCGTCGTGAATATTTTTGCTTGCTGTAGTGGGGAGAAATGGCGGCAAAACGGGTGAATTCTCATGACGCGAGAAAATACTCCCACCCCCTGAAGACCCCCATGGCCGCCGCGGTCCACCTATATTGACAAATGACAATATTTACAATAGGGAAGGTTATTCATTCAAATGTCGACTTCTTTTTGAATGACAATATAAAGAACCAAAATGTTCAGGATTCCAAGTCTGACCCACGATCTCCAATTTGGGGACAGGGAGATCGTCAAAAATGATTTGCTAAACTACCAATTTCGGAAAACGTAAGTGATAGTGAAAAGTTCTCAAATTTATGTTGAATAAACCTATTTGGGAAAGATGTCATATCAACAGAATTAGTTTCATCTTTCTGGGTACGTTTTCTGTATTCAGATATTGAGACGTTTTCTCTTCCAGACGTTGAGAATTAGAAACGTGATACCTTGTTGCTGTAGTATTTGGATAATATATTCTTAATTTCTCTTTATATTTCCGCATACAATACATGTCTGCAATCGATAGTATTCCCTCAAAACTCAGGCTAGTACTCCTTTTCCCTTCCAGGAAAACCGATGAATTCCACTTCCCCAATTAAAATCAGCTCATAACACTAGTATCACCCCCTCCATTGTAATTTAACCATCGGTGACCAATCGAAAATCCTTCACACCACCGACGACGATCACCACAGCTCCCATTGGTCTTATCATTCACTTTTGCCTCAAAACTTGATGCATTTCATCAGTAAATCAGTTCGTACTAGCACTTGCAATGGTCTCCTGTCATCAAGGAAATTAAATCCTAGTTAATCAGACAATTACTGGGACTGAGTTTTGCTCATGTGTGATATAGTGACAGAATTAATACATCTTGTGAGTTTGAGGAGAACTAGGATAAAATATTCTTGATAATAATCTATCGCGCCTATTGAGAAACAATCCATTAAAAAAAATCACTTGTTAACAGGTGCATACAACGTGATTAAATACGTAATCGCTAATTGTTGGAGTTAATGTGGTTCCCTGATTGGTTGTTTACTCTTGGACTCTTGAAAACACTTACAGAAAGGATCGAGACATCCGGGAAGTGACCCTGGTGACCCACAACTCGTTTACAACAGAAATTATTCTGTTCTGGACTGTCTTTTTTTATAGACGTCGCCTGCAGCTCACGTCATAAACACCCAGTGTAATGGAACAGTTTATTTTTGTTGATCAAGAGACTGGGGAGAGTCTCTTCTCACCTGTTCACGAGGATTTAATTAGTGAGGGACTTATGCATTCCATTAATGATGCGGAAACAGGAGAGCCAGAAATTAGTGTCGGGGCAAGGAATATGCGGAGAAGAGTTCCCTTTCAAGTAAGTACTTTATTTGTTAGTGTTTGTCTTGAGTTGAGACTGATGTCGGTAATGTTCGAGAATGTTTTTTACATGTGAGAAATTATCGGGCACATCCTACTTGGATTTTCACAGTTTTTCAATTATATTTTTCTTCTGCTTTTAAAAATTACTTTCACTTTCCTGTGAGACAGATTAAGAAATATCAATAAAGAAATAAATAAACGTTATGAATGATGATTCTTTGATCAACTACAGAAAAGGTCAGACATTTTTTTCTAGAGTAGATAAGGAAAACAACTTGGTGATGAGGTTGTATGTGAAAAAACAAAAAAAACTCATTATAACGATCACTTGACCCAAACAACTTTTTTCGCAATAATTGATAATGATAGATGTATGTTGTGGCTATGTCTAGATCCCAAGGAAGATCAAGGAGGAATTATCATCAAAAGAAAATGCCAAGAATAAAAAACAAGGTCTTGTGGATCCACCACCAGAAGGTACATCCTTCGCGCAGACAAATCCCATTTTTCTCTTTCTCCCCGCAATATTCTACTGCAGATGGTTTGCACTTGGCCTCATGGTCTTTGAAGTGTTATTCCACCGATGGACACATCACAAGAACAAATTTTTGAAAGACTCTGACGTGGAATTTCGATCGCCTTTTTATGGAATTACTTCGGAATTTTGCGCACTATGTCAGCACGAGACGCGAATGAATAAAGTCGGTAAGATGCAGCAGATAAGAATGTACAAATTTTTTAAACAGTGTAATTACATGAAGAGAGCTGTCACATGAATTCAATAATTATTAAAATTTTTTATAGCTGCTTTCAGTCGATATGTGCGCGATGTTATTGACAGATAATTTTGTGTAGAGTCGAGAAAATAAAGAGAATATTTCATGGAAATATAACTGGTTTGTGAATTTTTATGTAAACATATTTTTTATTAATTTTAATTACTACCAAAAAAATGCCTGCTTAATTTAGCTACCAAGGAGGATAATGGCTAGAAATTTAACGAAGGCACTTCCTTCATATCTGATACTAGTACGTTTTCAATACCCCCACCTTGATATCAATGACTTAGTGGTAAAATTATTTTAAACCCTTCGACAGTCCTCGTCCATTCGTCACCTAGAAGCTAAAATTTCCCTAGTAGCAATTTGCACAATAACATTGAAATCGGTCTGCAGATGTGCTCTCCAGAATCTACACCTGCTCCAATTCAATGCCAAATAATTAGGACTCTGAATCCCATGAAAAATCCTAGCCACTGCTCTCCCAGTAAAATTATTATCCCTATAACTAGAAATCAAACTTCTAACATCAGATACGATTAATGATTCGTTAGCAATCGGTTTACCCTCACTTTTCTCGACGATTTCTATAGGTTCAGAAGATTGGAAATACTCCCTGATCTTCACTTTAAGACTCTCCGACTTCTTGAGGATCTCATCATTCAATTCCACACACTCACGTATCGATCTACAGCTGATCCCATCTAAAGCCTCGTAAATGGTTTCCAATTGATGCAAGGAAGACTTTTCCTGAGACTGGGCCCGCCCAAAGAGCGCTTCAAGAGCCTCGTCCAATTCAGCATCATCAAGATCTCCAGGAGCTCTGACCCTGAGCCCCAACGTTTCGTACTTCACAGAAATAACACTTCTCTTGGACTTTCCTTCGACAGTGATCCATTCCAAATTTTTAAGATGACTTTTAACAACTCCACTATCCCATCCAATAGCAGCGGCGACATCAACCACGGGGAACTCAATAACAGTGCTGTTTTCATGAGATATCCCCCGTTTAGCATCGAGAGCAATGGCCATTGCCAATGGTGGAGAGGACTGAGCAGCAGCTTTCAGAGCTTTAGGTCCACTGTAACTAGAGACTTTTGCGGATATGTAGACGGAGGACAAAACAGTGATAAACTTCTTGGGATGCAGCTCAAGATAACAGAGAAGAGTTGATATCATTTCCTCTGTAATATCGAGCGCTGCAACAGTCTCGTCGATAGGAATAGCCACCTCGTGCCCTGGACAGCGATTCTTAGACTTGGATTGAGGACAAGAGCAGGGGATGAAGACTTTCTGGAGAAGTTTTCTGATTGTATGTCTGTCGACTCCGTCCTGATGCACGTGACGACGCAGCTCCCACTTATCACAATCGTCTTGTGGACTCAAGAAGAGATGACAGTGAGCTGGCAAATTATCTCTTCCAGCTCTGCCAACTTCCTGGACGTACCCCTCAAAACTCTTTGGCATATTGTAATGAATAACAGCTCTGATGTCCGGTTTGTTGATACCCATACCAAAGGCCACTGTGGCCACGACAATTCTCGTGTCACCTTTCATAAATGCTTTCTGGATAACTTTACGACGACTCGCAGCCAAACCTGCGTGATAAGCTTCTGCAATCTGAGAAACTTTTGCCTTCGGTTTGGATTTCCCCTTGTCCACTGTGTCTTGCAAAGATATTCGAAGTGTTCCTGCTATTCTCAAACATTCTTCTCTTCTCGTGCAGTAAATAATTATGGAACCACATTTGGTGAATCGTTCAGTTCTCAACAGGGACATCAGTGCTTGATCTCTGTTCTCATCTTTGGAGACCGATAAAATCAAATTATTTGGCATTGGAATGTCTGAGATAACTCCGCCAACTCCATCGCTAATCCGTAGATACTCAACGATGCTCTCAACATTGCGCCTGGTTGCCGTCGCGGTCAATCCCAGAATTGTTTTCACCCCAAGTTTCTCCAGGAGAACTCTGCAGATCATCAAGTAAGAGGGTCTGAAATTATGGGACCATTGGGAAATGCAGTGGACCTCGTCAATGCAAGCGAATGCAATTGGTGGAAGTTGTCTCAACAAACCACCAAAGCCCGTTGATCTTTCACCAGCAACAACAGCCTCTGGAGATACCAACAAAATGTCTAGATTTCCATCTCTGACGGTCTGCATTATTTTTTCTCGAACACTCTGACTCTGGCCAGTATGAAGAGCAGCCGCTGACAGGAAAGATGGGATTCCTGTCACTTGATCGTCCATGAGTGATACCAGAGGAGAAATAACAAGAGTTATGCAGTGGAATCGTTTGGAGTAGAGATACGCTGGGAGCTGATAGCAGAGGGACTTTCCAGAACCTGTGGATAGCGTCACCAAGGTCGACTGACCAGAGAGAATTCTCATGACTGCTTTTTCCTGGCCAGGACGGAAGTTACTGTGTCCAAAGAGTTTTAAAGCGCTGAACACCTCTTTAGGGGTCGCTTGAAGTTGTCCCGTGCTGAGCAGAGAGTATACAGGGTCGATTGCACCATTCAATGGCGGTAATAGTCTGGCGACAAGATCCTCCGGGATTTTATGACCGACCATGGCCACTTCCTCCTCCTCCTCCTCCTCCTCCTCATCAATGTTCTCAAAGTCGCTATCGTCAAAGTAAATTTCTTCGTCCGTTTTTGATGGATTTTTACTGGACATTGATGGACATTTTGGGAGGAGATTGATTCTCGTTGCATGGGCACGAATTGCTTCCTCGTTTGCCATTTTCTCCACTTCTTCCAGAGTCGGAAACTCTGAAATATCGTCGGGAGTTTCTTCTAGAGGGAGTAATTGGTCACTCTTCATCGCAGGACAAGTTCGAGAGATGTGTCCAGTCCCTCCACATTTAAAACACGTGTTCTTCTCAGCTAAATCCGCCAGATCAAGTGCTCCCTCTGATGACGCCAGTTCCTTCTTCTTCTGTTTCCACTGATTCTTCCTGTATCTGGAGAAATTGAAGGAACGTTTACCCCGAACATACACCTTCTTCTTCAGATTTATTCGTACAAAATTTTCATTCACCTTTCCAGACTCTATTTTTGCCTGGAATTTTTCTTTTTCTGTCATGAGGCTTTTGGGTTTTTTCATTAATGTCTCGGACGCCGGAGATTTTCCTATTGTCTGTGAGAATTCGGAGATCAGATCGCCCTTCGTTTCCTTGGGGACTGCGAACCTCGGAACTACCTCCAGAGCTTCAACCCCGTAGATCGGAATGTTTGGAGCGGATTTTATTTGTTGTTCGTCTTCACATGCTTCCTCGGGTTCTTTGTCTTCTGATTCTACGTTTTTTCGGTTCCTTGTAGTCCTTTGGCTGACTCTGCGAGGTTTTGTCCCCGATTGTTGTTTACGTACTTGACGTTTCTTCGGGTTTGGCTTCTCCTTATCTTGCTCTTCATCATCAGATCTTAACTTTTTAGATTTTCTGGTAAGTTTACTTTTGGCTTGAGTTGATGTTGATTCTGCTAATTTTTTCGGTGCAACATTTTCAGCGATTTGATTGGCGCTTCGTAATTTATCATCAACAACTTTTTCTTCTTTTTTTGGTACAGTTTGAATGTTATTGAAAACAGGTTCTCCTACTTTAGAACTAATGGCAATATCTTGAGGCACTCGGAGACGTGGAGATATCTCAACCGGTATTTCTTGTTGTAACTGCCCAAGACACGGACGTTTAAATTCTGGTAAACCTTCATCAGAGGTTTTTCTCCGATTCCTCACTCGCTTTCTATTGTACTCCTCGTCAGAATCACTATTGCAGACAAATTCCTCGTCATCTGAAATTTGTCTCCAGTTTTCAGCACTGATTGATGGAGTATTCTCAAGAGGTGAGAAGACGCTTGTGTCCATGGATTCTACACCAGAATCACTGATGCCTGACAGTCTTTGGGTATTGGCAGGAGGCAAAGTCTCCATATCCACATCTTTGGCACATCTCTCCAGCCACCCGGGATTTAATTTCCTTTCTGCAAGTATTGGAGCTCCATTCATCAATTTTCGAATAGCATTGATTGGTTGGGCAGATATTTTCGTCTCCAATTGAGCTATCTTTACGTTTTCACCGAATATTTCATCGTCGAAGGCCACTTCCTGATCAGTCTCGAAGGATTTTCCATTCTTTAAAGAGGAAGACACACCCTCAGATTTATCCAGATCGGTTTTGGATTTTATTTTGGTCAGCGATAAGGATTTTCTTGGGTTTCGTTTTGGGAAATTCCCAGATGTGAATTTCTTTTGGGACAATTGAAAGGATGTTGATCTTCCCACTAAGCGTTTTGTGTTCTTCTTAGAGATATCCTGAACTTTGTTTAAATGATCACCCCAGGCTCCCTCAATGTTAACATTGTTTGTTTTGGAGTCAGAAGTGTTAAGAGGTGAATCTGTCTTTTTTGGAGAGTTCTCTGATTTGGTCGATGATTTTTCGGGGTCAATGTTCTCCACGTTTTTCAGAGAGGTTTCCAAATTGGCGTCCTTTGATATAACTTCTGGTGTTTCCAAGTTATTAGATGTGTTCAGGGTCAAGTTCAGGGAGGCGTCCATGGAGAGGGAGTCTGAGAAAGCGTTGGCAGATACGTTTGCCTGAATTTCATCTGTAAAGGTGATGTCCAGAAGGGTTTCTTCCAGGGCTTGCGTCTTTAGCTGCCAATACATTTTATAGGATTCTTTTATCTTTGAGTCTGCCTTTCTTATGTCATTCTGTGAAGGAAAAAGACTAAGATCTATTAAGGCTTGAATTAAACCAGGAAAAAGAGAATATGGATGCCTCATTAAGTTACATATTACGGGCAAACAATGACAGAGATAACTAGTGGCAATAAAATGTAACCCATATAAATTGTGTAATTGTCAAATGAGTGCCTACCTTGTTGGGTCTTCTACCGTATTTCTCCATGTAATCGCTCTCCCATCGTTTCACTCGTAGTTTGCATTTTTGATATTTGATTTTTATCGATGGGTTTTCAAGTAACTCCATCTGAAATTATTAATTTGATTTTAACTGAATGAATTTCAATGAGTAAGATCAAATCAAATGTTCGAGATAGTATTTTTCTTTGAGGTTACTAACGGTAAAAAGTAAATAAAGCCCGCGTAAAGACAGTGGGGAGAGGCGACGTGTAGTGGTTGGCGCGAGGGGGGGGGGGAGAAGTAGTGTTGTGTACAACCCTACATTCCCTAGTAACTCCCTAGTGGCGCTCTGATCCCACAATGAGAATGAGAATTACCTTTAAAAATCCAACTACAAGTTAACAAATTAAGTAATATTATAAATAATAACATTAGGAAATCTGCAGAAATAACATAATTAATGAGCGGGAAAACCCCTGACACTCACTTTCAATGACCAAGCGTACATTCTCGAAAAATCCCTCAAAAATATTTTAATCCTATAATAAACCCATTCGTTTTATCTCCACCTCTTCCAGACATTTCGAAATCCCTAACCCTATCATGAAACAACAGTTTTATTTTCGAAGATTCAAGATATTTTGCACATCAAATATAAAATCCCTCACGTCCACTTCTTTAATTGCTCAACATGTGGGCAGACAATTCAAAACCCTTCAAAAACTATTTCCATAAACCATGCCCTAAACCCCTTGGGAAAACCCCCTTCCCCTTAATTTCTCCTCGCCAAGTGTTCGAACCTTTCGACCCCTCTCATTCTCTTCTGAATTCCCTCTCTTCCATTTCTCTCACCTAGGCTCAGCGTCCCCGATGACGTAGACTGAGTAGGGGTTGGGCCTGAAGGGAAACAGTTGAGGGCATGCGACCCCTAGCTTTTTGTCTCGACAGTTGAATCCCTGCACAGTGGTGCTCTCACCGTTTGAAAATTCTCTGTACAGTTGAACAAGTACAAACGGAGCCCCCCCAGAACGTTGAGTGTGACTTTTGATAAGACAAGGTCATAGTTTGATTGAGAGATCTTCTAGAGTTGAAGATCTCTCAAACGAGAGTTGTAAAGTCTACAGTTTTCTATATATTATTAAATACTTTTAAAGAGTTAAGTGATTCGTGAGTTTTTCACTACCAATCCTTTTCACCCTAAAGTAATCCTACACACATGTCTAGTATTTTATTTATTTTCATTCTATTTGGGTATTTGTCTTAACTATTGTCGTTTAATTGTTTATTATTTGAATAATATTTAAATTGAGCCTTACGCGCTTAAATCTAGAAAAAGAATGGAGGAATCTGGGGAATTCTAGTTGCAACTGGCTGATTCTGCGAAAGTTGTCCGTTTGTCGCGCCAATGGTGGCTTTACAACAGATCACGTGGTGATGTGAAACCGCGCCAAACATTCAAAGGGCAAAAAATAAAATTTCTTAACGGCACAATTTGAAAATTGATAGATTCTTGAGTTTCTCAAAATGATTGAACTTCAATATCCTTAATATGAAAATATTTATTCTTCATATAAGACCACTCCCAGCCAACCATATTAAATCAACAAACTATCAATAGTTTTATTCAGCTGATCACTGAATGCATCAAAACTGAAAGTCTTAATGACCCTAGCCTTCCCCTTTCTCCCAAGTATTGACCTCATCTCTTTATCCCGAATGAGAACCACAATTTTTTGGGCAAATATTTCAGCACTCAATTCGTTTACTAAAAACCCGGTGACATCATTGACAACTGTTTCCATTGGTCCTCCAGAGTTGTGAGCCACCACAGGTTTTTCGAAATACATAGCTTCCAGTGGAACAATCCCAAAATGCTCATTCGGTGGAGTATAAATTAGTAAATGACAGTGTTTAAGAAGTGAGACTTTATCAGAATCCGATGGAGATCGGAGGAAAATAACTTTGTTGGTGACTCCAAGCTCAGACGCAAGCCCCACCAGCTCCAAGTGGTGCTCCACATTCTCCTCGACCCTTTTGTCGTAACCCCCTGCCATTATTAGAAATGTCCGATTGAATTGTTCCTCAGTCATGTAATGCCTGAGTTCTGCCAGAGTTTCTATGGCCAGTCCCAAGTTCTTCTTCCTCTCGTATCGATTTATCGAAAGTAAAATAATGCTATCATCAGGCAATTTCATGTCTAAAGTTTTTTCCAAAGGAGCCGCATAACTAGAGTCGAAGAAATGAGTGTGGAGAGATGGATATAAAATCTCTGGTGTGATAGACAATCGTGTGAAGGTCTTCTTAAAGACTTTAGAAGTATAAATGCTGTTGACAAATATTTTATCGGCTTGTCCAGTAGTTATTTCTTCCAAGTAATTGAGTGGTGTTCGGTATAAAGACTTTAGATGGCCACCAGGTGCTGTCAGTACTTGGTCCGGATGGTGGCAGTAGTATATAACTTTTGGAACAGACAGACGGAGAAAGGGAATGCATACAGATACCAAATCGCAAAAAACTACATGTGGTCGGTGCTCCATGAAGTAGATCCAACAGGCGGCATAGATCTACAATAAAAATATCAATAATTTCAAGCATTGTGCAATGGTATGATTGTTTCCTCCATTACATTTGGAATGAAACAATAGAATTGTTTGTTATTATTTACCATGCGAATATAAGCGCATAAAGCGAAAAATCTCCCGAGAATGTGCCTCGGAATCCAGTCTCCAACCACGTGAACAGGAATAGTTTCATCCTTGATCTCTGAGAAGCACCTCTCAGGATCATAAAAACTTGTAATAAAATTAACCTCATGTCCTTGCTTCTTCAGAGCAACAGCGGCATCGACAACGAGCCTTTCTGCTCCACCAATTCCCAAATCAGGATGCAAAAATGTTATTCTAACCATTTTATTTAAGCGCAGACTTTGACGAATGCTTAGAAAAGTTAATTACACGATGTGATGTACACGTCACATGTAAATGGAAAAAAATATAACCATTGGGGAGTTTACATTTCGGTTCACTCCATTTGTTTTTACCTTCGAAAACAGCTGTCAGTTGGAACGAGTGGAATGAAAAGACTAGAGGCGAAGTAACTATACATTTTTGTCGTCGGAATTTGGGGGGGGGGGCAAAACAAGATTGGAAAATATGACTTTCTTAATTTAAGGAATCGTCTTTACCGGTTGGTAATTTCCCAATTTAGTACAAAAACAAAACGAGTGTGCCGCTTGGCGCTGGCGTCGCCTTTCGGAAAAATCAACTAACGGAAGAACATATGTTTTAACAAAAATTCTGCGCATGTCCACTGAAGGCTTCCGTGACGTACCTAGCCATCTTTCCAAGTCAACCCAAAAGTGATTGTTTTTCAATTTTAGTCTTATTTAAATCAACTTTATATTAATGTCAGAGCCACAGTCCGCACTTCTACTAAGAAAACAATTATCAGGTATTGATAAAATTAATGAATTACGTGTTTGAAATAGTGTTTTCTTCATCGTCGTGTCATATATGCGAGTCATAATCGAGAGGGGACCATTTTTAGCTCCTAGCGAGGGACAATATCCGTGCCGCAGCTCATCCATTTGTGCTTACATTATCATCAACTTTTTATTGAAAAATTTTCTTCAACTGTTTTACTTCTTCATTGAGGGAGTATTTCCGCTGGTTTTTATCCTCAATTTTTCATTTTTATTTTATACTTCAGTTACTGTACGCCCCGATCGGCCAGCAAAAATCAATAACCCGTTCCGTACGTCGGATACCCCATGAATAAATGTTAACCTATCATTTGCAAAGAATGTTTCAACTCACTTTTTATTGTGCCACAATTTGAGGGCTCAACTTTTTAGTTTTTGACAACAACCATTGAGCATTTAAAATTCAATCTTCGAGGTATTTGCTCCATGGAGACTCGTGGGTGTGGGGAAACTGCTTATGGGTGTATGCATGCGTGTGTGGGTACATATAATTCATGGATATCATCGTGCATTGCACGAGGCAACCAAAGCTTCTCACCAGACCAAAAATAATGTACGACCATTTATTATTAGCATTTACGCCACAGACATTGAATATCGAGAACTCATTGTTTTCCCATCATTTTTTCATTATTTTTTACTCGTATTGTAATATCGTACATGCGAAACTCTGGTTTATCATAAATGGAAAATAAGAGAAAGAGGGGTTGGAAGAGGGGATTCTGCAGAAATTATGTTCGTGTCGTGAGAGCATATTCGAAGTTACGCCCCGAAGGTCAATCTGCCTACTTTCGAGATGGCATCGCTTTCTTGGTTCGAGTCCTTTTGTTTGGCTTGGGAATTTTGAGAGAGAAAGTTGAATTTGCAAGCAGAAACATGTGATTCTCTTTTCATGAATGGGACAGAGCCTTGATGATTTTTTTTTTCATGCATTTTGTGATTTTTTTTACTCTTGGGGGTGACGTGATACTTCAGATGAATTTTAGATTTTTTTTTTTTGATTGGCCCCATGATTGGTAGATATTCCTAACCTCATTCGTGGGTGAGTCACTGGGCCACTTGCTGCTACTGAGATCCTTCGATTTTTTGAAGAAGGCGTGAGCTGACGAGGAAGTGATGCTTGAATTAATATTGCTCATTTTTCTGTTCTAGAATTGAATAAAAACCCAGTAGAAGGGTTTTCAGCTGGCCTCGTAGATGACAATGATATTTATAGATGGGAAGTCCTCATTATTGGACCTCCGGATACACTGTAGTAAGTTTATTACAAAATTTTCTCCTGCTGACAGTTTTAATACGGTACTCATGAAAAATATATCCCCCCGAGTTACAATTAGAATTAGGCCAAATTTTTCTTAAACTCTTGAAATTTTATATACCAACCTGTGTGAGGAAGACATTTCGATGAATTATAACAAACTGTCTCATTAAATTTATTATTTTAATCAACAGCGAAGGAGGATTCTTCAAAGCGCATTTACAGTTTCCCAAAGAGTATCCACTCAGGCCACCAAGAATGAAATTTATAACAGAAATATGGCATCCAAACAGTGAGTTATTTTGCTCTTTCTTCCTCGTTTACAAAATATTTTTCAATTAAAATATGAATATTAGTCAAAATTGGTGATAATTATCAATTCTGTAAAAATTACAGTTGAGAAGAACGGCGATGTCTGCATATCGATCCTCCACGAGCCTGGAGATGACAAATGGGGCTATGAGAAAGCATCAGAGAGATGGCTTCCAGTCCATACAGTTGAGACGATTCTCATCAGTGTTATAAGTATGCTGGCTGATCCTAATGACGAAAGTCCTGCCAATGTAGATGCCGCCGTAAGTTTTCATTTACAGCATATGAAAGAACATTTGTGCTCACTTAATTATCAATTGCATGTTTGAATTCAATTGTAAAATTATTTACCTAATCGTAACAAACTTGAAGGCCTAGAAATTGGTTGAAAGATTATGGCAATTGAGTTAAAGTAAATGAATCTAAAAACATTTTTGAAATTTTAATTTTTTATTTATTGAATTTGCAGAAAGAGTGGAGGGAAAGTTACACAGAGTTCAAACGAAAAGTAGCGAGGTGCGTCCGAAAAAGCCAAGAGGAGTGTTTGTAGGGGGAGAAAAAAGTAATATTCAAACGGAAAGACTTATTTAATTCTGGTAAATAAATTTTTTGAGCATTCACATAATCCAACCGCCCAAAAAATATTTCGCAGTATATGAAAACAGCAACAACACACAAATGTTCCTCTAAATTTACCAGTCTTCAAAACTTTAAAAAAACATAATCCATTTTTAAAAATACTTCCCCTTGCATTTGCCCAAAAAGAATCATTTTTGACGAAATCAATTTCATCGAATAAATAATCCTTGGACCCTGGAAAACTTGAAGTTACTTATTATTATCATTGTTTCTACTCATTAATTATTTTCATCATCTCAGGGAAGCCGCGTGCATTACAAATGCAAAATCAAGTTGAGTGATTATGCTCAATGGACAAACAGTGCCACTGAAAGCGGAAATACGCCTGTCCCTTCCTACATAATACCGAAATAAACAAAAAAGCAATGCAAATTTTCATAATAAAATACCAGAATCGGCGTGAAGTGAGTTCTCTTCACATTTTCACAACGACGGTTTCAAGTCTATGGAAAATTGGACGACCGTTACTGGACATACCATTAACAAGCAAAGGAAAGAATGAAAAAATACCCTCGTAGCTCATCCTTTACATGGTAAAGCAGAGAAAAGTAATGATTGACTATACATCATGATGAAAAAGTGAAAAAAATTATCTGTACGACTAATTATCTTAAATATTCATAGTTGTTGTAAAACTCGAAGAAAATTGAAACTTCTTTCTTCTTTCTGGTTTTTCCTCCCCAGCATAAATTTCCCAAGGGCGTATTATTGAAAACACTTAAAAATCCAGCCCTGCCATTGCCCCAAAACTCCCATTAATTATTTAAAGTAATACTTTATGTTCTATTATCACTCAAACAATAATTCCTTAGGATCGTTTCGTATTTTCTTACTTTCGTATGAAGATAAAAAAAAATTTTGTAAATTTTTAAAGAACGGGATGTAATAATCATTGATGTAATATACCAGTGAATGATAAAAAATGAAAAAGAAGCAAAACATGGAAATCGAAAAGAAAAACGTACGAATTATTATTAAATTGATAATAATACTGATAATAGAGAATGATGAATGTAGCATGATGAGCGAATATGGAAAAATCAGCAACGATATTGATCAATGATATTAAGTAAATTCTGCTGATATGTGTCAGTTGCCAAATGATGAAAAAAAAATAACAAACATCCAATTCTAGAGTAACTTAATTATGATTAATAATACAGAACAAAACAGCTGAATGAACTTATTTTAATTGTCAATCACAGGTTATAATTTCATAGTGAGAAAAAAATAATCATTGCAGTTCCCTAAAGATTTTTTTAAAGCAAAATTCGCAGTTTTATTAAATTTGGTCATTTGTGGCGACATTTTTTTAATGATTTCATTCAGTGATGATCATTTTAACCATGGAATATGCCATTTTTATGATGAAAGCTAATGGTTAAACAAATAAAAAGGAGAAACATACCATTTTTCTTTTCAGTAATTTTTTGAGTATTTTATTCCTATTGATAAAGAGTTATTGACTGTTTAGTTCTTCACCAGATTAAAAAAATAATTTGCCCCTTTGTCTTTATAATTTTTTAAAGATCAATTGAATAAGAGTGGATATCCATTAGTTGGGTTAAATGGTGAGAAAATATTGACAGAAGAAATCCTTTGATAATCAAGGCTGGATAGAGAGTAAGTAAATATATTTACAATTGATAAAAATTAATAACAATAAATCATTTAAATTGACTGTTCTTTTCCAGTAAATGAAAGGTTTCAATGAAAATAATTTTTATTCTTCAATAGTTTTTTTTACCACTGAAATAACAAAATTTTCATTAATACTTTATACATTTACTGTTATGCAATTGTAGTAATTTATAATAAGTTTAATATAGATATTGATTACTTTGGTTGGATGGTGATAAAATACCGACGGAAATGGAGACCGATTGAAGTAAATCTATCCACAATTGATAAATCGAAATAATAATAATGTTATACATATTCAAAATTAAATCCCTGCATGCACAAATCAAGGTAAATGCTTAAATCAATTGGAATAGTTTTTAAAAAATCCTTTAGGTGTACTTGTTCTTTTTTATTTCAACAATAAATTATTTACATTTCTTTTAATAATTAAAAAGTTTAAATAAAAAATAGAAATGAAAGTGAGAAATAAAATTGAGCGAAACTCGTCTGACGGAAATTAATAATTTTATTGAATAACTAACAATAAAATTTATTATACTCATTCACCAGCTCATGATTTTGTTTTTTGTTTATCTTATTTATTTTTTCATTCTTTTTATCTTCGTATAATAATCGTAAACGTACAATTTTTTTCTTTAAAACAATAGTGCTCGTGTTATTAATGCAATGTACAGGATAATTTTTATGCTATTATACAATTCAAAAACTGATAATACAAATCAATAAACTATTAGATAATTTTTCATCTTTAAATACATTATTTCCACTACTGAAATGACAGAATCGTTTGTAATATTTTCTTTTGATCGCAACATATTCACTTTTTAGTTTTTCAAAAATGATATAAGATGTCTCGGAATTGTTAGATAGGGAGGTATAGAGAGGTGATTTTTTATCCCTTCATTCCATTGTGTTTTCGTTCGAAAAATTCTGAATATCTATCTACATTTATTTGTAAAATATTCATTATGTTTACGATATGATTTCTTTTCGCCTCACATTCATTTCCTTCGATAACACGGGGGTGGGGGAGGGAGAGGGAGGTTTAAACATGTATTCGCGGAAAAACTATGCTAGCTTTAATAATAATTAATCATTCATCATTATTATATTACAGGTGTCTTTTCGTACGCGGATTCAGGCATGCATTCACTTTTCACTCTACTTAATTTCATTGATTCACCTATCGTCTCGATTACAAGCGATATTTCCAATTAAATAATTAAAGCTATCGTATCGTTATTTCCTCTATTCAATATCTACAAAACGCTAATTTATACTCGGATTCGATGATGCAAATGAATGATGTACAATACTTGGTTGTTTTCTCATAGGTTTCTTTTTTGGCCTCAGCCACGTCAATTAGTAAATATTAATTGAATTCATTGATTTCTTCATTCGAGTGATTTTCTTTTACCTAAGACGTGGCATCAATGTTTATCTTAAATACGAGGTAAAAGCAAGACAATCTGAAGAATTTAAAAAGTCCAAAATGTATTTATTTTCGGGTTAGTAGTTTATTGAAAATATTTCATCTGAGATCGTGGATTTTCCTTAAAATTGATGGGCGGGTTAAAACCCGTTATTTGTTATTTTTTTCCAATCATTCCGAGGAAAGAAAATGAATAGCTTTTAATTCACGGGCTTGTCCGCCAATACTTCAGGCAGTTCGATGTTGTAAAACCCTATTTATACGCTTCTCTCGCTTTCAATGACTCCACCACTGCCTCTTTGTACAATTGTCGAAGCGAGATATTAGCATTTCAATAATTATAATATGAGACATTTGTTTATTTACATGGAAAAATAAGGAATAAAGAAAAATTCTAAGACAAAAATTTATTCACTGGTTTTTCTTTCGCAATGCCCCTTTTTTTCAGTACGGTTATTTTTTTTTTTAATCCGAAAACATTTGAAAAACAAAACTCAAATGAGTTTGTGAATTTCATCAGTTATGAATTGAAGACTAGAATTTAATTATGAAGGTGAAGTCGTCTGATAAAGATTCAGTTTGATTTTCAATATCGAGAATATGCTTTTTCGATACGTTTATCTCAAAATTTCATCTCTTATTAGGATGCAGTTAAATTTTTTTCTCCTCACCATCTTATCTTTAATTGTAATCATTATAGTCATACTAACTCTTTCATTCTTTATGTTATATTCATTAAAATCGATAAGACGATTATCGATTTCTGTGTTGCGGCTATTATGTAATAGTTGTATCTTTTAAAATTGTTACTTTAATTTCAATTCAGTAGGAATATCTATTCAATAATTGCTAACTGTGATTGATAAGTAAATATAATATAATACAAGTTTTATTTCCGTATTAATAATCGTGTGGGTTAATGTATTTAATCAGAGAATTATTTTTCAATTTGTTCTTATTTTTTTTTCGATTCATTTTTACTTCTTTTTTTATACATACAATATTTTATTTACAAAGAATGCGAGTTGAGAAATTACGTATTACGAACTGTTAAATTTATTTTATGAATTTCATTCTTTCTCAGCCCGCATATACACTGGTTTTTCTTTTTACTTTATGTTTTCTGTAGGATTTGGGCTTAATCCTATTGTTTCTCTTTCGCTCGTTTTTTCTCTTTCTCACGTCGCACATAAGCTCTATCACATTGGCTTCACAAGCCGTTTTGGATTTGTAAAATAATAATAATAATAGTTTAATAATAATGATATAATTAAAAAAAAAAACTTAAATCGACAAATAATAATTAGTAATATACCGTAATGAAAAACTTAATATTACAATAATAATAATAATAATAATAATAATAATAGTGAATAAAATAGTAAAGCCTATTTTACAATTACCAGTGAATTGGTAATGTTAAAAAATAATTTATTCACGCAGCATTGAAGACTTCAGCACTGGAGTGAATTAGTTTTTTTTTTTTATAAAAAAAGAGAAGAAAGAATATATATAAAATTCTCATGAGCTATCGATAAAACCCTCTATCGTTCTTTCTTTTGCTCACTTATTTGTAGTATTTTTCCTCACTTTCCATTGAATTTTTTGGCTACGTACTCTCAAGATTAATCATCTATCAAATGTAATAATAATTACAGAGAACTTGAATTGATGGCGTATCTTGATAACTAAGGGAAAAAAATGAAGTTGTCAATAATTACTATAAATTTTTCTTCACAATCAATCAATCAATCAATAATTGTAATAATTAATTATTCATAGAAATGATAATAATAACATTGGTAACGGCCTTAAGTATTTTTTCTACCTTTTTGTTCGTTTCTTATTTCACTTTTCCATATTCATGACAAATCTCTCATTTTCCATTAATCATTCGTTGTATTTTTATAAACAAAATAACGAGAATTTTATGAGAAAAACCGAGAGATGAACATGAATGAAAAAACGAACTCGAGTGAAAAAGAAATAATAAAAATAACATCAACAGCTTACATATCTATCAGGGAAGAAGGGGTTGAGAGGAGGTGAGAGAAAATACAAACGATATAACATGAATCACGATGATTATGTAATTTATCCGCTTCACGTATCTTTTAGGGCTCATTCCCATTGAACTCGCATACACTGCCTATACAAATTTTTCACTCCATTCATCTTCATTTTGATTAAAAATTAATTAATGCTTCAATCTAACAATTATTTAGGGGGGGGGGGGGCGGGATAAAGGGAGAGATTGCACTTTCAATCGATAGCATTTTCCTGGAAAAGAAAAATTTACCTCACGACACGACACGACACAACTGTCAATATTCTCTTCAATTTGTTTTTCGACCTAGAACGTTCACAGAACAAATACGGTCAATGACTCTATCATCAATTATTAAAAAATGCCTAATGTGTGATTGATATCATTCTCGCGCACATCGATGCTAAATAATTTATATATTTAATATGCTATACATATGTATATATATATATGTATGTACGACTTTAGTATACATTTTTTGTTCGACGCTCACTGGTGGTTTATCCATTGAAGTTTCATTTTATCTTAAACAATTTTTGTTCTACGAAGAGACTTTTTGATTTTGCTCCCGTTATTAAAACATCTTGAAATTCTCCGTGATTAAAATCGCTATCATTAGTGCCTCGTAAAAATGGAAACGGATTCACCAACAAAAAGGAAAAAAAGTAAGATACAAAGTTTGTTCGTGATTCAGTCGTTCACCACATGCTCGTTAAACTTCGATATAATGCCCAATTTGATAGGCAGGATTCAGTATTTATATTATTGTAATCATCGAATCCTATCGCTTGGCTTTGCCTCCCTAAAAAACCTAAAAATCTATACTTTAGCTATAAATTACATTAAATAACTAACGTTCTCCACCATACTGTCACCATACCGTCCTAGATAAATTTTCTCTGTAAGATCACTTTATGTTTATTATATTTAAGCCTAACCACGTCAGTATGACAAGACTGTTCAGTAGTTCTGCATCGAATGGAAAATGACGATTTAAGGAATAAAATTGATAAAACAATGTGTCAACCAAAAGAGAAAAAAAAAATACTTGATTAATAATCCCACGTTTCCTCCGGCTCGTGCTTAACAATTTCCTTCGGACTCTCTCCATTATCCTGGGCATTTTGTTGTGACGGTGGTCGTGGTGAGGTAATTGGACTATTTTGACCTGACTTTGGACTCGGTATCGGACTGTCGCGATCCTGTCCATTATTACCAGAGACCGATGACACATCGCTCTGCGCATCATCATCGTATCTGTCCTGTACAGGTGTTGGTTCAACTCTTATCGTCTCTTCGGTTTCCCTTTTAACTCCATAATCATCAGTCTGCATAACACAAACGCCATTGATAATAACTTCATCACCGGTTCTGGCTGGCTCCTGCCACTCTGGATTCACCCACTGAGGAGCTGCTGGCTTTCTCCTGTTGGATCTTGCCGAGGTAGCTGCGGTTGGTTGTGTTTGACTGTGATCGCTGGGCTCACGTTTTATACTAGATGCTGAGCCATCTGAATCCTCGCTACCAAGATTACTCATAGCATCCTCCCCGTCATCGTCCTCAAACTCCTGATTGGGCTCCCTCTTCAACGAGCCCATCGAGAGGTCCAGACCTGAGCACTGCTCCTTCAAAGCATTGCTCATGAGAGTCGCAAGATTTGGATTGAAGTACGGCGAGTAGGGAATTGGCACATTCCCCAGTCCCAATCTCTCCTTCTGTATCTCAAGCAGTCTTTGGTTCAAGAGCAGTCTAAATTGTACTGGATCAAACGGCTGTCCAGGCTCCCTCGGTGATTGTGGCTCCGGCTGACCATGTGGCGTTTGCTGTTTGAGCCTCATTCTATGATTGTGGAACCAATTTGTTATTGTCCTCGAGGATAGGGCAAGCTCGCCAGCGAGAAATTCAATGGTGGCTACGTTGGGATAGGGATCTAGGGCAAATGCAAGTCTCAGTGCTTCTTTCTGCTCTTCAGAGAAAAGAACCCTCTGTTTTTTTGCGGAGGGAGGGCCTGGTCCGGGGGAACCTGAGGCATGGTAAAAATCAGCTGTATCATTGCTCGATGTGTCTGAGCTGTTGTCATGTCCCGGACCACTGCTGCGACGTCTCTTGTTGGCCTCGCGCCTCTCATTTTTCAACGCTTGGAGTCTATCGACATTGTGGGCATCCGCCAGCCACAACTGCATCCTGATGAATGGTTCTCTACCTTTTATACTGAGCATGTGCCAGGGCTTTGGTTTACTGAGAAGCTCACTCACTGAACCCTGCGATAGTCCGAGCACAGCTTCACCGAAGATCTTCTGTCCAATATTATTTGCTAGTAACGCTTCCTTGATCTTCGTTGTGATTGTTTGTGTGTCTAGATCCTGCGTTAATGCTGCCATCTCATAGACACTCGGCGAGATATGGGGATGAAGACTACGCAGGGGTGAGGGGGTCATCTGGTGCGGAGAGTGAAGACCCATTTGTTGTTGCTGCTGTTGCTGCTGCTGCTGCTGCTGGTGCTGCTTCTTCTGAAGCTCTTGGATGGACAATTGAGCGGCATGAGTTGCGCCGTGGTGGGTGCCAGGTGGTGTCAGCATCATTGGTGGTGGTGGTACTGGATGACTGCCGTGCTGGGGACCTGACGGTGGACCCAATTGCATCTGGTGCTCTTGATGTTGCGCCGCCGCCACAGCAGCTGCTTGTGCTGCTGCTTGGGCTTTCGCCGCGTTTTGAAGCTGCTCCTGGACGAGTTTTGTTGGGGGCATTGGCTTCATGGGGGTTCCGCATGCTGAAAATAATAAAATTCCATTTAATATCTTGGCTCTTTGGCGTAACAGAAGTCTCTATAGTTTGAACGCTCTTATGGGTTTTCCGAATATAATAATATAATTTATAGCATAATTTTTATAATAGTATAAAGCATGTTAGATAAATCAAGTCAATAACGAAGCGGTAACCACAACTTTTGGAATAATATCTCGGAATCGAAAGGTCAACGAAATGAGGGAAATTAAAGAAAAGTTAATGGTCATTGTAGTTAATCCTTTTTGTCAAACAATCGAAAGAAATATAAATAGAAGCGTTACAATTTTAGTAATGAAAAAATATTTTCAATTGTTAAAAAAAAAATCATCTTCACAACTCCAAGGATTATAAAAAGAAGACGATATAAGCGAGCTTTCAAACTACAATTAATAAAATAACAAAACATCTATATTGACCTGAGTTAAACTTACGAGGCAGGCCGCCGTAGCCGCCGGTCCTCATGAGCTTCTCGGGAGCAATTTTGTACTGGCTAGCCACGAGTTTGTGAACCGCCTGTTCATCCTCGAGGAACATTTTCATTCTTATGAATGGCTCACGTCCCTTTTGCGTCAGCATGTGCCAAGGTTTGGGACGTGCAAGTAGATCGGACACCGAGCCTTGAGAAAGCCCAAGAACCGACTCGCCAAAGAGTCTTTGAGATATTGAATACTGTGACAATTGCTCCTTTACCTGTAATAAATAATAAAAAAATTAAAATTAATGATTTAAGGCTATCAACGACTAAAAGAGTTCGAAGTTTGACGACTTACAACTCGACTTACCCTCTTTACAATATCTTCAGTGTTGAGATTATTATAAAGATCAAATTGTTGTTGCGTTATCGGTGGTAGAACGGCTTTGAGGGGTCGTTGATTTGCTGAATGATGAGTTGGTGTGGACGGTTGGCTGATCAAACTATTTGTGATTGATGCCATTCTCTGGAGTGGACTTGCTGCAGCAGCACCGGAAAATTCCTCGTTGGGTGTCATGGCGGGTGGTAATATTGAATTACCAAGTGGTGAACTTGCACTGGATCCACCTGGGGTTGATTGTGCGCCCGTTGGCTCTTGTTTAGGTCTTACGAGGGAGAATGCACTGCCAGCATGTCTCATGGCCTCTTCCATTTTTTCTTTATCCTCCTCGGAAACGCCGTTCATCATTTTACTGCGGGGATCAACTTTTCCCAGACTAAGGTCCTGTACACCGACGCCAGTGCCATTGGCTGCCAGGTGATTTTGATGGAGGGCTTGTTGGTGAAGGGCTAGGAGACCCGGCAGATTTGGTAGGCTTGAGAGACCTCCTAGCCCGGGATTTCCACCTGACGCTGAATTCAATTTTTGAAGCTCTCTGTGGTACGCATCAAGAGCTAATCTGATTTCCTCCTGAGTACGCTCCATCCCCTGGATACCCTGGCCACCACTGAAAAAGTGAGGAAACATCGCGCTACGATCAATCAACGTTATGTGCTGTCCTTAAATCAAATTGATCGAAATGGTAATTTCTCGCGTTGATTTAACATTGATTGAGACTAAAATTGATAATATTCTTTGAAAATTTATATGTTTTCAAAATATTTGGTGTGTAAAATATAGTTTAACAATAATTAATACAATGTAAATATCAATGAATTTGAGTTATTTAATCTATTCACCTTGGAGGAAAGTCTCTTGGTCCCCGTAAGTCATCGGCTCTTCTTCCCATTAATTTAGCAAGCTCCTCGTGATAAATCCTCACAACCTTCTCCTGGGGAATGTCATCATTCTCGTACTTCTTCAGCCTCCTGTTCTGACTGTCGTACCTGTCTTTGCCGAATGGGCTCGGGCATCCCAGTCTACTCGGACTCTTACTGTCAGCATCGTTGGAAGTGTCATGTTCACTAGCACGACTCATCTGCAGGTGTCCAGATTCCGAGAGCATGTGGGCAATTCTCTCGTCGTTTATGTCAGGGGGTCCGCCCTCCTGTGGACGGCCAAATGTTGGCATACCCTGCTCCTTGCCTGAAACATACTCTACGGGTGAGGCACAACTTGTGGTGTGTTCTTACTCAGTTTTCCTATTTATAAAATTAATTAAATAATAACTAGAGCTATGTTTTTATGAGGCATGATTCTTTGCATTGAGAATAACGATATTTAACTAATGATTTTTAATAATTAGTTATTTTCAATAATATTAAATGAATTTACTGAAATTTATTGGTACTAAAAAAACTCTGGTCTTCTCGTTACAGAGGGCTCATTTTTTTGGAATAGAAATCTCAAGTAGTTTTTACTTGAAAGCAATTGGCAAAGTAATCATTCCATTTATTCAGATCCTCATTAGCTCATTATCTTGGCCAATCGCTCTCGCACAACCATGTCATGTTAATGATATGCCAAATGAATCTTGCGAAGATGGACAGCTCAACAACATTGTTCCCTAGTTTTTCCTCATAGAAGAGGTAAAAGACGAAGGAGAGAGTCACTTTGGTCGGCTACTTATCGTTAAAATTTCTCTGTCGCATGTCGTGATGAACTCCCGCGCGCATTGTCACCGCCCACTGCACGCAATGATTCCTCCTTTGTTCGTTTCTCAAAAGTAGAAGGAAAATAGAGAGAAAAAAAAATGAAATCACACTGCTCATCACCCCTATTTCGCACAACACATCGTCTCTCATGTGACATATATCACACACACACACACTGTGCAAAAGTTCTGTCCAAATGTCTATTTCAAAGCCACCGCTTTTATTTTTCAGGCTTTTTTTTTTCATTTTTTCCCCCTATCCGGAGACCCTCTCTTCCTTCTTCTGTGCGTTGTATCATGTACAGATCCAATCTAAGTCGCTGGTTGGGCATCACGAGTTTACCGAGAAATGAATTATGTCGTTCTGCCCGATAATTCCAACGGTCGGCTCGCTCGTTATCGTTGAGGATATTTCCCGTGAACTCATCAGTGATTTCCGAAATAAAATAAAATGTAGATGCGACTTATCCGACTCTACAATAAATGGGTGTTTACATCATCTAATTGATTTTTTTTCGTTACAAAGAAGGATAAATAATTCTTTAAGGGAAACCTCTTCTTCATTTCTTTATATCGTTAATTTTCAATTTGTTATACGAATACTGGAATATGTTAGAAAAGAATTTAGAATTATTTTTCATTTCTCGAAAAACTGAGTCAAGGGGTCACGATTTTCATCAAATTAGCCAACTAATCACTCATTAAAAGTAGAATTTTCAACTGAATTACAATTACTGAGAACGGGCGGGGAGGGAAGAGTGCAATGGAGATGACAATAATTAAAATATCCTCTTTGGAGCTATATCTTATCCCTGCGGTAACTCGACAAGGAAGGAGAGAGGAGTTTTAGACTCTTCTCAGTCCCTTTCCCTCACACACAACTAGTGAAGTGTTCTCCTACGTGTTTCCCGTCTAATTGACCAATCAAGCCGCGCAAGATTTGGATGAATCAGCCATCGATGGTTTTTGCTCTTTGATTGCTAGCGCTATGGTGACGAATAGTGAGCGCAATTGTCGGCGTTACCGTGACAAGTGTTGGGAGAATGATAGGATTTATTGTCATGTTTTTCCTCGACGAGTATATAAAATATAAAAAAAGTCGTGTTTTTGTTTTTAAAATTTCATGTGAAACCTCTTGACATTTATCATAATCAATCATTCATGGGGAATTCCCATTGATCTTGTTCATTGATTTTCCACAAAGTGCTACGTCTCTCTATATATAAAATTTCATAATTAAATTATAATAAAGGCCCAACTGAGAGTGACAATTAATAAAAGTAAAAATAAATGTTGAAGGATGCGGAAAGAAATTCCATTGAGTATTAAATATGCCCCCGGGAAAATTAATCTCCGTGCATAGTTATCGACATTCGATTTCTCTGCAGATTGAACTTGGCAGTATGTCATTTGCCATACAGTATAGTTGCTCATCCACATTTTCCAATAGAAAGAACAAAATTCCAGGAATTTTTGTCCAGATTGACAGTTAGGAATCCTTGCCATCTTCTTCCGCTAAAGGATTTATCATAAATGTATTGGATGTAGCCGTTAATGACCACGGGATATGTAAAAAAAAATTGAAAATTAAAGGGGAAAATATGTCGCACAACCGCACGTACCTCACCTCATCGCATCGCATACATACATATGTATATCCGAAGATAGGTTGAGTTCTTGGTCTTTTCACTGTAAAAACGCCGTCTATGACTTCTCATAATTGATTTAAAATTTATTTTCTAGATATTATTAACACTTCCTTCTATGTGAATAACTGGCGATGTATGTAAGGAATGGTTAGATGTGAATGAGGCTTAAGTGTTTACCCCGAAAAATTGAAAAGATAATGGAATAATTTTCATTCACGCTTCGATGAATTTTTAGCCAATGATTATCGCTGTATACCTTCGAGCCGGCGGAAACGGACAATCCATTGACGCGGCACGACGTTCGGAGGTTGCACGGCTTTTTTCCTCTATTTTTACCAACAACTGAAATTACCACAATATTTCGCATACGTACTTCATTTTCCAATTCATTATTCGACAGTTAACCGGACGCAGCATCGAGGACATGTGTGTTATTACAATAGATCACTTGAAAGCCACAGGTGTCCTTCTCAACTTTGTGTCAATACTTCGGGGAGGGCAATGGGTTGGGAAAAAAATGAGTCATACCAATCATTATTATTAATTTAATGGCGGTAGAGCGGGGACAAGTCAATGATGTCTAATTTTCGATTGGACTTTTTTTTTGTCCGGCTGATTCTTTTCGTATAATTGATTGTGAGCTTCCGGTCACAGGCCGACAGGGGAAGGGCTTGATCGTAATTCCAACTCATAGTTATAATGCACAATTTCAGCTAATCATAATCAATGAATCCAGGCATTACGTATGATGGGCTTGAGTAAAATCAATGCACTTTATACAGATATTTTAATACTTGTTTTTCCTCTACTATCAATAATTATCAATAATTAATTTGTTTACAATTTTAAGGACCAGAAAATAAGGCAAATTATGCCATTTTGTTTTTGTAAGTGCAATCGATTTGTTCTTTTCGGTTCACGTTACATTGCATCATTGTATTTCTTACATTCCATCTCTCCCACCAGCTCCTGAGATATCGAGATAGAGCAGACCGGCGCGCGGATATCCCTCCCGCCCCCTTTTTAACTCTCTCCCTCTACCCCATCAGCTCCTATTCTCAAGAGCTATTAGTCTAAACAATATGGCTGCCAAATGCAGCGAACAATCGATATCACCCAGGTATACCATGCAACTGTGTAATTTAATCAAGGTAATTAATATCATTCGCGAGATTATATGATGGTGATAGGTCTGGCTATAGCTGTACATCATACAAGGAATGTCGAAAAGGCATCCTGGTGCCATAGATGTATTACCAAACATGGCACACACCATCTCAATTTGGGCTTGCCTATGAGACCCAGACGAGACTGTACGTTGGAGAGGAAATATGGAGATTTGGATTTTACTACTGTCAGTCCCCAAAGTCGATGGGTTCTCGTTTGGTTATTGTTTCCAAATAATTATTCATCAACCTCTCTCTCCATTATTTTTCATTCTTGGCGAATTTTCACCGCCACCGCTGCTTCATCTTCTATTCACCCAAAAATTCATAAACATCTTTTGATATTAGGTGAGAAATTTATTAAGGTTAAATTAACGAGAGTTTATTAGTGTTAGTGTTAAGAGTAATGATTGAAAATATTAATCTGGCAGTGCGAGAGGCGAGAGAGAATATTTCAGGGGGGATGTGTAATAAAAATGATAAAACACTTAGTGATCAGACGGGCATCAACAATTTACCGATTAACGAGGGCCACCCAAGGTCAACAAAAAAATAAACACATCATACAAAAGGTAATGATCAATCCAGTAAAGAAGATAATGGTGGTCATTCAGGTAATAAAACCTGTCTGATTTACCTTTTTATCCTTCTTTGCTTTTTCTGTTTTTTCTTTTTTCTTTGTTTTTCTACTTTTGGTAAAAGAGACGAACACTCACCTTTCTTCGGTATGAGAGATTTGAGTAGTAAAACAGCATTCTCATCGCAGGCCCATCCATGCATCTTTCTGTAGCTGTCGCGTCCCTTCTCAGTTAGTTTGTCCCATGGTTTTGGTTTACTCAATAGTTCACTAACAGTTCCCTGACTCAGTCCAAGAACGTATTTAGCAAATAGACGCTGTCCAATATTATGTATAGAGAGTAGTTCTCTAACACGTCTTGCTATGTGAAGTGTATCAAGATTCTGAGATGCATATTTATCCATATTATAACGTAGCATCTCCTGTAGTCGTGCCTCCATCGGATCGCCTTTAGGTATGAGTGATTCACCGAGTCTACCAGCCATTCCGGCAGCTCCAAAGTCATCTCCAAATCGAAACGGATGGGTTCTCTCGTCGAAGCGAAACGGACTCTTGAGACTGTCTAATACACTCAAACTACCGATGCTATTGTTGTTATTATTGGCAAGATGATGGCTATTATTGTTATTGTGACAGGATTCTTCGTGTGGGCTTTTTGGTGGTAAAAGACCAGGCATGCTTGCCCCATTCATGGCAGCCTCGATTAAACTGGCCGGTGGCTGAAGACTAGCTGGTGGTGATGTGAGTGCAGCTGTTGATGAGGGTCGTGGTGGTGCTGGTGTCTCATGTCCAGGTATCGGCGTTGGTGCTTTCTCCGTGATGTTTTCCAAGCTACCAAGTGGTGTACTCGATTTCATTGGTCCACTCGTACCATTATTTGACGATGATGCTGGATCTGTTGGTGATGGAAGGTGATTTAGATTTGGTGTTGTTGATGGGTACAGCGACGAGTGCTGCAGCCCAGTTTGTACCGGTGATTGGGTGTGCTGTTGAGACAGCTGGGATAATTGGGTCTGTTGTGATTGTGCGATTGACGATTGTGATGTTTGTTGTGATTGTTGTTGTTGTTGTTGTTGTTGTTGTTGTTGTTGATGCTGTTGCTGTTGCTGCTGCTGCTGCTGTTGTTGTTGTTGGCTCATTATTGACCTCTCCAGGGATCGCCTCCAATTGGCGACAATTTCTTCACCAAGGAATGAGCCAAATGTTTCGACATTTTGAAGAGGAGGCGGGAATAGGAGACCCGAGGCGGCCGTTGATGTGGCCGATGAGGGTGTTGGGGTGGAGCGCGTTGGGAGCACCTGTTGGGTGGACACGAGGGTAACGGGTGTACTCCCGCTGCCAACACCACCGCCACTGCCATGGGGCGAGGCGGTTGCAGCGCGCTGCAGTGGTGAGGCTAGTCCACCTGGAACCACCAAAACAAAAACGGGACCCCGTTTCATCACTGAATATCTATCATCTTAATTCTCTTTTTCTCTCTAGATGTCAATAAACGTTTTGGGATTACGTCAAATTTTAGGTTCTTTCATTTGAATCAAATGATGGCAAATTGTGCATGACTTGTTCACGGGGTCCCAGACTCTCCTCCGACGCTCCATCCTCGACATACGCACATGCGTACGCAAGCAGAACAAGAGAGGAATATATTAATTGAGAAGAAAGTGGACCGAGGCTTTTACGATGAAATTGGGGAAAAAAATTCCAATCGTTGAATCAATCAAGTGAAAAAATAAATAATCATTTCAGTCAGAATTTTATTGAAAGATTCCCGTTGGCTGAAGTTTTGTAAGTGTCGAGGATTTGGAAATATCCACAGAAGAGAAGTACTGAAACGCGCGCACTACTTGTATGGATTTTTCGGAAGTAATATTCTTTTTTTGTTTTTTGTTTTTTCCAACTGCAGTAATTAGGGTGACGTTGCAATATCTCACTCGAGAGCATGTTCGTCTCTTGGATCGATTCATAATAAACTCGGTATAAACGAAACAATGGAGGGTGAGTAGGGTGGGAGGTGGGCCCACTTGGGTAACGAAGGTTTTGGTAGAGGGACGTAAATATTGCCAAGAGATTTCGTGCACAAATTTTGGCCGGCGAACACAGGAATGTAAAAGGCATTGGGATGAGGTTTTTTTCTCTTAGGGGGAGAATACGGTTGTTTTTTTTTTTTAAGGTTTAACGAATCGTATTGCGTTAGTATCTCTGCAGGTTTTGTTTCCAATGCAAATGCAATACGCAAAGTCCCTTTTTGCTGAAGAGTGAGCCTGCCTTTCATTAGGAAAAAATAATAATGGAAAGTGCAGCCTAAGCAGATAGACAACATGAGGCAAAAGATGGAGATGGAGAGAGTCAGATATGATTAGAAAAGAATGAGAAGATATTCTATATAAATTGTTATGTTTGTCAGGTGTCAATACCTGCCAGGATGAATATAAAAAAGGTTAGTGAAGTACAGCGTATTGATTAATGACTAGATGAAGAGTTAGATAAAGTGAAAATTATAAAATGGCAGATGCGGGGTTTCCATCAATTGGGGAATGCGTCAAGTATTAATTGAGTTGACGTGATAAGGATTAACAATTGTGATGACGATTCTATATTTTCCCCCGGACTCTTTTGAGGCCTGTCGTTAACGGAGCCTTGGAAAGAGAGTCAGGACCGGAGAGCAGCAGCATACAGAGGTAGTAATGAGTAGCAATCATAAATTCATAAACAAATGATGAATTTGTTAATTTTATCAGTGACTTATTCTACCAGAATCGTCAAATTGTCTCGATAAGTTGGCCGATCTCTCGCAACCCATATTTATCTCTCAGCGTCCATAAATTTATTCCCAACGAGTGGAATTCAATCGAAGTAAATAAATATCCATATATCCATATATAGAGAGCTTTTGTTAGAATTGATGGGGATGAATTGATTGGTAATATTAGAATAATGAAAGTAGATAATGGAAAAATGAGATGAAACTTACCAAGTGTATCAGGTGTGCTAGGTGGTTTCAATGTCTCAGCTTGTTGCAAAGCTTTCGTTCTTTCCATTAACAAATGCTCAAGACTCTTTCCAGGTTCTCCAGTGGGTATTTGGGACAAATCCACCGATCTCAGTACACTTATTTCCCTCTTAAGCTCATTATAGTCCCGTTGTCTTTCCAACTTGCTCTCCAATCTCGCTATATGCTGTCTTCTGTTATCAAGCTCCTCCTCGAGTCTCGCTGTCGCCTGTGCACTGGTCTCCTGAAGACGCTGAAGACTCTGTTGTAATCTCGATACCTCCTCGACCAGTTGATTAATCTAAAACGACAGAGGAGAAAAAAAGTTTAAATTAATAATGCTCGGATGAGAATTGAATCAATACGAAATGAAACATTAATACCATCGGACTTTGGTGCACCGGAGTTCATTGGAAATTGGATTATTTCTCCATTAAAAATATCCTCTTTTTAATACCCGAAGGTTCAACGACATAAGAAGCTAACTGTACTATTTTATTGTGAATTAATTGACGATATATATTTATCCGTTGGCCCCACTGTAATATTCACAATTATCCTCGGCGGAGGTATCGATTTTAACAATCAAAAATTTTCGAGCATACCTTTTCATGTATGTGAAAATACTCATAGGTTACTGTAGGTTTTTTTTATAAACGTTGTCAACGAATGGGATACGAAAAATCGATTGATGATTGGCCCCTCGGTGGGAAACGGGGGCTATGTACGATCGAACTTTTACAATTCCCCTCCTTAATACGCAGACCTAGCGTGCTCTTTGATCGACGCGCCACGTCGTACACGCGGTGGTTTATTAATAAAACGACCAAATCGATGTCGATGACTTGAAACACTACAAGTGGAAAATATGGTCAATGTAATAGTTATTCTATTGTCTTTATACTTCCATTTCACCCCTCATGATTTATCATGAGGTTTTTATATTAACTAGTGGTAATGACTCTCTTGAGGGAAACAGATGATTGCGCTCATGTGAGAGGAGAGAAAGAGCTAGAGGACGAACAGTAAAAGCAAGGGCGTCACAATCCTTCAGTGTTGAGTACAATGAATGCACTCCTCATGATATCAATCGGTGGATGCAACGCACTTGAAAACTCCTATTGCTTCTGATTCGAGTTATCGTTGTTGCTGTACAGCAGATATACATACAGAGTCAGTGGTGATGGTACACACCAATGCATTTGCCCTGTTGAGAAGGAGTGAGAAGCCGGGGGGTGGCTGGGAGCGTGGAATATAGGCGATAGTATTAAATGGCTGGTGTTGGGTGATGGTATTGGCACGATACATCTGCAGTAGAACCCTCCCTGGTTAGTCAGACCGTAGTGTAGTAGCAAGAGTAAACGATAGCGCCGATTGTTTTGTCTTGTTTTGACCCATTGGTTTAAGCGTTTCTAGCTTTTAAGGGGTAAACGGGGTTATTGGGGATTTGATGGAGTATAAGGGGAGGAATCAATCGTCATTGATAGTCAATATCGACAATGGAAAAAATAAATTTATTACAAATTCATTAATTAATACACATGGCGTCTCGAGAATAATATTATGTAGACGACCTGGAATATTTTCATGAATATTTAATAATTACGATACGCGATGCACTGATTTTAATATTTGAACATTAACATTTTCTTGATGAATAAATTCAACTTGTATAATAATTAATGGGCCAACGTAATAATTCGAAATCAATATCATAATAGTCTATAACTGAGCTTGATCGGAATATACTCTACGTGGCCCGGTCGTTAAAGTTCGACGTGGATGAATACACTTTACTCACGTATATGTATAAGTTACACTGACGATATAACCGCGCATTCTGTAATAGATAGGGTATAACGAACGGTTTTTGATCGTGCATGAATGTAAGTAGGATATATCGGCGTTCGATAATCCAGTAGCCCTTCCCGCCTGCCTCGTTATTCCCTCTGACTCCTTCACCCGTTGCTTTCTGACTCGAAATCAACTACAGCACCCCTCTTGCATTCCCCGAGCTCTCTATATTCATCGAAAGAGGACGTTGAGGTGGAAAGGGGTATGAGTGAGTGGGTACGGGAATGGTGCAGAGGGGGGGAGGGGGGAGGGTATGGGTGCCAAGTTCTCGAAGTTGCGATCGCCTGGTAATAGTGTTCGTCATTAGTGACGATAGGTTGGGTTAGCATGACGCTGAGGGGTGCCTCCGGGAGGAAGGATAGATACTGAAATTAAGACTTAAGGGGAGAAAACTGGTGTTACACATCATTGGATTTTTTAAAGCAGTTTTAATTATGTATTTCATGATGAGATATTGGAAATAAATGACGTCTAAGCTTTTTTCCTTGTTCATGTTTCCATACCAATTATCCTGGGAAAATATTCAAGTAGCGCAATATACAAGGATAATATTAATTGGTCTTTAATTTATGGAATATCGATTAATGAAAAATCGAATAACGAAGCCATGATTATTAGTGACTTGTCGAACTCTCCCCGTGAATTCCATCGGTCCTTGAATCCGCTGGTATAAGTGCCGTATGCTGGATGAAGGCTAGTCCACCCTTTTCCAAAAGGATTAATGGAGTCTGGGGAATCGCTGATCTCAGAACTCGAGTGTTTCTGGTTTTCGGCTGTGGCTCCTCTCTCGCGCGCTTGTGTTCCACTCGAAATCCTGGAGTATGGTGCATTTGGTTTTCCCGAAGTTATAGACATTTCTATGTATATGCTATACACTCACAGAAGGGCAAGTATTCAATAGAGAGAGAAATATCCCTTCACCCCTTAGATATCCTTAAGCTTGAATTCTTCGTCTATAAACATTAAAGCGATAAAATCAACTTCGTTAGAGATTTGTCCGCTTTTCTCTTTCCTGGCACATTGAAAAATTAAGGATTTTAAAACACTATTTATATGCGCATTTTTTACGACGTATATGATACGATAGAATGGGAAAAGACCCCCTTGTTAGAGTGACCGAAGGATTGAATTGATGGAAAGAGGTCTCTCGTGTTCCTCGGTCACATTGCCAATCCTTTTGTTCTCTTCGAGTGTGTGGACACTAGAGAGTGAAGCATATATCATAACAAATGAGAATAAAAAAGACGAATAATAATAATGGAATAGATTGGGATTGATACTTCAAGTCCGGATGGAAATGGCTCTAAAATTCATCTTTAAATCTAAATAATTATTTTCACTCACAACTCAATAGCCTCAAAAGCTTTTTTAAGCTCATGTCCAAAGACAAGAAATTTCCAAGTATGCTTTGGAAAATAGACAAATTATCCAATGAATTATTATTATTTGTTAATTCTCAGTCGTTCATAAGTGTATTGATCACATTTTCTCGTACACAATATGTTAGCCAGGACAATCAATCTCCGTCCGCGCACACACACACACACGTAACCCGAGATATTCACAAAGTCCAGGGTTCATCTCCCCTTTTGCACCCTAGTCCCGTTCCGTAATAACATTGAGTAGAATTGACTCGTTAAATCGATATAAATATAATCCATGGATTTTGAAAGACGAGCAAAACCATACTCATTAATTTTTCTTTTAATTCAAATATTTTTTACTGCCTTAAAAATGTCCAAAACCAGGGTATGACATTCAAGCCCTCCTTTTCCTTCTTTAATGTGAGATAATTTTTTAATAAATGAAAACGAAGAACAAACATTCGCGAAAGCTTGCAATCAATATGCCTGGAAACAACTCACACTACTCGTCAATTTTTTTTAACCTTCCCCCGGGTTATTCCTTGAGGGGGAGGAGGTGGATTTGTACTGCTGAGCTAGCCCGTCATCCTGCTTCTCCCCCCCCCCTCCCTCTCACTCTCTCTCGCTCTCTCCCAGCCTCTCTCTACCTAATGGTAGCGAAGCGCAACGCGAGACGACGAAGGGTTAGCCCCAAACTGGGAAGTGGAAATTATGGCCAGGATTAATATGCAAGGACTGGATACGTGCGGCAGTACGTATCCCAGGATGAAGTATATGTAGATGGTTTGGAAAAGGCGCGCCAAGCACACGCTGGTGAGATGGAGAGGAAGCATCGTACTGGGTTGAGAAGCAACAAAAGCAGGGGTCGAAGGGGAAAATTTTGCATTGGTATTGGTTTATAAGGGGGGTTGGTGGGAAGCATCGATATATGTTATGTAGACTACAATCTCCATCTCCCTCCACCCTCTCCTTTGGCCTTTCACTCCTTGGAGGATACCCGTGGCTAACGGACACCCCTATCGATTTTACAACTCGATATATGTGAATACCCACTTGTCTAATGACTGATCGGGCCTTGAGCGCAACCCTTTACGTCCCGACTCTGCAGATCCACCCCCATTGGGTTACTCTTCAAGGCCCCTTCCCACCCTTCTTCTCTTGCCTTATTCCTCATTCTCTCTTAACATCCCCCTTCGTGGATGGATCTCATCTGCCCGTTTTGCTGGCGAACATTTGTTGTTCCGAAATAGGTCTGAATGTATTGTCTTCATATTTGGCATATGTAATGCTTGAATTTCCAACGCATTAGTACCATCTTTCTATGATTTTTTAATATCCATCCTGTTGAAAAATAACTGAAAACCACTGGATAATTTTAGTTCAATTCGAAACTGATTTGCATTGATCCGATTAGCTTTGTGTGATGGTCAAAAGTGCATTACTCGATTAGCATTAATGGAAGTAAAAAAAAGCTTTTCAATTCAAACAATTTGAAAAGCATTGGCCCCCTTCCCCCCAGTCGATTTAAAGGGATGAATAACATTGAAATGGAAAAAAAATGGCAAACGAATTTCCAATAAATCTCTCGACTTTTTGAGAATAAGTTTCAAGTGCACCGGAGGGTATTAGGTGAGGTTTAACGGTAGAATCCGATCGAGTGAAGGTAAAAAGGTAAAATTAATATTAACCACTCTTGGGTTTGAATTTGCATTAGCCTATACTCGATAGATGGGCGTTTATGAATACACGCACCTCATACTACTCCTTTTTCCCTTAAAACTCAACAGAGCAAGCTCATGATTCGGCCCCAGGGAAGGTGCGGGGTGGGTGCAGGCGGCTGAACGGGGTAGCTACTGCGTAGAAACCATATATTAGCTGGGGATATTTTACCGGGGAGAAATATTGAACGAAGAGACCAGGGGTTGAACCGATATCGTATGTGAGAAGACCATGACGAGTGGGAGGCGGAGGTGGTGAGGGAGATGTAGCGTGTGGATGAGTTTTGGGACATATATGTACACTTATACACACTTGAATTGACCAAAGGGGATGAGAAGACATTGTGGGAGGTCCATTCGAGCGAATATAATGTTGTATAAAATTTTGTAATGGCCAAGCGTTTCTCCAACACGACTGAAAAAACGGGAGAGAGAGATTCCATTGATTAATAATATGTTTCGTGTCAATTTAAAAAAATGAATTATCAATAATATGCTATATTAAAAGATTGAGAAAAGATAAATTTTATTCAGTGGAAATAATGGAAAAAAAAGGTAAGGAAAATTAATTAGCTAGAGATGGAGACAATTCTGTAAAATAAAAGGAAATTCACATAAAATTGATTCGATGGCAGGCAAAAGGTTGATTCCCACCAAAACCAATGTAGATATGGGAAAGCCAAGGATAGAGGATAGAGTAGCTAGAGAAAGACGAAGCAAATGGAAGGGAAGAGTGAAACACGCACACAGAGTGGCGCGTTTATTTCACAATCAGCAGCTTTCGAATCGTTTGCCATTGTGCCAACCACTTATTGACAGAAATGCTCGATACGCTCGCGGCAGCCGCTAATCTCTGACATTTATGCGCTTCTTCCCAGCTAGAGGGGGTTGAAGAGGGTGTACTGGTTACAACCAGTGCACACATGCCAAAAGTATACTGTCTCCACATAACGACCACGTTCAGACAGGAGAGAGGGATGAAGAGGATGAGTGCAATGGATAGATGGATTGTGTATGACGCAGTATAGAGGTTTTCGAGATGCGATGGGGGTGGAGGTGAATGAGTCGACACCCACCGCCGATCGTCTGAGGCTATGGTTATATTATACTCTGTCCATACTGAAAAGCGATATACGATGGGTAACAGAGGAGGTATTGGCATTGTCGCCCTGGCTAATGAGAAAGTTACCACACGAGTTTTCCTCCATCCATGTGTATTATGGATGGCTTGGCTTTTAATCCATTCTAATTGATGACTTTTTTTTTTAGCATGGCAAATAAATAAATTCGGATTTTCCTTGAAAAATATCTGGTTAAAATGACTCTGTTGAAACAATTGCTAGAAAAAAAAGAAATTGATTTAATTATTGGAAAATAAAATTAACCTGGTCTGCCTTGGCGATGCAATACGACTAAAAAAAAAATCAAACCGAGATGAAAGAAAAAATTGTAAACAATTTGTATGTTTTTAATCACTCCCATAATATCTCTCCTGTTTGTCCATCTCCCCCTAACATCGCTGGGCGTTATATGATTCCTCATATTTTTTCCTATCTCTATATCTCCCCGAGTTCCTCCAGTCCACCCCCACTCCCCTTCCCGCCCATCAAAACCTTCGCAATGCAAATCTCTTTTTCTCTTCGCGTCTCGGTTTTTAAATGCCATCCCTATATCCCCTCCTTCTGCAACTCCCTCACAACCACCGTCCAGTTTACCCTTCCACGGATTCGCCCATTCCTTCACCCTCTCATTCTCTTGTTCCAGGGCATCACTTCTATATCTGTAGATATAATTTTTTTAATGTACGTTGTAATGCGTATACGAGCAAAAATCCACACATCCAAGGATCCTTTCCACTGACATGTGTGTGGGGCGTGTGTGTGTGTGTCCACCCTTCCTTCGCGGAGTGTCCAGGGGCTTTTCTCTCCCCCTCGCACCCAAACTCTTTTTGTCATTGTGGCTTATTCCATATATATTGTACTCCCCTTTCCCCACGAATATTCCCTCTCGCTCTCTCAGACGTGAGGGCCGGTTTCTCTGTCTCCTGGAAAAAGGGTGTCCGGGAGAATGTCGAGAGATATTGGAGACAAATGACAGTACAAAAAATGCATACGTGAGAATACCAGCCCTTATGCCCAGCCGCCCTTCTCCCTTCTCCCTTCTCCCTCACCACCTCAGAACCGGGTGTGGAACACTCTCTGATGGTGAAGTTGGAGGGTTGAGGCATTTCGGGGAGGGAGGGAGGGGGGGGGGATATGAGTAGAAAACGCTTTCGCCTCGATGAAAATACCAATAATAAGAGTAGCATGAGGGTTTAACTCTCGGGACGTCTCGTGACGTCACGCCATTCTCAGCCGCATTAAAAAAAAAGTAGAATGAGGAAAAAAAGAAATGAAAAAAAAAAAAAAAATCTCCCTTCAGCCCTCCCACCTCTACTGCTGCAACTTTTTAAATGCGACTATTAAAAGTAAAATGGATGACGAATAATGTTTTGTACTGTATGACAACGGTCCTGTGGCTTTGCATTTTTTTTTGCTTATCGATGCCATTGAGATAAGAAATCGTATAACGATGCCTCTGTTTTGTTGGTACTTTTATTTTTCAGCAGTACCTTTTCGCTAGTCGATCGATCAATATTCGGTATTTATAACAATCAATCGACACGCAAGCTGAGATTCAATCGAGTAGAAAAAATGGTGAATTTTTTTTTTTTTCATGTCTCTTGAGGGAGTCATTGCTATTCATAACTGATTATAACGGTTCGATATTTGAATTGGAGAGAGGTGGGTTAATGGCAAGGAGTATAAAATTTTGTACGTAATGTTTGCAGTGTCTAAAAAGTGCTTGAGGGTGCGGGGGTTATATCCATCAGTGAGTTTTGGGCGAATTTTATCAATGGTTTACGATCTACCCCGAAAAAGCGGTGCCGGTCTGCGAAAGTCTGTTGGATTTGGAGGGGGAGAGGGATTGAACTAACGCCGACAGAAAGGGTATAATGAACTTTCTCATTGATTGGTCAAAATTTTGCTTTCATGCTCGGTGTATTTATGCCTCTTTCTAGACATGACCAGTTTTTTTTGTTGCTTCGAAAAAATAATATTTTATTTTATCAAAGAGTCAAATTATCTCATAAAAGTTCTTTGCATGAAATTTCGGGTTTGGTGAATTTTAGTTGAGTGTTTAGCTGTCTTGTAAATGATAAAAAAATTGAATGGAATAATTTGATCAGTGATTGTACAAAGCAAATACGTTGCGGCCCGGGCAAAGGTATCCCAACTAGTTTCGAGCAAATTCTAGAGTAATTGTATATTGGGGGAGAAATATTGGTGGGTATCGATAGACAATCGTTGAATTACCTCGAAATACTAAGGAGCATGTCCTTTATATAATTTAGCTATATGCCATTACTCAAGTTCATCCTCTTACATTCACTCCAGCATTTCCATTTTATCAACAAATTGATCCCCCCCTCCCCCCCCCCCCCGCCAATGGGTGAACAGAAGCTTGGGAAAATGTGTTGGGAAGCACCTCAGGTAATACTGAGGCTATCCTTTCCAACATCCTTCGCTTCATTCAACCCACATGTACTTCATTCGCGATGTCTCGAGGTATTCCATTCCCTCTCATTCCATCGTTCCCATCGCGTGTACCATTCGCGCATCGGCGAATTTTCGGTGAAGGGGGCATTGAGCAATTGGAAATTGTATTAAACTACTTTGAGATATTTCCTGGGGATTGTGAAGGTTTCCAGGGGGTTGAGGCATGCGTGATATAGTTGGCAATGATCTCCAACTTGAAGAAATTCAAAGAAAACGAGATTGATTTGTCTCCAATTAAGATTATTTATCACTTTTCAATGAATATTTGGGAATATAAGGGTGATAACAAATTGTTGTCTATTAAATTAAAAGTTAAATTTGCCATAGATAAGAAGATATTTCTAATGGATTTTTGTATGCGTGAGTGGTATTGAATAATTGCGCCAATTAGAAAATTAATTCCTCACTTCATTAAAATAAATATCTCGATTTACTCGAAGCCTTTCATATTTCACTTTTCTACATCTCCCACTTCTCCACGCAAATCCATCACCAAATATTTTCCATTGTCCTCTTTATCCTCATCCAGATCACCGATGCATTCTCAAACCAGAAGGACATTGGAGTTGAATTATTTCCGGCTGGTGGAACGCAAGCAAGATGAGAACTGCAGGGGTTACACGCCACGTAGAGGGGGGTTGGGGGTTGGGGGTTGGGGAATGAGGAAGGCACTGATCACTCGGTGAATGAGAGCCAACCAAGTCAGAAACCCGCATCGGGGGCTCTCTCGCCCGTACCAATAGTCTCCATCGGGGTATGGGTGGTGTGAGGATGAGTGGATATTGGCTAAAGGGATGAAGAGAAGAGAGAGAGAAAGAGAGATGACTATATAGTGGAGGCGATCGGTGTCGAGGGAGTGAGTGAGTGCTCTTGAATATCGGTTAAGATGAAGAGAGTAGGAGGATGCCAACTGATTGGTGAGTATGGAGGTGACACGGTTAGCATTGGCATTTCTCCTACCGACCAAAGTATATCCTTAACACTATTGAGCTCACCTAGCCAATAGGTTCCGTACAACTTTATGCCATATAAACATACACCAGTACAAATCTCACAAGTGAAGTGAAGTGGAGGTTCTCCCTTTTAGAGAAAGAGATGTTTGAATTCATCCGTTCGTCTTCTCCCTCTCCCTCTCTCACTTCACTTTATTTGAGTATAATTATTGATTATTGGACCGCCGGAAGGCTGGCTACTCTGATGCTGAGGTAGGAGGAGGCTTCTGGTTGTGGCCCTGGAGGAGAAGGCGATAGAAGGGCGGCAACGAGATATTGAGGATGGGGTGGGCTATACACCGCTACCTACACTACCCGGCTCGCGTTTTCAAGAGGGGCGCGGGACAGAGGGATGAGGGGTGATTAAGCTGTACGGAATATCCTAACCCTCTCTCTATCCATTTCTCGCTTTCTCTTTATCCGTCCGGGGGTCCGCCGGTATAAACCTACATGGGTTGATGGTGGAGGGAGTATATGTCTTGTATCCTTCTCTACCGCTCCTCTCTCCCTCTCCGTCTTTCTGTACTGACAATTAGACTGATAGGTATGTCTTAGTCTGCTATCGATTTGATTCCAACCCTATCGTACATGCTGGATACATGCTGGGTAACGATAGGATACAACGGGGAGTGGGTGCAGTGCTAACGCTTATTTAGCTTTTCTTCTGGATTCATTTGGAAGAGGAATATCACTTCTATGGAAAGGATTCACCAAATTTTTCGAGCCTTTTCATGCGCACAGCTATCTATGTTAGCCGCAGTATAAATTAATCCTCTGAAGGCCGGATTTCCTATAGGATAAGTTATAGATATAAAGTGCCTTTCTACCTACCAATCGGTAATTGTCGGATTAATTATGAAACGCCGAAACCCTTACCACCGTTAATGCTCTCCAATCTCTGATCGCGAACGAAATTCACCGCAAATTTTCATTGGTAAAATTTCCTGACTTTTCAATCATGCACTCGACCCTTTTTTATTCTCTTCAACTCGGTTTTTTTTTTCACTTTTATTTCGTATTAGTTTTTGTACTTATCCAACTCCAAGTGATCACTTCTGCTGATAATTCTGAATATGGGTTACAGATCACGAATGCAAACTCACCTGAAACATGAACAAGGGAAGTGGGGGTTAAAAATACAGTTTATATCTGAATTAAACATTTGTGTGTGTGTGTGTGTTTTTTTTGTTATTCGAGAAATCCAATAGTCCAATATTTGAGATAATAAATTAGTATTGGACGCTCTTTCTCTCTTTCTCTCTCTCAACCCACCCTTCGTGTAAGTGTGGATATCGGATACTATTCTAGTACCCAGAACTCTTAATATTGCATAACAAAAAATTGGCAATCGGTTTTAGCTTGTAGTCCAGAGGCATTGACGTTCAAATATAATGATATGTTTAGAATTGAAAGAGTTGAAAAATTTGTTTACCTTATTAAGCGATCAATAGACAGAATGAGGAATTTGAAAAATTAATTGGAAAAATGAAGGATTAAAAAGACATTTTATGCATGAATAATGAAACATTGGCTTTTCCTTGGAAAAATCCAATAGCCCTATATTTAAGATGATGAATTAATATTGGCTACCCATGGATATGATATGACTGAAGCTCGAAATTTTTACGAACATCATCGATTATTGATGGTAATGTATCAATCTAAGAATGACCCAGATAATATCCCCCCAATCGCGTGTGCACTCAAAGCACGAGGAGGAGAGAGAGAAAAAAAAGCTGATTCATGGCCGATTGACGCGATCAAGAAAATAAGTAAGTGAGTATGAAGCTCTCGAGTGCATGAAGTGTGATGTACGACATATTGATTATTAGTTTGGCCGATGTACATTACTGGCTGTTTTCTATCTTTCTACACTAGTTGCAAAGATTGTTTATTCAGGGGAAAGTCAAGTCGTGCAGTGATCGAACTAATGAAGCCGGGTGAACATTAATCCGTTCAACAGAAGCATTTTATCGCCTACTCAGATGGCCGTGAGTGACAGGGCGGGAGGAGTGGCTGGTTAAGTCGTAAAAATCATCCTCGTAGACTGGGCTAAAGTTCTAGGAATGTTGTAAATGTCAGTTCCAGGGAAAATACTGGTACATGCTGATACATTCTTGCTATTTTAGTGCAAATAACAAGCACATTTGTTGCCATGTACTAAAATGTAGATAAAGTTTGTTAAGATCATTTTGTTATTTGTGCTTTGAGTAATCTCATTACAGAGTCAATCAGTTCATTAAATATCAACGAGTTGTTTTTTTCGTGTTTCAAATTAATTAATACATTTGTCCACTTGGTACAGGAAATTTTAACGAATTTCGTATTGTCAACAGAAGAATAGAAAAGCCTGAAGTTTTACTAACAGAGCTGTTCGTGTAATTGAGACTGATTTTTTTTTTCAACTGCTTTAACGATGTAAATAAACAGAGTTGAAACGAAACAGGAAAAAAGTGGTTAAGATATTATTGAAGTCTCCCAGGGCGTCGCGACGCCAGCAGAATCCAAAGGCATCGTCTCTCGCTGACAGCCGTTGTAAACTCATAAAGAAATTTGATAATAAATTATGAGAATACACAGCGAGAGTTTTTATCAGCTCCCGTGTGTACCACACGAGCAGAGGAACTACACCCGAGGGGTTTTTTTCTCCGGTCTATATCGTTGGATATGTAACTCATAAAAAACTTTGAAAAGGAGAAACGAAAAGAAATGGAGGAGATGGAGAAAGTGATCATCTCGCGAGGTTTAATATAAATAGAATAGCTAAAATTGAATAATGATCGGTCCCTCTCGTATTTATAGTCAAGAGTGGGGCAAAATGGATTGCAAACTTTGGGAAAAAAATTCAATGATTTGAAAAATAATTAACTATTGAATTTATGTTTCTTTCCTTTCCAACTCCAACGACCAATGCACCGATTTTGCACTTATTCAAATGGTTCGAATCGATTTTTCGTTTATCACTGTCGCCCATCGATCCGACGAATATAATGGAAGTTAATGACTGTTCGAAATATGATGGGGTGAAAAAAGAGCTGGGAGCTGTATCAGAAAGTTCGATTGCGTGCTACTACGAGGGGAATTTAAATTGAGTGCTGGGTAAAATGTAATTTTGAGAGTAACATGTATAGAAAAACTTTATTCCATTCGTAATAAGAAGTAAAAATCGTCAGAGCTGACTGGCAATGCGGTGAAATTGTTAATGTTTTGAGTAATTATTGATTTCCGATGAAGATATAATTTAAATAATGTAAATAATTTAGTCGAATCCCGGCATTTTCGCAATTACAACTGTTAACAATCTTTGTCAGAATTAATTTAAGCTATTGAAGCAATTACGCGGATGTGAGACATAAGGGGGACACCTGTTACCCCTCTCCTCCCCCCTCCTCTTAACCGCCCTCAAAGAATTCCAACAGTCTTCCACCTCTGAATTTTTTGCACAGCCCCAGAAACCGTGGGAAGCTAGTGGGGAAGACGATTAGTGTCATTATTTTGTTGTAATCATTCGCCATGTTTTTTATTCCGCCTCTTGCAGAGAATAAGAGCAGTCTACATCGATGAAGCAGTATATGGCGCTATGAAACTTAAATCCAGTGAACGATTTTACTCACAAATTTCACCGACGTACCGTAATTAAACCACTGAATTCGTTAAATCCGAGCAATTATTTTCACCGATGGATAATAAAGTGCGAGGACATGGCGAAAAAAATTTTAACCCCAACATCATAATTTTTTCACGTTCGAAGGCGTGATATTTTCCTTGTTTACTAAAACCTACTTTGTACAGAAAGGACCGGGGCTATTGGCCAACGGGGAATATTCGTTTTTATACCCCCTCACCCGGTGTTTCACGATAGAAAGCGGCATTAGTTTCCGGTAAGATACGGGAGTGATAGAAGCAGTGACGGTACCCCGGGGGCTACCTGGACGGGCCATTAGAATATCTCAGTTCAATCTCCGGGTGAAAAAAAAAAACAAGAAAAAAAACAAAACCGTTGGCGGAGGGTTGAGGATGCGTCTCTACCTGAGTGCAGACTCCTCACCCTCTTGCCTCTCCCTACTCATATGTACCGACCTTTCTTTTTTAAACTCCGTGATACGCAAAATTGACCGCTTGAATGGACGTTCGTCGATTTGTGGTTATGAAAATACGTAGAGGTGAATTTGGAAAAAAATTGATTTTTCATTTAGAGGGGGATAATAAAAAAAAATCACTCGCCTCAGTGATATCGATACTTATTTCCCTTCCCACCTTGATCTCCCCTATTAAACTAATGAATTTAATCAGACCGAAGGAAAATGAAGCGAACGAGAAGAACTCGGTATTTATACGCCCAAGACCTATTCTCCTCCCCCTGAATGTCATCCCGCACCGGGGCCACGGACACTGCAAACGATTATTGAAGATTAGATTTTTAAATTGAAGGCGGTAAGGTGGGTAAACTCCTTTCCTCGTTTTTTTTTTTTTTTTTTTTTTTCTCCGAGATTTCTCCTTTTTCCCAACTCCGCCCCACTTGGAGTCACCCTTCGACCAATGTAGTTAGGTACCCAGACGCTCCTAAGGTCTAGTCCTCACGACTCGAGGAATTAGCATATCTCGGAAAGTGATCCCCAGATCCTAATTGAATTATTCTTAAATTCCCATAAAATTGCGCGAAAATTACTGAGCGAACCAATCTCGAAGTCAAGACTGTTGTACATTTATTTATGTGACCAATGAAAAAGTGATTTCCGTCGGCAGTGGAGCATTAACGAAATCATTTTACTTCCGAGTGAAAGTATTGTAATGATTTCAATTTAATTTATATCGACACACTCTAGTGAAAAAGTAAATGAAAAATTAATTGTACTATCCCTTCCATTATTTAATCATTATTATAATATAAATAATGTATGAGATATCCAAGATAATTCAAACGTAATCATCATTAGGATAGGTAAGCAATAACAATCCTCGGGAGAAACGATAATTTTAATTTCGATTTGAAATCCCTCCTTACCATCGGGAACCCAGTGCCAATCTTGTCGTAACGATGCCACCAAGAAATAACCGGGTCGAGGGTTTTAAAAAAATGAAGGGAGGATGAAAAAAACTTTAATCTGCCACCCCTTGAGTCTCACACGCACCCTTCTTAACTAGTTCCTCAGAAATACTCCCTCACCCTATAGCAATCGGACCGGGACGCGAGAGGTCTCACGCCCTGATGGCCCTGCGGATACATTAACGAAAGACGAATTAATTTCACTGCTACTGTGGAGATTACTGGGTTTCAAACTGTACGTGTATTTTCTGGTTGAGTGAGGGGAAACTAATGTATCGGTTTACAAACTCAATCCTCATTTTAATTTAATGAGAAATTGTCAAACAATATTATTGTCAAATTGAAAAAGTAGCTCTTTTTTAAAAAACTTTTCAACAAAATTTTCCTCCCTTATTTTCATGAAAAATTTTAATCAGGTCAGTGATAAAGAGGGAAATTAATGAAAAATCAATGAAAACAACATAACAATTTGTCCAATCCTTTTGTTGGATACTTGCCATTAAAAAGAAAATGTGTTGTGAAGAAGAAAAAAAATAAATCAGTGTTTGGTCGCACCTTGTACGTCATCGAGTGGTAGAGGGTTACGAACGGTAGAACAAGAAGTACGTAATAATAGTAGTTCAGAGCCACCAGCGAAGGGTGAATATCGATGGTGAGGAGAATGGGAAACCAGTGGAAAAGTGGGTTTTCAAACTACTGAATTGTTCACATGATTTCCCTCCCCTCGATTCCCACTATCTCCCTCCCCATTAATCCCGACTCTTGATGGTGTTCCCTCTTTGTAATTAATGCCCACAGAATTGTCTAGTTTCCGATAAAAATTGAATATCGAATGATGTTGGAAAAAGGAGGAAGAAAGTTGGAGAAGAGAAGTAAATCAATTGACGATAGTCGGTCGCGTGACAATGTCCCAGTGGTGCGCCAGCTGGTGTGACAGTGAGAGAAATGACCAGTCAGTTATTTACATAGTCGAAGGCAAATCGACGCTCGGGACGACCTATAAACGTCATCTTGGCCGTGAGACATGCTGCTTTTCTGATTGAATTGTCCATTTTGCACATTCAACATTTTCTTCAAAGAATTATTTAAATCAACGGAAGACATAAAATAACTGGCTCTCGAGTAATTTTATTATTAATTTTCTTCCATTTAGTTATCGGGAATTTTCTAATGAATTGAAATAGTGATTATTATTGGCGTTGCATTCATTTTCGCATCCGATGAAAAGGGCGTAAAAACACAAATAAAATGCTCTCCTATTAGTCTAATGATTCTCCATGAATTTAAAACGTCAAGTGAATAAAAGAGCGCAAAACATTGCATGTAAAAGTCAATAGTGATCGACTAGCATGTGTGCGACTTGGTGCGACTTATAGATTTTCCCATTCCGAGTGGCGAGTAACGTGTGACGTGGCCCGATCCCTTCAACTTATGTTTATTTCAATGCGGTTATAGGTTATAGCGATGTTAGGCCTCACTCAGAAAGTTGAAAAGACCTCCGTGGACGATTCTCAACGCGTTCGATCTCACCCTTTCCTCCCATTATTCTCTCTCCCTCGCGGCCGTTCGGTTATTTTCATTTTTTCTCTTTCCCTCTCTCTCTCTTCTTTCAACATGTACACGTGTTCGACGGAAAGCCGATGTATTTTATCGAGGCCGGTTTGGCACTGGAGTGTTGTACCAACGATATGCAGCGTACGGAGGCTCGTTACACATTGTCCGTACAATGGAGAAAGTAGTGGACAGATTGGGGAAAGAAGAGAGATGGGGGCAGTGAAATCAAATTGCCGATATATCAGAGTCCTCCGATATTATCGAGAAATTTTCTCTTTCTAGATGAACGACGGGGAGGAAAGACCTCGGGAATTCTCTACGACATCAAATGTCGATAATATCGGCTGATAATTTCAATTATGCAATTATGTAAAATATTTTCGTTATATTGAATTTTACGTGGGTGGGTACATATTCAATAGAAAGTGCTTTTTAATGTCACTCGAAGTGGCTAATTGTGAGAATTTAATAATGATTCCGCCTCGAAAATGAAATTCAAGTAGAAAAAGTCTCTGTATCATCTTAATCACCCCAATTCCCATAATTAAATTCTAAAACTCACCAGATGTCTCAATAGTCATTAAGTGCCGCGGATTTCTCGAATCACCGGGAGTTAAACTCAGCGAAAAAATTGCTCGAAAATATCGAGGTCGATCATCACTGAACGCTCAACGAATTATGAATGAAACTGATACTCTCGTATATCCGAAGAATCGTACCATCAGTGCTATCACCGTGTCGTGTCTCTCCCGTTATTTTTCATTGCTTACTAAAACCCATAGACGAAATCGAACGTATGGACCAGTGGTGGGATATCACGATCGTCTAAAAAAATAACTGACGAAAAACTCCTCGAAATGGACCGATAACCCCGGCCAGCTTCCCCGAATAGAAAGACCCGATTATCACTAATCGGTCATTGGCGTCTTTATATTTTTCGTTCATCATCGTATTTACGTGTATCTCTTATTGATCCATTCGTTGATTAAGCAATAATGAGAGTGAATTCCATCGCATTTTATGTGAAAGCCCAGTAATAATAAACCCCTTGATCTGGATGGTTGGAATAGAGAGAGAGAGAGAGAGAGAGAGTAGATTGTCAGTATCGTTGAAAAATTATGAATAAAATTCACTGTCTTCGGGAAGTATCGATAGTACGACACACGCTTTGATTAAGATAAGGCTATTGACCCGATTGGCTGAGCAAGGGTCGTGGGTCGTAAGTCGTTATTGGCCCCATTTTTATAAACTATCAATCTGTATCGTCTTCATCAATAAAGAAATATCACTTGATAAATGTCATACATACGGGGAATTACCATCATTGAGTTATTTTATTTTCAGGCTTATTTAACAACTATTCCCCATTCAAATTTATGATTAGTTAGTGTGTCCACAACGAAGTGGACACATAGGGAAAAAAACGAAGATAACGATAGAATTTTTTAATAATAATTACTAATAGAACTTATTTAGCTTTGAATTAAATAAAATGAAAAGCTAATTACTTAGCAAAATTTCCCACCTATATTTACCAATGAACAATATATTTATCATTTGGAAATGATCAATATTTAGTGAGGAATGCTGAGGAATGGCAAGTTAAAGGGGAAGTTAAAATACGTTGAAACATTAGTATCAAGAGAGGATGGTGGTTATTCTGGGGTTTAGCCGCAATCTGTCCGCCAACGGTTAGTTGGTTTGCTACCTTGATGTCCAAGTTAAACTGTGTATATATTGGAAAGGGTCAAGAATCCTGGACATGGCGCTATCCTTTGGACGTTTAGCCCAATGGATACAACAATGAAAATGGAGCTCTCTCCCTCTTACGTTATCGGTTGGGGCGGTCGAGCGTGCCGCCGGAAATCAAGTACAATCCCTATCTTGAGCCTGACTGAGGTTACAGGGGTGCTCAATCAAACTTGATGGACGTGCAAAATTTTCATTTGCCGTTTTAATCAATTGTTCGTTTGTACACATTTAAATGAGTATTATGCATATTTGAATAATTGAATTAAAACAGTTTAATAATCCATGATATACCCATTAATGAAGTTGTGAAATTATAAAAAAATATTTTCTCAATGTGTAGATTATTCAATGAATTGAAAATTTATAACTCGACATATTATAGGCTAGCTCAGTCTAATTGAAGAATCTTTGGAGAAAAATAATATTATAATAGTGACAGCAACAGTTCTCTTCTCTTCTCTTCCCTTCTCCATCTGATTTATAACCAAATCAAACTTTTACCCTTTCTCCTCCGTCGAAATATCCTGCCAAAATGGACAAAGTACAAACTGGATTTTGCATTTGTAGTCGTTGAATGCATTGAAGCCGATGAAAAGTTGGCCAAAACTAATAGGACAAATTTCAACGCGCAGGCGTTTAATTAAATTAATTATATGCACACCTCTCGTCTGTAATATAAATTGCGAGAGAGTTGGTGGTTGAGGTAGGGGAATGGTATTGGTAGGGACTGGAGGGGGAGGAGAATTGGGCGAATGCCACCAGTGAAGCTCCTGCGATCGCCAACTTTGATAGTTACATTTTCATCCATCTATCCCAAATAAATCTCTAGCTTCTCAACATTATCCCATCTCCAGTGTGATTACACATTCATACCGCGCTAAATTTTACCTCTCACTGACGAAAGAACAATGCCAAAGCCGAGAACTCACGACAAAAGTTTTATCAAAATTATCAGTTATTTAAATTTATCAAATTCAATGAAATATTAATAATATCATGTTTCAGCAGCATCTATTCATTATTCGGCGGAGGAAAATTTTATCATTGAATCGTAATTAGACTGGAAGCAAAGAGTTTTAGCCGTGTAATCATATTGGCCCGCGGGGGTCACGCCAATCCGTACAAAGTACACCACAACACCCAATGGTATATCCTACCTGGGTATTCAAATTTTCACTGTTGTATTATTAACCTTATTAATTATAATAATAATAATACACTCCCGTCGAATTCCCCGGTGTGGGGTACAAGGTACAGGGGCATTACAATTTGGATGTTTTTATTTTTGGTAATTATAAGGGAGAAACTTGAGGGTACGTCTCGATACTATTTGTACTTTGTATGGGAATAATGTATGTGGTAAACAAAAGGAGAAGTTGCCTTGGTGGGTTTATTTTCAACAGAGAAACCACCAACTTTTCACAAACTGAGGTGAACGGACATAGTCCTTGGCTACAGCAGGCAGCAAATACATTTTTAAATAAGAGATCCTTCCTTTTTTATTTTTTTTTCTGTTTTTAGGGGCAAACCTCTTTTGCACAACCGCGTATCGTTCGGTCGCTGGGATTTTCCTCCCCGTATCGGGAATTATCCTTTGGTTTGTACATTATCCTTCGAAAAACCGTTGAGGACGGGTTTACGCGGGGCAGGGAGGCAGAGGGCTGTACCAAGGGCCGGGGTAAAAAGCATCAAAAGGTAGGCATGAGGAATACGCTATACGGTTTTTTTGTCCCCCCCCCCGGGGGGGGGGGAGGGAGAGATAGGCGGAGGAAAAATAAAAGGAGAATCGCTGGCTGGTTTGTAGTAACCCCAACCACTGTCTGACTTGCGCCGGGGATCGCTACTTAATGCGGCAAACCGAAGGTATTTCTGCAAACGTAAGTGTAGGAACGACAGATGTGTATTCGGAGTAGGAATAGGGGATTTCTGCTTTCATGAATTACACGAAATTTTGGGGATATTGATTTTAAAAAATCGGAAAATGGTTAATTTTCATTAATTGAAAATAACGTAGTTGTACATTTATTGCATTTGGTAAAAGTAACATTAATTGGCAGCAATTGGAATAAAATTGTATTAACGAAATTATGAATATAAATGCAATCATTAGAGTAAAAAAGATGGATGACGGACGGAGATTTGGCACAAAGGGAGGATTAACTGTGAATATCGGATATTTATACCTCTCCAATGCACCATCGTTTGCCAATAATACGTTAGTCACCAATGTAAGAAGAAGCAGATGACAAAAATATGAAGAATGCCACTGCGAGATATTACCGAGCAGGAAGAGGTCTGCAATGTTTATGCTGACGACAATAAAATTCCCTCGTTTATAATAATATCTATTTCAAAATGATTTCCTTGAATTCCGTAAATAGAACTTTGTTAAACATTTCCAAAGTGTTGGCCCTTTGTTTTGAAGAAAATACCGCCGAGTAAATAATTGTTTGGTTGTCAATTTTGTTGGTAGAATAAAAATATGAGATTTGAAGGGGCGAAAAAAGTAGATGAAAAACAGAGGAGAGCATCAGACGTTGCGATTCAGCTTAATAATCACGTTGGCCGGAAAAACGGAAAGCATAATCCTCAAATCTTCTCCACATGCACCTGAGGGAAATGAACGAAGAGGAGGTGGGCGCACACTAGGTGGTAGATGGGAGGGTGGTATTTTCCCTCTTGTCTGGACGACGGAGGTGGTGCGATGCCCAGGCCACGAAGGCGAACCCCAGTGAATCAAGGGGCGGAGTGAGGATCCTTTCACGATGTGCACACGCGCGAGGCCCAACTCTCATCCCCCTATATATCCTGCCAGTGTATGAGTCACTTCACGGTGAAACACTGAGGATTGATATTAGCAGGCACACGGAATTTTTAACAAGCTAGCCCCGTATACGCCATCTCCAACCTTCCTCTATACTTTTTTCATAATAGTCGTTTCGTCCGCGAAAGCGAAGCAGAAAAGTTATGAATCTAATTTTCAAGCGTATTTGTGCGATCCCTCCTCCTCCTCCTCCTCCTCCCCCTTCCTCTTATCCTCCATGAGGGAGGAGGGGGTGGGTTTTTTTTTAGTATCGTTTCTTCTTTTCTATCGCTTGCGTGTCCCCTGCGCACCACCAACCACTGCCCAATCTCTATCTCTCCGGACTCCTCTGGTAATAAAGGACGCCACTCTTCGTTAGCTCGGGCTTTTTATTTGCACAGTGAGAAATTTGGTTTCAATTTTATTTTATTGCGAGTTTCGAGGGGTTTATTTTTGAGAAACTTTCCGGGGATAATTAATTTTTGTTATTATTGGAAATATTCGGTAGTGAAGGGGTAAGAGATGAGTTGAAAATGGCAAATGAGAGAGTATTACCTCACGATGGATGAATACTTCGTCCAGCTACATTATTTTAGCACTGAACGATTAATTTGTTCATTAAATGAGATTAGGATTTTTGTGTCCATGCATATATACCCCATTTTTCACTATAATTCCGAAAATTTCAACGAAAAATGTATTTTTTCGTTTTTTTTCGGTAATTTCTATTAAATTTTCCTTTAATGCTTTTAGTGGTAACTACCTCATTAAAAAAAAAGCCCAGAGAATGATAAACAATATATATGAAAGATATATTATATATGATTTTCAAAAGATAAATTTTTCCGGTTCGGTAAATGGCACGACTGAGTGATAAAAAATACAGAAAACCTTCCCATTTGAACACGAAAGTTCTAGTGACAGATGATGCATCCGTCGAAATTTAACAAGTTTATTTGTTAGGAGCAAAAAAAATAGAGGGGATAGTACCAGAGAAGTACCTTCGAACATGCCTTAGCGAGGACGGCGTGACCGTAATAAAGTCATAAAATGACCCTTCCCTTACTTTCACAAAGTATTCCCATTGGGGTAAAAGTTTTCGACTTCAAACAGATAATGGAAGGATTAAAAATTCGCCTTTCGTTTGAACTAAAAAAAAGGGGAAAAATTTTATATTTATGGAGAGGAGTTGGATGCGGATTTGTTAGTGAACACGTGGGTGTTCACTAACAAATGAAACTGTGTGCCATGTCGGGGTCAGATGGGGATTGGGACTTTTCCAGAATAAAATGTAAATAAATATTTGCAAGGAGAGTATTTGGAATATTTTGAAAAATAATTCATCAAAATTGAGGATTTTTTGCTCAAGTTCAAATATTGCATTCTGTTTTTTTTTTTCTTTCCAGCCCCCTCGCTTTTCTGCGGCCATTCCTCCCTCTTGAACCCTCACATCGAGAATCCTTTTCAATGAGACTGAGAGGCCCTCCACAAAGTTGAAATATTTCGTTGTTAAAATCTCTGACAATCAAAATGAAATAATTTTTCTCTTTTTTTCCTTATATCACCTTGTAACTCATAAAATACTTGTTCAAACAATTTGACAATCTCTCCAACAATTTCTCCATATATATATGAAAAAGAATAATAAAAGATGGAGTTGAAAATCGAATGGCTTATTGGTGTTATTGCTGAGATGTATGTATTTCAGATAAAAAAAAAAAAAATTATCAATTCGGCGTCGTGAGCAGTGTTTGTCGCGGTTTTATTATCACCCGAATGGTGCACGTGCCATTGCGCAGTCTCGATTCAGCTCCTTATCGCGTAATCATCAGTAAATCTCCCTATCAAGACAAATATACGGTCTAACTCGGTATTTCTTATTGGCGTTATTATCATCATGGCTGACTATTGTTTCACCCGTTGATTTATTATTCATATTCGATAATTTTATCCTGTGAGAAACTATTATAGATAACAGAAACAATTGATAAAAGAGACTCGATAATTTTATCAAACTCGTCAGTTCCTCGAATTATGTAAAATTAATTGTTCATTTAATTTGATTAAAGGGAAGAATAATTTTCCAAAGAAAATCAAAATTTAAAACTTTTAAAATGTTCACGACAAATGGAGTCGTCCGATTGTTTCATAAAGAACATTCCTATGCTTTGAAATGACTGGGCGGGAAGGAAGTCGATAATCTTTATCGGTGAAATGTCATCCTGTTCCCTCGATTTCCCGCTACAAATTACAATAATATCAAAGCGATGGAAGAAAAAAAAATATCCAAGAGTGGTTATCGATTGGTGATAGCTCAATACAGACATTGTAACGAGGGAGTGAAAATTCTTATCCCGAATTGTAAGACAAGAGGGGGGGGGGCAGCAGCAGCAGCAGCTAAGAGCACATTTTACGTAGAGTGAAAAGAGGGGAAAAGAGAGGAAGCCCAGAGCAGAAAGCGCGGGATGAGCGAAGAGGAAAGGGAGGTTGAGGGGATTGACGATTATTGGTACTTGGAATTACAACGGACCAAAGGCGTTGAGCAAACGATTCCTCATCAAGTGGTTGGGGAGATTCAACTTTTGCGTAACCACACCAGAGTCAAAGTTCCATTCTGTTGGCAGTGAAAAGAATACTTATTGAACTTGAAGTGCCATTTCCATCACTTTTTAAAGCTCGTTAAGTATCGAGAATATTTTTCAGTCCATTTTATTTTAACTGGGAGATTTTCCCGGTAAACGGAAGCCTAATGCACTGGATTTTACGGGTAAAAAGATAGCGAGAATATATTTGTCCTGGTGAATTTTTACGATACTGGCGTACAAAAGGGCTAACCCCGGTTAAGAATGCATAACGCCATGGGAAGAGACGTTAAAAGTAAACATACGACTGCTCTTATCCCCCAGCTACTTATGCCAGCTAGCTACTGCAATATATATTTATTTTTCTAGTCTCTCAACCACCCGGGGAATTAGCTATGATAAATATAATTCAAGCTTATTTCACCACTAAAACGGTGTAATAAAATTGTTTGAATATTAAAAATGGCGTTCTAGAGCGATAGTATCGGCAGGAATTAATGTCATTCCATCTACCATAACCCAATGCTTAATAGGCGTACGATGATCCTCAATGATGTGTAGTATATAAATACACCAGAAATTCCGAGTAATCAACTCGAATCGTTGACAGTAAAATAGCGAGAAAACGAGAACACTCGATTATCAGTGAGTGTGGGTTTCTCAACTTCTTCATCCAGTTATTTTTTCACAAAGTATACCCCTACCCCTCAACACACTTATTCCCACTTATTTCCTTTTCATTCTCATCATACCGTTTACGATCGGTATCCATGTCTTGAGAGTTTATTTTGAGCATGGCACAACGTTGTGGCAAATGGTCTCGCATTCACTTGCTCACATTGAATATGTCTTTGATTTTATTTACCCTACAAACATAAACGCACTTCATGTCATTATCGTTGAAAATTACTCACAACTTTACTTGCCACAATTTAAATGTGTGTGTGTGTGTGTGGGGGGGGGGGGGCGACGATTTTTTTTAAGACACCTATCAACCACTTATAGCCCCGTCAATTTTCCTTAAACGATATTAAGATCACTAGCCATCGCTTATTTAATATTTTTACTCTGTCCACGTACGTTTTACTCGTCGTCGTAGGTTCGTTGGTGTGGCATTCTGTGGAATGAAGGCACGTACAAAATGTCTCCATCCAAAAATACACATTCGCGACTATTGAACTTTCATATGCCGACATCGAATACAAATCAACGCCATTTCCTTCAATCTGAGTCGTTTCTTTTTTTATTACCAACTATTGCCCCTTTTTCCTCACCATTCAAATCTCCAAAATCTTGGCCTTCAGCTGAGCAATCTCTGCCCAACGACTTTACTTAATGATTAAGTATTTGGAGTGACATCAAACATCAAGTATAAAGTCATTGACTTATTGTAAGATTGAACAACAACTCTAGAAAATATTGTAGGAATTTAGGGCTCCAAAAAATTGAATGCTAATATATTTAAGTAAGCAATTTGTATTTTGTTTGCTCATCTATTTGGCGATCGACGTTTTTTCTCAATGATGAGGATATCCGGATATTATAGAATTTAGCATTGAAACTATGGATGAGAGGAGAAGAGCAACCATATAATGTGATGGTAATTACTGTGGTAATGTGAAATCTGTGGGTATAGCTTAAGTGGAAAATGAGGGGATTGTGCGAGTGAATCAGGGTGATAGGTTAAAAAGTGAATAGCATCTGGTAATACGTCGATCGGTGTTCAACATCCATTGTTGTATTGCCATTGATATGGTAGTTGTTTTCAGTCTATAGGCGTATGTTGGTGAAGGGAAGGGCTAAATGTTCGAGGTGACAGAGAGAGAGACAATATGTGTGTGTGTGTGTGTTTTAACCCTCGTGCAGTTGTACTCGTTCATGTACATTGTATACACGTTGTTGGTATTGTGTCTATTCCATTCATGGAGTTGTTTGTATTGTGAATTATCCCCGATAATCAAGAGACATTACTGGTGTCCTTGAGGACTGGGTGAACTTACCTCTTTATCTTTGGCCTGAAGCTCCTGCTCCAAGTTGCTGTTGGGTGTTCTTCTTGGATTACTTTGATCATGACTTGTATCTGTGATCTGGGCATTTTGGGACGTCTGCTGTTGTCCCTCAGTCTTAGAATTACCATCAGTCAGCGCAGAAAGCTGCTCCTTCAGCGTGGTTACCTCTTTCTCAGCTAGTGTTGCCCTCTGAAATCAAAATGAAAAAAGTAAGAAATTTTTTCTTCTGTGAAAAGCTTTTGAAATTAATGCGAGGGGTGAATGATACTTATTTATTTAAGGGAAATAAACATTGATGCTGAGCATTTCTGTTGCATTATATTAATTTACGATTAATATAAGGCCAATATGGTCTACGAGACTCAATGGCAATTTAAAATAGCAACTGGTCTTTCGCCATCGCGTTGGAAACAACATTTCGTCGGTAGTCTATGATCACTTCCATCAACAATGCCATCGTGAATTCCACAAGTGAAAATTTGCGGTACATTATATTTACAGTGGATAGCCACAAAACTTGTAATCAATCATAATGTTTGAGAGAGAAATGAGATGAGGTTTAAACGAAAATAGAATTAGGGTGAGGTTATATACGAATGTGAGATTGAAATAGGGTTTGGTGAGGCTATAACTTCAAACGCTCAGTTAATTAATTCATATGAAATTCGAATATTTCAAGAAGACCGGAATACCAAAGATAGAAAGTGTAATAGAATGAAAATAAACATGAAAACATGAAGTAGGGGCATTCACCCCTCGGAAAATTATGAATGCTCATACGTTGATCGATCATTATCAGAGGTCGAATGAATATAGACCGAAAGGAAGCCAAAAAATATCAGACGAATGAAAGATGAGGATTGCTCGTCAGTTTTCGAATGTCAATCTCACCCCAAAATTATCAATTATCGTTTATTTTAGTCGTCTTATTCCCAGAAACACTTTGGAATTATTCAATCGATTAAAAGTGACATTTAATGGACGCTATTGGGAAATTTGTCACCAGTTATCATCAAAGAGTGAGTCAACTGAATATTGTCGTGATTCATCAGTGTGTCGTGCTGTTTCAACCGGTCTACATATATGATTATGCATTATTGTCTCAGATAAGTTAAGATATTAGCACTTGTGTTTAAGAAAAAAATGGCTTATTAAAAGTCTGTATTGTTACTTTTTGACAGAAGCATTTATTTTCAATAGATCCGTTTTTTTTGTTTTTTCAGTTGAGTAATTTCCAGGCGAGTCTAATGAGGTGTCAATTATGATACGCAGTTGCCATAAGATGGAACCTAAATTATATTTGTCTTCGGTTATATCCAATGGAAAATCAGTTGCAAGGAAAATGGAAAAATTAATAAAATTGGTGAAAAACAAGTCTCTCAGTTGGAAGCAGAATGAAGAAGAATGATGTAGTGTAACGTATCGGTTCAAGCTATAGAATATAAGTAATGTAATGACCCATTGTTTTCCGGCAAAAAGCCTTGACGATGTTATCGATAATTACGGAATAATACGGGGAGCGTAAATAGGTATTTGAGACCTGTAATACGCAGCAATTCCAATTGCGCGGGAGGAACGGATGTGTATCAATAGTGACAGGCTAACATCCTGCACGAGAGTCAATGGAGACCATCAATGAGGCTAAAAATGAATGAATCATTTCAATAAATTCAAAATCATTCTGAATTCACGAAAAAGGCGCATAATTTTTGCTGATTATTTCCTTCGATGCTGGAAAGTGTTTGTTGAAATCAATGGCTTTCCCTTCATGTTATACCGTCAAGCAACCAAACTAATAATTAACGGTAATTTTAATTGACTCCAGATGCCAATTAATGAGTCAAACATATGCAGAATGCATATACATATATAGATCTTGTGGGCCGATTGGAATAATGCTGACTGGAGGGTTTGAGAAGCGCATGTGTTCGTCATTACCAGTTGGACGATGCTAACGTCTATCGTCACAACCACGTGGTGCATCTATGTACCCCGTGATGTGCATAGAAATTATAATATTATTTCCGTAGCCCATCTTCTTCGCAGAAATCTTATGACATCAATCATTTTCTCATTAATCTTTCAATCAGAATCTGAGAAATACATTAAATTATGGGAGTTTCTCGTTATAAAAACTGAAAAATGAGGGAGTTGAGATAAAAAAAAAAAAAAAAAAAAAAAAAAATTGAGAACGATAGGGTTTCGTGACGCTAGACATTAGCCTCCTTATGCAGGGGTCGAGTCGATCATTACTCGGTGCTGGGCTTTCGGCTTTTGGTGCAACTGCAGCTGTGATTCTGATGATCGTAACCAAAAGTTGAAAGTTTGTCGACAAATTACTTTGTTCATTCTAAAATCGTAAGGTAGAAAGGTAGGAAGATCAGTGGAATACAACGACAGTGTTATTTTCTTTTCGTTATAAATTGAAGGGATGGTTGGTGCGATATTTCAAATTTTCTCATTACACCACCGAGGTGCGAATGATCTTCCGCCCTACCTCTTCCTTTTTCGTCTCCTCGTTTTCTCCCCGGCTATCCCTCTTCCCCCCCCCCTTATATATAAGCATTATACATGCATACAGACATCTATATCGCAACACAGCACCACTCCCCCGTCCCTGTTAGTATTCCTCAATCACCTCCCTTCACCCCTTCTTCAATCTCCCCACAACAGCCAACGAGAGTGAAATTTCCCCCCCCCCCTTGTATTCATTATTAAGATATCGACCGGGTGGAGATGTAAAACCACAAAAGTGTGAATAAAGAACAGTGCAGAGGGAAACAAACATATCAGTAGAGTTAGGTCTACTTATTTTAATCAATCTACTAATAATTGATCACAGTAGAGTGGAGGTACAGATGGCTCTTTGTGGTTATATATTTTTCAGGCTTTTTAACGCTGGGTTTGATAATAGAAGACGAAGGGGTTGGAACGCATCACTGACGACATTTAGAGAATGTCAATAGATCGGGGGAGAGAAAGGGTTTTTTTTTTTTTTTTTTTTTTTTTTGTGGAGACAAGTCAGTGAACGACAATGCCTCGGGCAATCCACTCTCGATTCCTGGGATGACGGCATTGGATAAAAAAAATGAAGACGCTCTTTGATGTCCTATTCTGTCTTAATGAAAAATTAAAGCTCTTTCTTAAACATGATTAGACACAAGCACCTCTTTCAAGTTTTCTCCCTCCTCTCTTTCATTTTTTTGTCCCTCAAATTTTTCATCGATTACTTTTTCTGATTGCCGGTGAAATGTGCGAGACGAGAGCATTCACAAAAATCAGATCATTCACAGATAGATGACGTGACAGTGGTTCAGATGAGTTTCATCGAGAGGGTACAATGGGGTTGGTAAAATATCAAAATTGATAATACGACTCATCCCCAGATGAACAATGGAAAGATTCGATGTGTGCCACACGGTCGACTGGAGCGCCCGAGGTGGTGGGAAAGTTTTGGTTGGATGCATATATTCTCGTTGGGAAAAAAAAAAAAAAAAAAAAAAAGTTAGAATGAAGTGTATTGTGACAATTTACATGAATCGACGACTCTACTAGGATTTACGCTGCATCACCCGTTTCAATTCAAACCCATGGTCAAACTGACATTCAATCAAATTACTGTTTTGTCATTTCAATTTTGCACGCTCGAATAAATGACAATGCTCGACAATTCCAGGAGTCAATCATCTTTGTAATCCTTCTGTAGTGCAAGCCAATTGACTCGTGATATTGCAATCAACATTCAATCGGAATTAATCATCATTGTTCCAAATACACTGAAATGAACAATAAAGAGGAAGTTTACTGGTGTATACAAAGTCGTAGTAATTGAATCACGACATCAATGGCAATAAATTAATACATAAAAAATTTTTTGTTCATTCTGAAGTGGAAAATTCATACAAGAAAATGTAAATGATGAATGTTCATTGGGAAAATTGTAAGAGCGGGAGGGGTTTGAGTTTCCGTATTGGAAAATCTCTATACCTTTGGCCTCACAATGCGAGGGTTATTTTTATGGGCACACCGCGGGGTTCTAATGGCACCCCGTGGCAAAAAAAAAGCGAATAGAAAGCAGGGATTTGGGTAGAGGCGTCATTGTTTCCGTATACGCGTACACTCCCCACCCAGTGTTCGTACGGCACTTCATCTCCTCGTGAATCGGCCAGAAAGAGAGAACAAGACAGAGTCATCTCCAACCCCCGGGTGACCGCAGAGTTGGAACGCAGAATCCACGCCGAAAACTACCCCCTTACTACTCTAGGTCTGGTGCTATTGGAGTACGCCAATTTTTCATCTCTCGCGCTTTTCTCACACCGCATTCTTTCACACATAGATTACAATATTACCCACCTCCTCGAGGGTGTGAGGGCACCCCACCATTCTAAGCTACATGAATCCTCGAATACACAGCCCCTCTATTTTCCCCGCGATTCGTAGCCCTCCGAGTGCAGGAGTTTTTGGTACATGACTATAAGCGAGTACGATGGCAGCTTAACTGATATATGTGAGTGTACGCGGTGCTACTCCGATCGTAACATAAATTTTAATGATTGGTTTGATGAAAATATAAGAATGTTACGATATTTATGATCTTGCGTTACCTTCAACGCTCATCTTGGTATTGCTCAAAGTTCTCATAGCAGAGAACTTTGCCATGAAATTTATTTTAAATTATTTTTTTATCGTTTTTTTAATATGGATTCTACCCAATGATGATCAAAACTTTAAACGGTATCAAAAGAACCATTAAAAAATGTAAAAATTACTTTTCAAAATATCATCTGCGAGTAAAGTAAAACTCAATAAAAACTGGGAAAGAAACGTAGAAATAACTCACCAGCTCAAGAAGTTTTCATCTTAGCGGCATAATAATTCTGGAATTTTCTCTACGGTTTTACATTATCCGAAAAATTACGTGACAATCTCGTAATTTATGGGGTGAAACTAAATTCTCACTGTAGATTACGTTAATTATTCTGTAGTCTTTGCAAATTATTGTTTTCCGTGCATTGATTTTGATAATTTAATTACGCCGGATCACTATTTCAACATTTGTATTTTCCTAAATATTTTCCTTAAAAAAAGACGGTCATTAACCGAATTTGCCCCCCGCCCCCCGCCCGCCCTACTTGGTGGAATGTATTCGCAGGAGAACGAAAAAATCTCAACTACACGTCTCACTCTAGTCTCTCCACGAAATGAAATCGAAAAAGGGTTCGGCAAAGGGACCAAGGGTGTGGAGAAAAGGGGTTGCCTACCCAATTTTGAAATATCCTCCTGCACTTTTGACGCTTCACACTGAAAATCCTTTGATTCCCATCTTTCGAGAAGGAAAGGTTCCAGAGTATTCGATATAGCCCTACTAAAAAGGGGCTCCCCCAATCCTCCCATTGGGCTCTTGTCAGCTCTTCCTCTGCCCCTGTTTTCTGACCCCTTTACCAAGAGGTGGGTAGGGGCTGGCGGTAACTGAAAACACACCGCTGATTGGTACGATAAAAGAGAGGGAGAGCATCTGACTGACAAAGACGGACAGAGAGAGAGAGAGAGAGAAGGGGTAAAACACTAATTAGTTATCAAAGGCCCGAAGAAGGGTTTGGTGACAAAATAGTAGGAGTCCCTTCAAACTATACCAACCACCTCAACCCCTCCTTCTCTTCTTTATCCCACTGGTTTCGTCTCAGTCTGACGGCTACAACCCAGTCTTTCACTGGCATCTCCATACCCCCTCATCCTCCCCCCCCCCCCCAATTTCTCTGAACGACTGAACAGTGTCTTAATACCCGTGGGAGTGGCACTGTATTGATTTTCGAATCATTAATTCCGCGTCTAATCAGACATCCGCGGGATATTTGGTGCGCGTATGGTGGTGTGAATGAATGTGTCAAGGAAGATGAAGATTTACTTCTGAATAATGCAAAGGGTGCGAGAAAATCACATGTCATTGAGTAGATCGGGAAATGTTTAGTCAGACAACGCCGTGCGTCAGAGGTGGCTTTTGAAAATGTACAGACATCGATTCAACATATGACTCATGCCATTTTCACGTCATTATTACATTACATAATAACCCTTCACTAGTCTCAATAAATTATTATTATTATCTGAAAAGATGTTTGGGGTTATTTACATAGAGCAAACGTCACATCGAGAGAGGAGTGGATTATGGGTCGAATTTTTCATGATGATTAAATTTTTTTTCCGTTGTTTGTCGACAAATCAGACGTTATATCTCTGGGATTAATATTCGGTTGGATGATTTATTGTGTCGCGATGGCTGAGGAATCCTGGCCGCTTTTTTTTTTTAAATATTCCACAAACAGACTAAATGACGATAATGGATATTTATCTGGATGAACGTATTAAGAAGCGCTTTCTTGGAATAAGATGCCCTTAATATTCTGGAAAATAGAACGTTACGGACTTCATCATCATGATAATCATGATAATTCATCCTCATTACTTGTAATTCCATTGTGAGGAGGCAATTAATGAGGTAGTTCGCCTGGCCCTCATCGTAATGACGGAAAAAAAAATTTGACTTATTAATTCCGACATTATTAATGACTAATTCCACCTCACAAACGTCCAACTCACATGATTCAGCGACTCATCGATGTGTATTACACGTTAACATTGTAATTATCGTAAATAACATTGCACTATTATCTCTATTCAATATTCATTTGTGTGCGTGAGGCGTCCGACGATTGCCACGCGTCCACGATTTCTGCTGATTCGGAAAAGCACGCGCTCGGGCAGTTAAGGATATGCGGTGAAACAGCCGCGTCCCGAGTTTAACAGTGGAAAATTGAAAATTTTCTCAATAATGAAAACTTCCAACGTGGTTAATTCAATTCCCTTAATATCCCAAGCTCTGCATATGAATACAATATCGACGATTTGGAGAATGCTAATTTCAAACAGTGAACGTAATTGAGGATTATACGAACGCTATCTGTTCGCAAAATATTCAATGTGTTTTTTTTTCTTTTTTTTTTAACTTTAAAATTTTCTGTGAAATGATGAAGATAATGGGAATATGTGATGAGGACGTTTATAAATTACAACATATTTATAACGAAATAAATGACGAGCTACTTTAAACCTACTCCGGACTGAGTGATTTACGATATTCTCGATAACGATCAACACAGGAGAGCATTGAGAAGGATGAATTTGTTTTATTTCGTGAAAGTGAAAGAGTTTATATCGTTAATATTGATCATTGTACTCCTAAATTGCGATTTAGAGTTTCTAAAGTTTCTTCGCAGTACCTAAGATCGTAGAATAAATTAAATAGATCGACATTTTACGATTCGAAACGATCAATTAAACGCGGAAAGTATATATATATATTCGTCTTAAAAAATACTTTCACAATTAGCTAACAAAATAAATACCCAAATATCAATGGGCTCCAATTTTTCCGGTCTTCAGGACAATTCTATTTACAATAACTACAAATCAATAGGCTATGTATATATGTAGTTTATTTGCTAATCAAATCAATGAGTCAGCGACGGTGATTTTATTAGCAATGGAAGTTGGGTATCTAGAAGAAGCGGTGGGGATCAGAGACACGAGGACGCGGCCTGATCACAACGAGATCAAAAATGGTTGGCTCGATACAAACACATCTCGTTGATACTAACACACAGTCCGTGCTATACAAATTTGTAATTACGTCTGAGTGTAAAAAGGAGGCAAAAAAATTCTACACACAGATAAGGGAGACACCGCAAGCGTCCAAACGCAGTGTTTGAAATCGTTTGCGGCGAAATCACCCCGCGTGACACAAAATCCAAAGTCGCTGGGGGTCGAGGGGTGTATTAAAAGCGAAGAAGAAAAAAACTGTACAGCCATAAACGAAGGGGTAGGCACTATATCGATTTTATCCGTGTTTTAAATTATTACCCGCTCATTGTGCCTCGGCATTCACGACGTGTATAACGCTGTACCGAGGGAGGGGTTCAGCCTTTTTGCATATATCGGTCTTCCCTTTGGCTTGGAAGGGTTGCTTCTGCCGGGGGACGGGTCAACGGGGAATTATATTAGAGGGTTGGGAGTTGAATCCGGAGTTTTTGTTTCAAGCGTCCGGAGAAAGAGGAATAAAGAACAGCGGAGGTAGAGGTGATTGTTTCCTCTCGGTTTTTTCAACGATATGAGTTGCCTCATGACATTTCAAGTAATCAATTGACAAATTCAACATTACTTGTAATGAGATGAAATAAAATATGTTGTTCTAATTGTGTGATATCCTCATGCAAATAAATTTGAATATTATATTCATCAATAGTAATGCGAGTTGGACGGTGAGAGAAGGGAAAATCGTTTCTGTCGAGATTTCAAAAGCCTCTCTCTCTCTCTCTCTCTGGGTAACGTCGTAGGCGTTATGGGGACGTTGGTGGCATCAGTCTCCCCTTTCTGAGGGTGCTGCTGGGTTTACTTGAATCAAAGGGTTGGCGCGTCAGCTTCAGCAGGAGAAGGGGTTGAGGGGGAGGCGAGGGTGCCCAGGGATGAAAGAGGGTGAACAAGAGAAAAGGAGACTAGCCTGACTCGCTTAATTATCTTTATCAATCATTAGAAATCCATCCGTCAAAGCCCCCATGATTTTATCGCTCCTCCACTACCACCGAAACTTGTACGACCCATTCAATTATACATTTGGAAAAGATGATTGTAGACTCAGAGAAAGACCCAAAATGTCGTTGGTGTGCATGACCAATCAATGCACACTGCACTACGAATTCTTTTCAATGAAAATATTAATGAATCCCTCAGATGTTATCAAAAGATTATTTGACACATGACCGTGTGATCTCTTCCATGGGCTAATTAAAAATCAGTTTGCATGAAAAACTTGAGATAAAAACAGCATAACATTGAATGGGTGTGAAGAGGCGGGAAAAATGTGAGCAGAAGTGCAGGGAACGGTATATCAACAAAGTTGAAAATTAACTTGGGTGATATTTCATTCGGAAATATGAAGAAGACGCTGAATGATGGCAGAGTGGAGAGCTATAAGTGATATAATATGTCTCCCCCAGTCCTTTACTTAGCTAATTAGGGCTCTATACCGTACCAACAGAGTTTTACCTCTGTCGACCATCATCAACGCATCACATTCCAAAACTATAGAGAGAGAGCGATCCCTTGATTTCTCTCACCAGTTAATATGACAAGTTCCAATATTACTTGGCAGGTGTATTAATATATTCATCAATGGGATTAATTTGTGTAATAGCCACTTGGAATATTTGTAATTGAGCTTCGCTGTCGGTATTTTCAAAGGATCGGATATTTTGGCTTTGTGAAGATGGAAAATGGAAAAGTAGGGGAATGCGCGCGCGCGCGCGCGTCCAGCAGCAACTCTCTCGAGACGAATCGGCGCAACCCCGTAGGAGTGGTGGATATTCTGGAGGATAAAGGAAGGAGGGAAAAAAGAGGCATCAGAGAGCCAAGTAAAGGAGGGTAGAGGGGCTTAAGGGGGTCGTGGGAGGGTTTGAGGGAAAAGGGGTTAGCGCAAAGGTCCAGGATAATTACCCACATGGCCTGGCAATACGTATTTCACTTTGATCAAGTCTGTGTTTTTCTTCGTTCGCTTATCAAACCCGGCTAACTCTTCCTCCTGTCTCTCGGCATTTTTGTTTTTTTCCTTTTTCACTTTTTTTTTTTGTTTTTTTTTGGACTCATCTCTCCTCCACTTTTCCGCTGTCTCACGTTCCTTTTTCCAACCCCTTACATCACCCAGCATACGTAGAGGATGGGTCTTTTGCCTCTTCCACTCTGGGACGTTTTAATTATTTTAATCCAAACCCCCGAGCGTCTAATTTTCAGTCTTGTCCTTGCTCTAATGTCTACAAGAGTCTATAGACATTTGAGAACACGAAGCATAAAGGGGATATTATCATTCATTTCATTTATTAACATTAATTAATTTCAATGCCCAGGGATTTCAGATTTTTCATAATTGATTCTTGTTTTAATATCAATAGAAAGTTTATAAAGGTTAGGCATGACGAGGATAATTTAAGTTGTTTCATTTATCGATTATAATTAATTGGAATAGTTGAAGAATTTCTCATTTGCTCGTTTTTATTAGGAGTAAAAAAGAAAAATCAAAGAATCGTTTCAATTCATAATTCAGATTTCCATTATGATTCATTGGTGGGGCTTGAATGTATATTGAGTATGATACTTTGGTTGTGAATTGAGTATGTATCGTCAGTCGACACCAGTGGAAAGAGGGCGAGTCGGTACTACTCAATACCGATATCCGACATAAACCTCCTCGACTTTAGTATTCCAACTCTTCTCTCCTCTCCCTCTTTTATCTTCCCCCTCCCCCTTCACTCCATGTCTACATGTTACCACCTATCTACAAACCATACGATGTTAGTGAGTGAAGGCAGGTGCATTCGAGATCTGCTCCAAGAGGTGAAAGAAAATTCGTTAACGACCCGATCTCCAATACCTCTTTCCCTCCCCTCTGCCACAGCCTCTTCCTTCATCCAATGACTATCCAACCACCTTTTATATCCCCTATCGATTATTCAACGAGCGCATGGGATGTAATTTAATCAGAGCCTCGATACTCTCTCTCTCCCGCGACTCGAGGCTCGTTACCCCTTCAGTGTATGCATGAGAATGGTAAGGGAGAGGGTGAGAAAGGAGTTGGAAAAAAATTGACGACATTCGACGACCACCAGAAGTGTTCTGAAAAAAAAAAAAAAAAGTAGGGGCGGCAGGGCTGAAGGTAAAGGTAAAGAAGTAGATACTTCGAGTATGCAATATCTGTTATTTCTCCATTTTTATATGCACGTGATGAATGTACATGAAAATTTTATCGACATTAATGCCGAAGGGCTTGAGCCAAAGTGAGTGAGTGAGTGAGTGAGTGGAGACGGAGGACACAAACGCGTTTGAAGGATGTCGAGAGTAGTGGTTGTGGTTATATTATTGTTACCTCAAACTTTTGTACCACTCCTCTTTCTATTAATTATCGAGGATCCAATTTAATGAAGAGCACCAATAATTCTCGGGGCTTTTCTCTTCATTCTGGTCAGTGAATGAAGGACAAAGGAGAGACAAAAAATGAATAAAAAAATAAATAAAACATGGAGAGAAAAAAAAGGCTTAAAACTCAGCGGCAAATAAGTTCTTTCACAAGTGTGGGAATTATTTCTAAACGAGCCTAAATACCTTCGCCACCTTTTTTTTTCTCTAATTCGCACTGGACGAAAAAGCGAAGCAGAGCCATTAACGACTGGCTAGTTATACCTCATAATTTTTATTCGATTTTGGGTATTCATCGGTGAAAGCGAGAGAAGGGAGGACCTCACGCAAAAATCATGAACAATGGGAGTTTTAGTTTGTGCGTGAACGGACGAACCAAGAAAGGACCCAATCGCGTAAGACCTCCATAGAAGTGTCATTCAAGCCGGTTGGCATGTAGAAGGGAGTTGGAGGGGTACAACCCGAATAATGCTATTCAAACTCATTGTTCTAATTTGTGCATACAATTAACACCGCACCATCCGGTCTTGCCCCTTCCTTCTCTTTTTCACTCGGTGACGCCGACGTTGCTACCCCAATCTCAAAATGGAATAGACAGGTAGTGTAGGTAGCTCCATGGGGTACATGGTATGGATTGAGGAGCATGCGCACAATTTTATCCCGGACATATTTAAATATATGGAGCTGTGGAGAAATTTGACAATCGCCATTGGGTGTCTCAGGTTATACACACCAGAGCATCCACCAACTCCTACACGAAATAGAGGGGTGAACCGTTGGCCGACACAAAACGTGTCAATCTGGATACAAAGAGCGTCATCTGACGCTCAATTAACGAGTTAATGCGTTACCGTTGATAATTAAACAAATAGGTTGTTGGGTTTTATAGTTTTTTTATTTTTCTTTTTGCTTTAGGGGTTGCGCTGACTTGCGCGAGGTCCGATCCTATGGAATTTGTCGATAATCGATTAGGATGGCATCACTATTAAACATTTTGTGAAAATAAAATAATTGTTGTACTGGGATTCTCAATGGGAATTTGAATTTAATTAATATAAGAAAATTAAGAATTATTGGCTCATCATTACTCAATAAAAACTATTGTAATAAAGTTTTTTTTGGTTGACAGGGCCATGTTTCATCGTCGCAATGCCTGAAAAAGTGATAAGTACTAATTTGATTCTTGAATTCAATAATTTAAATAAAGAACTCGTAGCGAGAGATTATTTCTGAACATTTTTTAGTATGAATAATTGACGTCGCTCGAAGCTTCAAAATTATTGAGGTCAAAAATTGAGGAAATCATCGGGGACATTCACCTTCTATATTATCGTAATAAACAGGACTAGGAGTGTTTACGTTCCATTTGTTTGAGCTCGGGATATGTCTGGAGCTTTTAAATCTCTATCATCAAAGATTGCATTTGACAAATGATTTTTCAATCCAATGCCCCCCTCGCCATCGCTCCTCATGGTGTTTATGCTCATTGTGTCATGATTCCACAGAAATTATTCACCAAAGCGGAAACGGATGCGTGAAACAAATATGCGCACGCCCCGGGGTTAATGAGTGAAATACCTAAAGCGTGGATATTTAAGAGGACGTATTTTTCGTCGATTCTCCTTTCATCGACTCAAGTTTCAATCTCCATTCTCATTTCATTCATAAAACAATTTGATTTTTTTGATTATTTTTTAAAATCCAATTCTCCTCATTCCCAAGCATACACAGTGTGAATTTTAAAAAAACGGAAGGAGGGAGGAGGAAAGGGCCTGGTCGTCGTCGGCTCAAAACGAACATGATTGTTTTATCGATTTTTTACGTGTACCAAGATTATTGTTTAGCAGAATGGAGCGACAAGTCAGACTGACAGGAGGGGATAATTATATTACGCGGACAGTGACACGGCATGTGCCTATTCATCAGTCTGAGTTTTTTTTTTATACACCCGTGCGATGGTAGTTAGATATTGTGTGAATATTACCCTGAATGGAATTTGAAAATTTTGAAATTCGAGACATAATCCCCGGACCTTATTGTTTTTACTTCATTATTCCATTGTATTTATTTTCCTATTGTGTTTTTTTCACGGTGGGCTCTCTTTCACGTTTGACTCTTTCAAATTCCTTTTCTTTTCCATGACAAATCAGTGATTGATATGCCCAATGTGAATGTAATTGCGTCCATCAATCAATTACAAATGCTATTCTTGAGGTTTATGTAATTTTTCGCGGATTGAGTCATGTTACGAAATTATCGCGAGAATGGAGCTGAATATACAAAATGTTTAATTTTTTTTTTTTAACTGAATTAAAAACAAAGTCTTGATAATTGCTTCAAGTTAAAAGTCCAAGATAATTGCAGGGAGTTTATAAATAAAACTCGTTGGAGGTGAGTTGAAAATAGAGCTCTAGACTATTCTCAATTACGAAATTATTGGAAAATGCTAAAACATGCCAGTCAATTACTCTAATCAAACGTATTGGTTTCAAGTTTCAAAGAAATCACTTTGCATGAATCATCACATCACGTACAGTCCGAGATAAGAGCCCGAAGGGAAATGTAGTAGTCAATATCACATGTCTCATAACCCAATTGTTGTGACTTGTTTTCTGGACCATAAACAATAATATCGCATAGCCACAACTTATCAGGGCTCTCCAATACCCACTATCGAGTCAATGAATACAACAAACAAACTTGGTTTCTGTTGCTTTCACTACTTCGATGGGATGCACATGGGCCACCGGCACCGGATGCCACATATCGAAATTATAAATTCAACCGCCTACAGACATTCGACTGCATCTCTTCCAAACGTTCGTATTATTTCTCCGTTTCGCTATAACTATCTTTCGTATTCATTGTTCCACTCAAATTATCGCATTCCTCGTAATCAATCGGCCACCCCGTCCATTCTTCCGGTTACAAATGTTCTTTATCTCCACTCCAAACGATGAATTTCAATGTGTATCACACCGAAATATGCATGACAAAATAAGTGTTGGTTTAGTAATTCAATTCAGCACGAAGAGAAATGATCAGTAAAAAATATCCAAGGTTAATAGTGACAACGTTTTACCTCAGAATTACGAAAAACCTCCGAAAATACTATTAATTTTTATGATACAATAAAACTAAGAAAATGAAAAAAATCAGTGAAAAACAAATATTCAGATGCAAAAACCCTTGATTTAAGTTGTAATCGAGTGATTGAACGAGTCATTGAGTGTCCGTCGGTGGTAGAGCCATCAGATGAGTCAAACGGAAGTGAATCAAATGATCATACCAATTGATCATTTGATATTATCAAATTTTTTCAAGCCCCCATCCGTTTATGTAACGTCTCCAATCATTTTTCCCCCCTCAAGAAATCTTACTCATGATCAAAATGTTTTTAATGTGCCTGAGATAATGGAAAGTAGGTTTACAACGTATCGTTAAAATTTATGATCAGATGAACGCAAGTAACACCTAATACCCTAGCCATTATTATCGGGTTATGACACTTAATCATCGAAAAATACACGAAAAAAAAAACCTAACTTGTCAAAAGTTTATTTCCGGAAATGTTGGATTGAAATACGTTTGACTCTCAAGTGTCAAATGCAAAACAATTTCCAACACCACACGTGTTATTTCATTCCAGTTACAGCCAATGAGCAGCAGTCAGTGGTATTGGCACGGCATTTGAATGGGTGTGAGTAAAAAAAAAACGTTGACAACCAATTACGAATTTTCAATAACGTCCCAGCAAAAGCAGCTCGACGATTGGAAACTTTAATTGCGTTTAGTGAAACGAGAGTACCCGGATAGATGTAGTTGACACGATCAATCATATAAATATAGAAAACCCATTGAAAGAGGAAAAAAAAAAGGGAAACGTTGAAAGTATGTTTGAAAAGAGGGGACTGGTTAATTTTAACTCTGAAATCAAGTGAACGAGTTGTTGGAGAAAATTTTTTGGATTCATCCGATGTTCGATGAATGCCAGACGACCGGGAGAGATTGGGCCCTCACTCTGGGTCTCACAGGCGTTTCAACGTGAAGAAAAATAGAAAGAGATGGAATAACCATGGGTAGACATCTGTTTGACATCCCTGTTTGTCAAGGCGTGACTTGGCACTTGCGTTACAAAACATTATCTCAATTTTATTCCTTTCATTTCTTCCACGCGTGGCTCACAAGGAGGGGAGAAATATCTCTAAAACAGCAGTTAAACGATCAACTCCGAAGTACTGGGATCTCATGATCGATCTATGAACTCCTGAGCTCATAGGAAACCAATTACCCGTGTGATTTGAAGACAATTGAGGTAGGAGAGAATAAAAGAGGGTGTTGCAGATGCCGAAAGAGATGTATCATCGCTCTCGATCGAGAGATCCCATGTCTTTTGAACCGGAAACTCAATGCACTTTGGCATTTGCAATGAACAAAAAACCAACTCATTGCAAACTTGTAATATTATTATTCTACAAAGAACATCTGCAGCATGAGAACTCTCATTGACGTACAATCTTCCAAAAACATCGCAATAATTACCCCTCTTTCTTGGAGATTGTGAAGATTAAGAAAATGCCTTCACACATGGCTCCAACACTCTTGAGAAAACATTGGCCACTCGTATCTGGCACTCCAACATTGAATTCCCATATTCCATTTTTTTTTCTCCGCTACCGCCCGAAAAATCCACACAAGAGTGAAAGACAAACCAATAAAAAGAACTGGAGTGTACGAAGCGACATGCTGCAGCTGAGACGTATCGGTTGCACGTGGCATCTTCGAGACACAGTCGCCGTTTCGATCGTTCGTCTAAGCCATTTCCTTTTGCATCCTCTCCTCCTCTACCCCGTCATTTATATCGCCCCGCATCACTCGCGACGGTTTTCTTACATTTTTCTTTAACTCCTCTCTTCATTCTATTTGCCTCCCCCCCGCCCCCCCGCCCCCTCGCTCATCCAAAAACTAACGGCTCACCCTCATTCAAGAGTCCTGTCCACGTGTGTGTGTGTGCGTGTGTATTTTTTTTTCAATTCTTTTTCTCATCTCCCTCTTTCCTGTCCGCACCCAGAGACTCGGGGTCTTGTCGTTGTATACCCGGGTATCTAAAAATATTTTTATGGCGCCCCCGCTGTGATCCCTTTCGACTTCTCGGTGTTATACTGCTTCTGTTTTGAAGGCTTCACATGGCACGGAATTCTGATACTTGGGATATATAAATATACAGTTTTATCAATTAATATGACGATTAGAGCACAAAAGTCTTACATCGTTATTTACTGCAGAAAATTCTTAAAATTGGCTTGATGAATGTTGTGAAAAACGGTTTGATCTAAAAAGTATGACCGTTATGTGACAGGCGTACTATCCCACGTCAATACATCAGTTGAAAAAATTTGTCTTTCAATATACATTTAATTCTTCATTAAACTGAAAAATTTATTAAACATTTCATTCCCATGAAAATGGCGAAAATATGATTCCTCATTGCCTATTACGAGATGTATTCCGTTATTTTTACTGAATACTTGTCTCCGTACGATGAAAATTCAGAATCAATCGCGAGATCATAATTTCAATGACTGAAGAACAATGAAATTCAATGTATAATCATATCATTACTCATGCAATCTTACCATGGCCTCAAATTGCCAGGACCATCTACCAGCTGTCCCCCTGATACCCTCCCTTGTCCCCTATCCCCGATGGACAGTGGCTCGTAGCAGTTCAATGGGAATCCCCTCTCCTCATTTAAACTCACCGCACGTAGCTCACAAATCGCATAAAACACTACACGCCATAAGATAAAGGAATCTTGATAATAAAATCCTCCGTCATTGGCTATCCAAGGTCCCTCCCCTCCACTCATCTAATCAAAATAAACCAACATTTAGCATATTATTCCTCACCAACAATGAGAAATTTTCTATTTGTTCATCATAAACACATAAAGCCGAAACTCTCCGCGGGATTCCACGATATTTTCCTCCAAACATATTTATATCTCCAGCATCTTGGCATTCTCATTGCACCTTTTATCCATATCATAACGCTCTGTCTCACTTTTGTCCGGTGATAATGTACCGCGAGAGGAGGATCGAGGAAGGCCAGACATTCGTCTTTCTCATACTGTTGGGCCCCCGGCAACTCGGCTATAGAAAATTCACCGTAGCCTGTGTTGGATGCAGAGAAGGACTCAGTCGACCCCGATGAAGTGAGCGGAATCCTGGAGTTCGATGCCTCCTGATGTTAAAGAAAGACAGACAGACAGAGACACTGTACCCAACTGAGTTGGGACGGGATAAAGCCGAACCAGGGGAACCGCCTACTTTTTTAAACCACGCCTACCCTTCATTCTGTATGTACACTCTAACCAATATTATATATATTGGTTTGGCACGTTGTGTATGTGGTACCGAGGCACCGAGAAAATCATTACCGATGGTTATGCATACTTGGCGCAAAGACAAATCATCAAAATAATATCATTGATCTCCATGATCTCCGGTTTTATCCCTCTCCTTTGTTATTTAGATTAAAATTCCTTGTGGCTTTTCGAGATAATTTGACATCAAATGTTATCTCCAGATCACTGCGAACGAAGAAAAAAAAAACATCACGTGACGTATAAGAAATGTAGATGACTTATCACGATAGGGAACGTGATATCGTCTGGCAAATCGAAATTCTTACGTAAAACCGATCGTACTAATGTTGCTTTGTAGATGACACTGCGCTATTACAATAAGAAATAATGAAATTACGCGTTTCCTGTTCGACCACTTGTTGCCTTTTGAAATCCATCATTCATCGTACATTGTAAGCTGGGACTGAAGAAATATCAAAGGATGATAAAAAAGAGGAGAAAAAACAGATGACTTCCGCTTCGTACTGGGAGGTTGTTTGAAAAAATAAATAAATAAACCGTGAGAATGTTCAATGATTTTTTTTCAACTATCTGCCTCAAATCTACTACTGTGGAGGAACGATGAGGGTAAGCAAAAGGTTGATGTTTACATATGGTACATGGCTTGTTATATGTTTACGTTTGAGGGTAAAGTGGCGAACCCCCTTGGATCTATGAGCATGACCACCTAAAATCCCTCAATATACCTATCTGGCTTGGAAATGTGCAGGCCTTGGGGCACTCTACGTTAAAACCCACCTACAAGCGGAAACACGTGTACTGCGCGGTAGTGGACGCGCGTGGAACGCCAAACTCTCGCCCCATTGATGCACACAAATGCAACTCCGTCACACGGTTAACGTGAACGCGCTCGTAAACCATATTCATATTTACCCTTTTGACGGTGAAAAATACTGGGACTGTTCGACAATTACTCTCAAAATTTCAAGTTAAATTTTTTGAAATTTTTAATACTTTCATATTTGTGTGAACACTTATTGGTTCATTTTTTCAACAAGTAATTTCGTTCAATTTTACTAAAATTGTGTTTTATTCATTAAAAACATTTAAAAATACATAAAATCCTTCTAATCTCTTCTAAACTCGAAGTAATTTCGCTTTCGATTATAACTTTACATACCCTTAACTCGTATCATTAAATGTATCCTTTCATTGTTTCGTTTTTGTTTAATAAAATAGTGAAAAAAAGCTCGGTTAAAATCTAAGAAAATGTGGGAAGCGTTTAAAAACTCAGAGTAAAATCGGGAAATTTGACCTTCAAGTGTTCCAAATAGCATTTGTCTTCAAGTTCGAAGCTCAAAGATATATTCATTCGTAATGGCCGCAGTGTGCAGTGAAGCATATATCCTTGCCGACCTCCGTGCAATAATCACACACGTCAGAATGCATCAGGCAGCGGATCGAGGCCTCTCCTCTTCATTCTTTTTGTTCCTGACTCCCTCCTTTATCCATTTACAGCCACTGGCCTTCTCAGCCATGTCCATCCACAGATGGTGGATTTTGAGCCATCACTATGAACTTGAAATCAGAGGAACTAACAAATCAAGAACCAGCTGAAGTGACTCCCTCACTCCCTCATGCATTTGACCGATTTCTCAATATTTCATGGGCTCACATTATTTTAGATCGTAAACTAATCTCGTCATAATGATCCCTCTGATGCTCTGACTGTCGACTCCTGACAGGTCGGGAGTTAAACAGCTGAGAGGAAGTTAAGAGGGTTAATCCCAGAGTATTAAGTTAGAATTGAGGTGCTACGTGTCTTCCTGTGCGCTCTAACCATAATTAGGGATTAGTCACCTGATCTCCAATATATAACCAATGACACATCATCGTTATCTTTTTTAAAATAGATTCTTCCATTATTTCAAATTATGTAAAATCAAATATTTCATGGATTTTTTATAAAAATAATCTGAAAGTCCAGAGAATAGTTGGCTTCTCCCCAACCAAAATTAATGATTTTAAATTAATAAACTTTCCAACGTGCGATGGTGCAAAATCCTCCCAAGCTGACGTAAGCATTCCGAAATCAATTTCACAAATCCCTCTCTACTGTTAAAATTGATTCACCATCTTCCTCAAGCAATTGGACTCAACCGGGCACAGCATTAGGTAAGCCACATCAACCCATAATATATCAGAAATACTCCTCAACGCTCTGATAATGATCATCGTACTCTCGATCTTCGGATCGGCACTTGCTCTGTAATGGGATATTACCGCGATTAACAATAAGAAAAATCGTGAAATTGCGTGAATGAATATTTCCGGCTTTTGCTAATAATTAACCACGTGCTGCGCCGTGTTCTGGTATTTTCCCAAAGTATCAATTTAACAGTGTAAAGACCCTCTAAAGATTATCACTTTTACATAGACTTAAATATCCCCTCTCGTGCATCTGCCGTAGGTAAACTCCATCAATATTCACCCCCTTGAGCCACACCGGGAAACTCGCTCCAAGAGAACGCGTTCACGCGTGCACAAATCGCGTCTTGGGGTCGCCCTTCAAAAAAAAAAAAAAAAAAAGAAAACGATGAGAAGGAATAAAGAGGAGCTCACTTGGCCGCCATCAAGTCCGAATGGGTTTCACCACCTCCTTCAACAACTTCTCACCATCCGCATGTCCTGCACCCGCTGGAAATCCCCGGGACTCCTCTCGTTGTAAATCCAATTAGCGACGAGACTTTCAAGTGGCTCCCAAACACTCTCCAATCCTTGAAGTTCCAGTTCCTTCTGGGGTCAAGGACTTTGATTTTTTTCATCCTCTTCAGCTCCCGCTATCGTTCTACCCGTTCTTTTAAATCGAAACCAAATGATCATTTCAGTTGTCACGTTGTTTTCAAGGAAAATCCACAACGTGATTTCGGTTGTTCATTTTGACATTATTTTTGGAATTTTACAATTACTCACTTAATTACTGACTCTTCATGTCTTTCGCCCTATGAAAAATTTACACTGCACAATATACTATCGATTACGACATATCTTCGTTTTTCTGGATTTTTCCAATTGTCTTGAAATTTCCCGAATTTCGTTTCCATCACTCTACAGGTTTCGGTACTCTTTACAAACACTATACTCATCATCAAACATGTCCAGACAATTCTCCAGCTGTATCAGAAATACACCCATCCCCAGTATTTTTTATGAATTTCAGAAGCTAACATAAAAACCGCATATGTTCCGATATGAATTCACATTTGCATAGATCCCAAACGCTTTGTGCTAAGGGTGTCCTGCAGCCTGTCGTGGCTATGGCAATACATAATACGTATCTGCATATCGGGTGACGTTGGAAAATTAGGCGTGTACCAATGGCCCCTGTCTCCCTTCCCCGTCCATCGCTGACGCTTACTTCCTTCACACCAAGAGGGGTCTTTGCCAAAAAAAAAAAAAAAAAAATTTGCGCACAACGACAAAGAGAAAAGGTAACCTCCCTACAACAGTGCAGCGAAATATTGTTCTCAATGGTTTTGATATATTACGAAGGAGAACTACGATTGGACGAATTCGATTCAAGGGTCCGGTAGCTGTTAATTTATATAGGCCGCTCAGTCGCTTTTTTTTTCACTGTTATTTTGAAACCAATAGAAGGGTGTGACTCAACCCCAAACCCCTGTTATCCGGGCGCATGAATCAGTCATAAAGTATATGCGAGACTTTCACACGATTAAAAATTCACGACTTTGAAATGAAATTGCCTAGAAAAATATCTTTCATACTCATTCAATGTATAGGTATTGTACTATACTATACATAGTTAATTTTTTACTTTTTCCAGTTGATTTTCCTAGAATTTCAGTGTAGTTGAGCCGGTGAGTGTTTAGCGAAAAAATCATTGAATAAAATTTAGCGATCTCTCAACAATATCTCAATCTCTAGAAAAGTTATTCTGGTTCTCGTCTACTAGGCCCCTGTTCACACCGTTCAAAGTGGTTATATACCACTGTAACCGGATGTACGGTTGAAGAAGTTTGTATATTACTTATCCCGAATGAGTGAAAACCCGTCGGCGGTCAGACAAACGTCGCGTTATAATGTACACCGATTCGGGTCCCGAAACAGAAGGACATCAGAAGGGGTTGACCATTGTTCATAGATTCGGCGACTAGAATTGAATGACGAGAATCAATTTCTCTCATCTCTGGTATCTCCCCTAACCGCAAACAATGGGATCATTGACTGTCAATGGTCAAACTTGAGCGGAAAATAGTGAATAAAATACGAAAGAAGGGAAATTGACTGAGTGCGGGATCGATGAAGCCAGAATTTTCAACAACTCTGCTTCTTCAGCAGTGAAATAGATACGTGTGAACGTTCGGTTGCTTAATAACCCGTATACTCACTCACCCTCAACTTGGGATGATTCTGTGTGTGTGTGTGTGTGTTTCTATGGGTTTTAACGGTTGTAATAGAGACTGTGGTGAATCGAAGACGAGCCTACATGTTCATCCACTAATGCTACTTCAACCTCGTGTGTCTGCAGGATTCATATAGGTAATGGATGGTACGTTACAATTACACAGTTGCGGGTGTATACGCTGTTCCTCGATTCTAATTGCAAGGAGTCCCGGACAATTAGAAAGTGGTTTAATTGAAAGCATTTCGCAAGGACGATTACGATACATTGACGCGGGCACGAGTGAATACAGATTCGACGCAGTGGACTTTATTTATTATTGTTAAATTCAGGATGGAATTATTCAAATTAAGATTATCATAAAGGAAAATATCAAAAGTTATCTCTACAATGTAAAAAAAAAACATTGGAAAATTTAATCATTGGTTTTACATTGAATCTATGTTTAATGTTGAATAGAAAAATAAATATTATTTTTGGAATTATGTTTATTGATTTTATTTGTTTAATATTATCCCGATAATTCCTATGATTTTAATTCTCCAAAAAAAGATGCAAAATGTCATAAAAATATCTTATAAAGTCAGTCAATATATCCAGTTCATTAGAAATAACGTCAATGTGGAAGTTGGAATTAGGAATCACATTAATAGTGCTGAAAAACATTTCTCACATACACAAGTGCGTGCTTGTAATCGCTTTACGATTCCCACCAACGAGAGAGGTGTAACCGCTCAAGGGGGCTCTTATCTTTGACTACTTTCCCCGGTGATTTGAGCTTCAATATACACAAGCCGAGTGTTTTGTGCATTGCCGATTGGTGCTTGAGTATTGGATTTGTGAGTTGTTTTCCATGGAGAACAATAATGGTGGCTATTGAAGAATTCCCGACTATTCGATGGGGGCTGGAATGAATCGAAATAGAGTGTAATGGGTTGATAAAAAGTGATAAGGATTGGTTAAGTCTTGTTACTGCGGTTATCTGTTGGAGCTGGTATTTCGATAAAATGTCAGGAAAATGCGTTTGCAGTTGATGGATTTTTTCGAAAAAAAAAAAACAAAAAATCATGCGATTGGTCCCATCAATGATCCTTTCTCATCTTAGTATTGTTATCCCCGTACTAATGATGAAAAAGATTGAACAATGTTGAGAGGATTGGGCTCAACGTAATACCCCATACACAACACGAATGTGTCTAGAGATCGCGTGCACTTTGGATTAGCGACAGGTGGAAGGTGTTTTGGTGGTTGGGGTTGTTGGAGAACGTTTGGATAGTCCTTCACCATGAGCTGACTGGAAGGGAAGGTGTGAAATCAGTTAGAATTAGGGAGTACTTTTGCCACCATTGGAAATTGGTTAAAGCGATTTGAGATGTTAGTTAGGCGTACACGGTACGGCCATATCAGTGGCCATTGGATTCCGTAAGTCAGCCCAGTCGTTAATTAATTAATCCTGTTTTAGAAGATTAAGAAGCTAAATTCCAGTAGGTCTGAGTGGCTTTAGCAGTTAGCCAACTGTCCCATCTGAATTGGATTTTTTTGTACATCAAGCCAATGGGATACATGGAAACTTCCGTCCCTGTACATCAACTGAAGTACGATTCATTAACGAGTTACGCTTTTGGTTGTTACCTAGTAAAATTTGCACCGTCCACCCGATGTTAAATTATCGGGCTTTGAATTTACGTGTGTGCTCACCAGGGATTGCGATCCGGTCCTATAAAGTGATGACGCAACAGGGTAACAGCTAAGCCTATGCGGACCCCAATAGGTTGAGATGAGAGCCATTGTATGGCAATCTTATAATTTAGACAATCACCGATCAATTGAATGGGCCTTTACTACTGCCTATGAAACATGCAGTGAACGTACGAAGCACCAAAGCCAACGCACAAATCGAGCGCACGAAAACCCAACGGGAATGATGAATGAATGAAGGGACAAGAACGAATGAATGGACAGATAGTTGGCTCTGGCTTTAAACGTTCGTAAATAACCCCCCTTGGCCGCCTTCATTCAATTACTTTCAATCGCTTCGAGCCAATAGATACAATTTAAAAATCCAACGTTAAACTACGAGATGCACACTTGACAAACATCTCCTCAATAATCGAGGAAACTGTGAGAGGAGATGAGCTCAATCACCTTCTTCTAAATTCATTGCCATTAAACATCATCAATTGATCCCTTATCAATTCAGGGGGATACTTTTTAGCATCATTTTGGTGAAATTGAAGCTGGGCTTTGCTGTGTACACCAAAGTCGTCGAATAAACACAGAATGAAGAGGAAAAATCGACAAAAAAGGGTGGAAAAAAAAAGTGGGGGGGGGAGAGTGAACTGGAAACGTGAAACGGCGCCCTCGACGCGTCGACTGTAATGGACAGCGATTGGTACAGATGGCCTATGCGCGCATATACGCCGTCGCGTCACGTCCGGATGAATTTACATGCTTAAAACGATAGTGACCAAAGAGTAGGGACACGGAGGCGAGTTCCCAACTTCCGAGTCTCATCGATCTTCTACTGTTGATCGACGTGTGTGACGTTGTCTTTCCCCCTTAGTTATATCCATGAAATTATTAATACGAAAAACCCTCGAAAAATCTCACAATTTCAATAATAATATCCGCTCCCTCTCATTTCAAATATTGAAATTTCAAGGAAAAATTATATATGATATTATTGACAACGTGACATATCCGGCTAGTTGTCAAAGTCAATAGGATTTCCTCGGTGCCCGCAAAACGAACGGACGTGAATCGATGGTGATGAGGAAAAAAAAACGAGAAGAACGGAGACGAGGGGGTGGGCGGAATGTTATATTCTCTCACTCAGAATAATAGAGAGAGAGAGAGACAAAAAGAGAGAATAGAAAAAAAAATGAGACCGCGCGCCACGCGCTATCGGCGAAAGAGCGGAGACCGTTAGCCACGCTCGACCGCTGTTCACTTCCGCTTTTTGGTGGCCTTATCAATCGGTCGTTCCGTTCGCTCGTTTTTGGACCTTTTAATTGCCACACATATTTCCATATACATATATGGCTTTTATTTATATTTCCGTGGAATTCAATGAACGTCACAGAGTCCCCCTCTGTTTCTCCCCTCCTCTTGCCGTCCCTTGACCCCCTTTGAAAATGTTCAAAATTCTTTTTACGAGTGTTGAGTCATACTTGTATGCTTAATATATTGACGGAGCACTAAAATTTAAAAATAGGACAGCCATTCTTTCTTTACCCAAATTCACGGAGATTATTCTCCTGATTTTGGTGATGAAATATTTGTTAGTTGAAAAATGGATAAATTTGATATCGTGTGATTGAACCGATTTGTCGTAATTTATTTGTAGAATGGAAGCACGGAATATAGACAAAGTTAGACAAGTAGATTCTTGAATTTTTTATCAATCTAAAGTAGAACTTTGGAAATGTAATTTTTTCTTTTTTTGTTAAATCAACAATTAGTTTTCCAAAAAAGGAAATGAAATGTAAAAAATTACTTTTTCGTAGAGTAGTACTCAAACGTATCCAATTTCAAATAAATTAACAATTAATTCCCACTAATCAAGGAAAAGTCAATCAATCAATTCAATTTCAGTGAAAAATGAGTGTGTTGTTTGCGGCAAGTGCACATGTACCATAAATTAACCAGTGTACTGATGTAAAAAGTATGTAGAATAGGATATAGTGGGAAAAGGGGAGAAGAGGGAGCCGGTGTCGAGGGCTGGTGAGCAGTATTGCTCGCGTGACAACGCGTACAAAACCGCCTCCGCTCCGAACCTCTCCACATCGTCCCCCCGAACATCACCAGGTCTCCTTTTACCCGAACAACTTGGCTGTGCAGTATACAGACGCTCGACGGACCGCGTGAATATTCATTCATTCGCGGCGCTAATTGGCGATACGATGACTATTCATGATTTAACGATTTTCAATAGCTATTACTTGACACGCCGACGCATAACGAGACCATTCGATCCTCCAATATACTGACTCTGTGTATTGAGAAAGCACATACTTTTTATCAAAATGTGCACAACTTGATGTTCGACTACAGTAGTCACTCACCTGACGAGCCTTAAAAATACGAAGGAAGATTCATGAGTGTGGATAAGATACTATCCGTGTAAATTATGTTTATTCCTCAGTGTTGTGTATATAATTGCTTGCACATTGCAGGTTACCAAACTCCCTGGTAACGTGTTAGGTACACATATGTGTTACCTGAATGTTTAATAATCACGATAAAGTGCGACGAAGACGACTGACTGTCTCTCTCCTCTCCCCCACTTGTTTTCTTGAGAAAATGTACGTATGAGGGTAATTATCCTGCATTAATTTCGACATGGAATTTAATATGGAGATTCTAATATTCCTACAGTAAACAGTGAATAAACGCTTGTAATTTTTACCCACACACGGCGAAAATCACTTATTCCAATTAGAAAAATTCATGCAATGATTTTAATTACAGTTTTTTTTTCTTTCGTTCCATCAAAGTGAAAGTTTGGGAATTCAGTTGCCCCTTAGACATTTAAATTTAATTGAATTCTAAAATTAAATCCCTCTGAGAAATTGTAAAAAAATTTCAGGTACTTTGGCGATAATTTATAACTGAAAATGTCTTTATACTTCATTTCATTTATCCATTCAACGATTTATACACTCGAGTCAATTCGTTCTGGCTGAACAATCGGCAGTGTCAAGTGACGTTGTGCATTAAGCTTCAAAGAAACAAATCAGAAATAGAAAGAGAGAGGTAGAGTGAGATGGAGAGGGAGAGCTTTAGACATGGCTCGTAAGTTCGATAAACGTACGTGCAAGTCCGAGACGATAGTTTCTGTAAATCAAACGCTCCTAGTCACTACCTAAGTACGTAATACTCAGTCCGAAAGTTTATTTAGCTCGGTCTTTATGGGCTCACTTTGAATTCACGCGTAGCTGAAATTGCTTGTATATCCCCCCCCCCGGTGTCTCACCCTTCCCCGCTCTTATTCAATTCCAAATGTTGGCGTTTCTCTATTTCATTCTATAGGTTTTGCAGGCCTCTCCACATGCCTATACCTAGAGTATATCCATTTGGAATTTTTGGAAACTATCCAAGTGACTTTTGGGCATGTAATGGGCTGCATTTCGCGATGAGAAAGGATAAAAAATAAAGAGACAATTTATGTATTGAGACAGTAGAATGTGCCAATCTACTTCTTAATAGTCTCGAAGAATGAAAATAAATATGATGAAAAAACGGTAACAAACGAGATGATGTACATACCATCAGTCTCTGACTATAGTTAGAGTGAGACTAAATGCTATTAATTAACGTAGATCCTCAGAAAGGCATGCAATTATATAGGATCAGTGTGTTGAGATGCAACACAGTTGTTGGAGACATTGCAGCTTGAAGAGTTTAACCAACTCATGTATGACCAATAAAGTGCAACTTTGTCAAAATTTTATATCGATTGAACATATCATATAATATCGATATGTACGATTGGCATCTGCCCGTCTGCCCTCAGCGATCCTCTCACTACTATTTGAAGTGGAAAGATCCGAAGGGGCTATGTGAAAACACAAATTGAGGGCGCGGGGTCTCGCGTGCTTCGCGCATCTGTTGCGCTCACTACATGGAGTAAATACACCGGTAAATAACATGAGGTAAAATGTGCATACACCGAAGAATTAGGCGTATTTAATATATTTACAGTTATTTGTCCACCGTAAAATTTGAAATATTATTTTCATTAATTAATTACGAGGAAATGAAGGAGCATTAAATTCAATGAATGTGTTTTTGGAATTTACTTGGAGGGAATTGATAAAAAATAACATGAGCGGCATCGATATCTCACGTCTCTGACAGTCAATGTTTCATTAGTGTCGGTGACCCAACAGTCCAGGAGGCAATGGTTGGCTTTCACCACGGTGGTCTGCTCCCATACATTCAGAAGTCCCCACCAATTATCTCAATCTTGCCTACCATTAATCCATTCATACATTGACAAAAACACTTTAACGTTCCCTCTTTCTTTCTTTCTTTCTTTCTTTCTTTCTTTCAATATTTAAAAATTTGATTTGTAAGCTAATACGATGATCGCGTGGTATTTCGAATATATATTTTTAGATGAACCACGGATGAATCACTGTTTGGCGAGACCCACACAAGTATTTCCCCTCTCAACGGTTCGCACATGCTCTCTCTTTTTCATAAGCCAATTTAAATCCTCTTAAATAAATCGATAGAAAATTAATTTCAGGCTTAGAGTGGTGTACCTCGTCACGACATTAAACAGAAATGAAATCAGAAGCTGGCATGGATAAATTATCTGTCGTATTAGTCATCGATCGGCAGCTAATTGACATTACAAATTACTTCACATTTTGTATTCTTCGAAGAAGATATGAATTCGCGGATTTGACTCATCGTCACGCGACTCATCGTCGCACAAATGATACAAACCATATCACCACTCTTGTTTCGCTCGCAATGGAGCATAATAAAGTCACATCATGTGCATAATTCGACTTGAATCATTCCTCAAAGAAGGTGCACTCATGAATTTGAAATAACTCCTAGGCCAGAATTTATCAATTTCAAGTGAAATTTACATCGATATAAGAACTGTCCCCCCAAACTAAATAATTTTCATCCACCGACTAGCGCATTTATGAAATTACTACATCCAACTTAAAATTCCCTCCAGCATATCCCTCCTTGATATCAGTTGTCCCACGCTTTCCCATGGCAGTCATCATTCATCACGATTTATTTTCTCTCGAATACTCCAGTGGCATCTCCCGCCCTTGTGACTCACACACGCGCCGCTCCGGGTGCCGTCTGATGACTTCTCGGCATGTGCCGCCGCCAAACGGGAATTTCGCCAACCTCTGGAAATCCCCTCGCATTTCCCCTATCCCCCTCTACCCGACAAGTTGTGGTGGGGGAAAAGGACAACTACATGGGGCAGAGCGAATTGGAGTGGGGAGAAAGGGAGGGAGAGAGATACGTGAAAATGTGGATGTTAAAGTTTTGTCCATTCAGAATTGATCCTTTATGATTTTCTGTGTGTCTGGATATCACTAATATAATATCGTTTGGAAGAAGTAAGCGATGCATTCCCTACTTTTCATTGCGTATCGGTGGATTTTTTCAAAATAACAAATTGTTTAACCGGTGCTATTTACAGTGGATTAATTCAATTTGCAAAATTGCCCCGTGAATCGATCTTTCAGAAACTGGATTTCTCCTGTTACAACTGAAAGGTGAAATCGCGGAGAATCGGAAAGCCGGAAAATTGCGTCTTTTATTATTTTTTTACTCCAAAGAGAGAGAGAGAGAGAGAGAAAACTGACGGTGGAGTGAGTGCATTCGCCCGTGGACCAATCACTGTCGAATCATCCTTATTCCAACTTTTATTTTTGCCCACTACTTTGGCGCACTCACTCCATCCTCATCGCTCACCCTTTTTTGCAGATTTTTTTATTCCTGTTTTTGAGACATCTGTTTGTTTCCTTTCTTCTGAGAATTTAGCCATAGGTTTCGCAAGATATTTATAGGAATCGATTATTACTTTCAAGAAGTGTCTTTCATTAGTTGTTCATATGTCCCTGGGGCTCATAATGATGAGAATGATTTTTCATATTTTTTAGAGCGCTTCTCAACGCCGAAAATAATTTGCCTAATCAATAGCTACAGTGATTACGAAAGCTTGCAGGATTAACTGTTAATACGCGGAGCGATGTTAATATCACATACGATCTGTAATCCATATGACGTTGGATGTGAGTTTGCACGTTATTAAATAAATGGCGCGTTACTTTACATAATGGAAGAGAAATTGAAACTTGATGATAAATGTACTTGTGAATTTTCTTCACTTTCTTTACTTTTCAATGACTATCTCGAAATCTGAGGACACATAGAAAAATTTTTTATATAACCTTTTTCACAGAGCAAATTGAGAGCTACGAGATGAGTTATAATGAAAAATTCTCCATCTCCCTTAGATTTGGAGATATTTTTCAAAAGGTGAGTCAATGATTTCAAGGATTTTACCACTTGACTGATTTTTTACTACCACAGTTGAATTTTTTTTCGAAATAAATAATTTTCAAATGGAGGTTAAATGGAGCATGTCAGGTGTCGAGTAAAAAAATTGTTGTATATTTTGGAGAACATGAAGACTTTATGTGGGCCACAAAGTCCTTCGTCCTTCCGAGTCTCGTGATCTCGCGCACGCCGGTATTACCACCACAGCGACCCTGAATCACCCAACTATTTCACCAAACACCCAAGTACCGTACCGCATTTCCAGGGGAAGAGGGAGGGCAAAGGAAACTTTGACCCGGAACTATCCTCAAACCGGCCCGGCATCGACCTCTACTCGCTTTCGCACCTAATGTCTGTACAGCACCAAATCACTTGTGTTTAAAGTGGATGATGAAAGGCGATCTGAAGACTCCCAAAGTCGATTGAATTTCAATGACAGCGATATCTGGCTTTTAATATTCTTACATAATTATTTTTGCGTTTTCGAAGGAAGACGCGATTCGATGATTCGGCCTCGCTTCTTGGCAGTCCCCGAAAAAAATGTAAATAAAGACACAGAAGTGTCGATTTTTTGTGACTTTACGTGGTCTATTTATAAGCCCACTTTGTGGGCAGAAATATGTGTCACACGAGAAGAATGTCTCATGGATCTTTCTAAGAATGTTAAACTAAAAATTTTTAATTATTATGAGTGATTGAATGAACCATTGCATCAGCGAAAATAAGGAGACACGTGATCATTGAATTATAATTATATCGTTGGCATAATCCACGGCGAAACAATAATTCAACTAACGTCGTCAAAAACAATTCAATAAAGTCTCAGTTACTTATGCGAGGAGACACTAAAACACGTACTATAACGATTATCTCGAGAGCCAGAAGCGATAACTACATTGACGGTAGACAATTTCATAATTGCACTTATGAATTCACCAATTTTGCGACATTACTCAGTACCCCCTTCTGCCATTTGAAAATTATAACTCTTGGAAATTTCTCAAGAGCAAACTCCACAGGCCACAAAATTCCCTCTTTCGCTGTCAAATTATCGCGGGAGTCATTATTGCACTGTCGAATCGTATCTTAAACTTTATTTCCACGGGGTAATTGGAGGGAGACGTGTCACAATCTCCGACGATTCACCAACTGACACATTTTAATTTTTCAAGAAGAAGAATTCAATTAATTCAACGAGGAAAAATCCTTTCACCAATTAAGCAAAAAAAAAAAAAAAAACAAAATCAGCAACTTTATCGATGATCAAATGACCAGTGAAATAATTGTCAAATTATAGTAATGATTTTTTTTTACCGCCTCGAATCATTTTTGTCGGAGTGGCACTTGAATTTATCTCGAACGAATGTCCTCAATTTGGTTTTTATGAAGAGTCCCTGATCATAATTTACAAGTCGAATATTAGTCTCTCGTAAAAACTTGAAATATTCCTCAAAAAATGCCTATTAACAATGGCTGAATCACTTGTTATTGACTCGTTATATTTAACGACTGAAACAACAGCTTGTTGTGATACATTCCACCACTTGACAAAAATTTAACGTTCCCTGAACTTCCTCACAGTCATTTCCTTACGATTTTATTACCAAACTGGAACCCTCACAAAAAAAAGGATAAGGAATCATTTGTAAAGTTGATTAGCACGTCAGTATAAATTTGCCCTCTCCGAGTTAAAATCACCACCACCAAGTCGACCGATCACCCAGTAGGAGGCATTAACACTCAATCCTCTCTGTTAACCGAATCCGGATTAGTCAAGGATCTCCCCCTCAGGTATCAGGATTTACCTGATCAGTTGACCCTATTGCCGGTAATGATTTTCTCTCACGTATGAAATATAAAAATAAAGTCTTACCTGTTGCCAGAACTGTGCGAGCAGGTAGATCCTCTCCTTCTTAAACAACCAATCCATGGATTGCATAGCTTGAAGATCCAGTGAATTTGTCTCTGCAGAGGCCTGCATAGTTGCAAGAGCCGCTGCGGAGTTCAATGAATTAAGTATTGGCTGCTGTAGTGCCGCTGTCACCGATGTATTACTACCGGTTACCAGATTGGCGTGGTAAACGGTTGTAGCGGTAGCTGCATCATCAGTACCACCAGAAGCCAACAATTGGGCACCAATTGGCGCTGATGGCCCCTGGAGACCCAGTGACGAAGCCACTTTGACGGCTTCGATATTCTTGGATGGTTTAAAAAAAATCCACCTCCGGTCGTCGTTCTCCACCGCCTCACCCTCACTTTTATCTTTGTACGGAGACACGACGCCGGATAATATTAATCAATTCACTCCAAATTATCACCAACTGTATGGCTACAGAATGGCATTATCCCTCCCCTGGATTTTTCTCCAATTGTTGAGTGGAGAAATTTTCTAAATATTTCCCTTTTGCACTGATTGTCACTGTTTATCCCCAATTTTCACTGAATACAGACGTCGTCTCGTCCTGTAACGTGTCATTGCCTTGATTCAAATCCCTCACAATTTTCCTTCTCTTCATCAACTACTCATTACAAAGTTCATTATAATATCCACACTTTGATTAATGTCCATAAACAGGAGAGCCCCAGTCCTCACAGTACTCAATCACTTGTCAATAACGTCCATGTTCTCATGAAAATAATCACAATTATGCGTTGCTCGTTAAAACTCAAACAGTTTCTTTCCGCCGTGTTGAGTAAAAAACGTGCAACATAACCTAACTTTCAAACGATAAAAAAATAACACTTGTCACGTTTCCAATAATCACTGGTCGATTTTCATATGCATGAATTTTAAACGTCCGTCACTTCTCTTTGAGAGTGACAGTGGTCTATCAGGCACGTGTTAAAAAACTGTTAAATCTCCCACGAGTAATAATCCTTGATGACAGATTGTAAAAAAAAAAAAACTGAATACAATTTCACTACCGATAACAATCCTTTATCCGACGCACCACTCGATTCCGTCCAGGTGACTCAGAATTATCTCAAAAACAAGTCAGTAAAATCCAAACGAAAAATCAAACTCAATTACTATTAATTTCCAGCTGATAATCACAATGAAAAGTCCCTTGTTGATATTTATTTCCTCTCAATGAAACTGTCTTATTATTTGTACACACGAGATGATAATTAAAGCCCCCTCACACCGCACACAGTTGCCGCGTTTTAACAATAAATACTCCGGTTGTGTGTAAACCTCTATCTCAAGCTCAAGCCCAAGACCGTCCAAGCAGGCTCCTAACCTGAAACTAAGAGCTACCGACTGTTGGATCCAATGCATGGAGGAGGCGCTCAACAAATGGTGGGGATAGGGCGTTAACAAATGACAATGGTGGGGGTAAGACGTCCCACTGAATAACCAATAAACTTGGCCATTTTATCCCCACTACTGTCAACAATAACGCCCGTACTCGAGACAATGTTACCCTGGTGGGGGAATTACCAAAAAGTGGGGAGGGTTTGGAGAAGGGGAATGAGCGAGCGTGATAGGGGCAGGGGGGTGGTGGTGGTGGTGGTGGTGGTGGTGGTGAGCACAGAGTGGTGAGGGTGAGTACGAGGGAATTAGAGTGGGGTTGAAAACGCAGTGGAACCGGAGGCTGGCTAGGTGGTCCCTCCGCAGATCTCATATTTTCAACCCCCGACTCACTTCCTCCCGCCCTTTTGCCGAACACCCTTCCATCACCTTGCCAATCCCCTTACCCCCTTCGCATTTTTTTTATTATTTCAACCCTCTCTTTCTTCGGGGAATCGTCTCTCGGTTCCTCTTACGATGGTGTTATCCTTCTTTTACTCCAATCGCTACTTTTTCTTTTATATTTTATTCCTTGAAGACCCCTTGGGCTCGCGTCGCGACGGTATCGAAACCAGAGGATTGTGTGTGGATGGGGGTACATTATGACCTGGGAAACGATGGGTCGAAAATTGAGCGCATGTCTTTATGGGGAAAGCTGGATTTTTCGATTTCATTAATTTTTCAAAATTTTTTAAACTTATAATTTTAGTTATAAAAGTATAATAATTTGTTCGTCATTGTCTCTCTTCTAGACCCAATTGAGGGTGAGAAAAAGTTTATTGCTCCGATTAAACTTCGCCCTATTCATCAAGATTTCCCATTTCAATGCTGGATTTAATTAAATTTGTATGAAATAACATTGTCTCGTGCCCACCATCTCTTATTGCAATTTTTAACACACACTAGCACTGAGGAGACCATTATCCATTATTTTCTATTGTGAATAAAAAAAAGTCATCAGGAATGATTGTTAAAAGCTGGACTGAGTAAATAAACAAATTCTTCAAATTATGAAATAACAAGGTGAAAAATGTCACGACATGACAACAATTCCACTTCACTCCTCACCAATGTCTGTAAATAATAACAAGAAAAAAAAATGCAGAGTGAGAGTAAACGCGTGCAGATAATAGGCGAAGTGAAAAGGGTTAGTCTGGACGACCTGGCTTTTACCACGGAGGGGAATACCGGGGAGCCACTTCACACCGCGGTGAACTTACTGCCGTGTATAGCCCCATTGAACCAACATCAAATATGTATTAATACCCGGAAAATGATAGTCATTTTGTCCCTAAAAAATCCTCAAGAACGGGGAAATAAATGCTACACCATTCATTAACACCCCCTCGACATTTTTTAAAATCAATTTTCGGAATAATTATGGATAAATCCCCGTGTCCCCTTTGAGTTACCGGAGCACTTGTGGAAAACCCTCGACACGGTGGAAGAGAGAGGCCCTGTAACGCGTAAGAGGCTGGCAGGAGTCTCGATACATAATAAAAAAAAATATACAACATTTCTCCACACGAAACCCTTGACTAACTCAGACGATTAAAAGCAATTTTTAACGAGGGTGCTTTCACGCATCGAAGGAAATTTTCAAACTCAACTTGACAAACCGCACGAATCACTCCACAGAAATTACGTACGTACGATGTACGTGTTTATTAATGTTCCAATCTGAGCCGCAATTGAAATTAACAAAATTCCATGTTTTTTCGCGAAAAAAAAAAATTAATAAATCAAAAAATTGAGGGGATTTCTTATCATTTCTTTCGATAAATTACACGTTTTTACTGAAATTGAGACATTATACGCGGCGACTTTGCCCACGCGAGAGTGTAGAGTGCTGTCACGAGTAGCTTTTGCATTTAATTTAGTTTATAACGTGAGGATTAGTTTGTCAACGACTAGACACTTTCACAAGTCGAGGAAATGGGATTTCAACTCTTGAGAATATAATCAAAATTGTTTAATTGAAAACTATTTTGTTAAAGTTGAACTACTGAAAATTTTTTTCAAAATCCTCCGATCAAACTTGAATTTGATGATACGATGTTCGAAATGCAAAGCCTTTGAAATTTTAATTATGCTTCGTCCAGCAGAGAGAATGATTTTTGCTTCTTGTGATGGTCACACGGTACTCAATAGCTCAGTCAGACGTATTCGCGATAAAGTGCGCCAGTAGTGCATCGCTGTTTCTAAACACAATGCGAGTCCATCCAACTTGCGATTGTAACAATATATTCACGCCTCTCGGTATAACACTGGGATGCGCCAACACTCTCACCCGTTCCCTTGTATCATTCGTTATATCACCCTCAAGTTCAAGATCCTAACTCAGGGACAACACCGAATCAGGGGGAACGAGCTACTACTCGTGACACCATCTTTTCACTAGCGCATATAAAACGCCGGTTAAGCGAATTTTTACACCGGATAAGATACCGAATAACATTGTGATAAATGAAAAAAGATCGCAATATGATGGGATAAAGTAATGCATCGGAGGATAAATCATAAATGCTGTCATTGCGAGATAATGGAAAAGAAAATTTGCATCTGAAAAACTGTAATCTCTCACGACATTTTTGTGTCACTAATTGTCACGAAAATTTGTATCACAATAATTCTTTTTGAAGCCAATAATCTGAAGAAATTTTCAAACATTGCATACGGAAAACCACAATTTTGACTGTTTTTTGAGCTACTGACATTCACAATAATTTGATGCACACTAAATTATTCCTTTCACAATATCAAGTTAGAACTTTATAGTATAAACAATTGCATTGAATACCAACTGATAATTAGAAATTGCTAATTCTCGCAGGAATGCCTGCCAAAGGTTTTTTTCTCATTGAAAATAAAAAAAATCGTTTTTTTTTTGGAAACTGAAAATGAAAATAAGTAACGCGTGTCATTTATTGTTCCGATGATTTTTAGCATGGGATGTCACTACCTCCTGTCGAACGAAAGAAGATAATTCAAATTAAAAGAAAAACCCGAGACGTCAAAGTCTCGACGGATTAGAAGTCGTCAGCAACGTTTGCTATCTCTCATACGGTTCTCGTATTCGCATAAATTCGCTCTCTCTCTCTCTTCCATAGATGCCCCTGGGAGGGGGTGAACGAGGGGGTTTATGAAGTTGGTTGACCGCTGTAACCTTCAACGTACTGTGTACCCGTATCTGTGTATCCACGGTCAAGTATCCAAAACGATCACGTTCACTGTCAACTAACACTCGCCCGTAAAAAAACTAGCGAATCAGGGAACGCTCGATTCCTTCACTTGCATCAACAATTGCAAAAATTTCAATTCATCTGTAGAAAAAATGAAATTGTCATGTCGGACCCCCTGAACAAGACAAAAATAATGAATGTTGAATGGACAATTATTTGTGCTCCAGATTGACGAAAAAAATAATAATAGAAGAAATAACACCTAATGGCAATTGTCACGAATCACAATGTCACAAAGATAGCGAGTGAAATGGATAAGGGTCTCCTCGTTGCGTAGGTGTTCCTGACAATCACCTGATTCCCACTGCTCTTCTTCTTCATTCGCATCTCAAGGAGCCCGATTGAAAGCCCATTGTCACACAACACTTATCCCTCGACGCACAACTCTCCAATCAAGTGTTCATTATCATTCCGAGATGCCGAGAGACAAAAACTGTAGCAATTCACCATCACTTTCCAATTTCAATGAAAATAGTTTGTAAAACAACGAATATTTCAATAGAAACATCTCCCGATGTGCGAGCGCTCGTTATAAAACACTTCCGATATAAATCCTCGATTTGGCGTCGTCCATAGCTCGGCCAAACAAATAAACAAATAGTTTGTTAGTGCATCCGCACGCACGTACCATTCCATTCCATCGGAACGTGCATGGGGCGACGGAGCGGTGAGGGAAATGTATTACACTCGATGTTACTAGGCCTGTGTTCTGGCCAAGACTAACGCGCTCGCGCTGCTCAATTTCTCCAGCCCTCGGCGGCTTTTGGCGCCGGTCATCCCTCCAACTTACCACACACAATACCACGCACCTCTGGCACAACCCCGGCGAAATTATTGGCCCCAACCGAGCAATACACACTGCGCACGAAAAACACGGAGAGACGCTCGACACGAAGGACAATAAAAGGTAAAAAATGTCGTTGAAGTGCACAGGAATACGTGATCGTCTCGAGTGTCGCGGGGGATCTCACTAGACGCGATCGACTTCCCGCTCCCTCCCCCTCCCCTCCCCGCCCCTTGGGCCAACTAACCCTGCTGTGTTATTCGGGTGGGATGACTTGCGAAAAGAGGGGGGCAGGGAGGGAGGGAGGGGAACTGGGTGGAAGGGATGCTCCGTTTGGCGGGACGAGACTCACTCGACGGTGGGAAGTGACGCCGTACTGTGGCGCCGTGCAGTGGTGAAACTATTGTAACAACAGCGTTGGAACGCGGGAGTGCACAAGCCCCGCCACTACCCTTGCTTTCCCCTTCAATGAGGGTGCACCCACCCCTCTGTGTTCCATTCGAGATTTATTCGAACTGCTATCGCAGTTGCACCAATAAATATCGGTGCAGCGTTTGCGCTTGTACGAATACCCAGTCCGCACACATTGTTGAGGTTATGTTTGTGTGGGAGTCAACGGAGTCGCGGCGGTGGGATATCGCCGATAGAGAGAATTATTGGAAATATTGGTGATTTCAACGGTCTGATCGGAGAGACAGGGTCTTCATGGTGAGCATATCATAACGTGAGTATTCATTCAAGTCTATGCAGGTTTCTGCATTGTTATTATTCGTGGCATTTATTTAGCCATTTACATTCATCAATGACCCATTCGAGAATAATCCGTTGCGCTATCGCAGTCCCACCAATGGGTTTCGAAGCAATGTTTCGCCTCGTATGAACACTAATACATTGCTGATGTGTGGTTCAGGGGTAGTCAGAGATGTCTTAGCGGGGGAATATCGGCGATAGGGAGAGTTATTGAAAGTATCGTCAATTTCAGTGGCCTGATCGGAGAGACCGTCTTTATGGGGAAGATTATTTCATGTGAGTATTTATTCAGTTCCTTGCATACTTTTGCGTTATTATTATTATTATTATTGATAGGATTTATTTAGTCATTTGATCAAATTAATTTGTCGATATAATTTGAGCACCTGGTGAATGTGATTATAATCGGGATCAATGCACTGCGCGTTCACCTCGTCCTTATGTGATTAAAAGGCCTTTAGGAGAATTCGTTTAATTATTTTTGGCAGTGCCAAATGCAATTATCGGATTACCGTCTAAAGACGGCGATTCAATTAATCATCGGGGATGGAAATTCCTACATTACACGTGCTCTACGGAGTTGATCAGGATCTTGCGTATTTTTATATTTCTTGAATTTAGGGATTTTGCTGAGCAGAGAGCGAGAGAGAAGAGTGTACGTTTTCTTTGCGATCAGCATCGAGAGTCAAATGCTTGGGGGTAAGGAGAAGGGATACAGAAGTATGAGAGCATGCGCTTGGGTGGGGTGACCTGGGGCGCAGGTTCTGACCCCCCTCGTATTCTCCCACCAGCGGTTAAACCCATCGTCGTACGTTTCTCGAGACACTATTTATTTTACAATCGTTATACTCATCTTAACTTTTTCAATCAATTCATGAATTTCTATCATAATTTTGCACTGTACTCCTGTCGTTGGAGGATTATTTCCCTAGAGGATATGAAGGTCGATTGGAAGGGAACAAAATGCTAGGAAGATTCTGATGAAGTAGGGCATTGGATAAAAATGGGAGATAGATAGATAGAGAGAGAGAGAGGAAGAGAGTAAGTAAAAATTAATGAAAAAAGCTTTCTCACTGCTGTTTCATTTTGTACTAAAATTTAATTCTTATAATTATGAAAAAAGTCATAAAATTTCGCAAGTAATGGTGAAATAGTATGTGATTTTGACAATCGGAACGAGAAATCGTTGAGGTAAAAATACATCCGGCAATAACAAACGCATTAGTCAGTGCTAAAGTCTTAGCCGAGTGGTTCTCGCGTTGAGGTGGACGATTTTTACGAGCCACCAAAGACATACGAAATCGAAGCGAAATCATGACAGTTTCTCACTCCCACCTGAGTGTTATACTCTCGTGCGCGTTTCCCTAATTACCCATTGTTTCCGTTTTCTCGGTTTTTTACTGTCGTTTTTTTGTTAGATGTAAACAGATGATTTTAGGTCTTTCTCGGGGTTTTTTCTTTCTCGGCGATTGTGAGCGTGGCGACAAACTCAACAATACGATACTCACCTTTTATTTGTAGATGTGTTGTACTCGCCAATTGTAACGACAGCGGCAATGTAGGCCAGGATGTCCATGAGATCGAATTTCGGCTTACGATGCAACACTTGAGACGTCAGCGTCATGAGGTTCAAGATGTACTTCCCTCCATTATAATCTTCATCTTCATTTTTTTCCACGAATTTTCATAATTATTGTGTTTGTTTTTTAAGTTTTGGATTTTTCGGTGGTTTTGTTTGAGTTTTCCTTGAGATGGTTATTCGAGCCGTGCTTTCGGTTCAGTGAGGACTTTTATTATTGACACCTTCGCCTTGGTATACATATATCTGTGGAGAAAAAAATCTAGATTTTTCTTTGAGGAATTCAGGAAAAAATTATGGTTCTACCTTGTAGGATGGATTTTCTTGGCTCAATCGCTCGGAAATAAATGCGGAAAGTCTTGTTGTTCATCAAACTGGTCTTTGAATTTTAAAGAATAAATGATTCCTGACTCATCATCTTCATTGAATTTCATGTCTCTTGCGTCTCTCGCGATTACCTTTCTGAACGTAGTAGTTTGTATCACGCTTTTCTGTTAAGTTTCGGTCAATTTTTCTGTTGTCTCCATTTTTGAGTCTTGTAGTGAACGCAGATTAATTCCAATTTTGAATAATTTTGATTTATTAATTCTTTCTCATTGATTATAAACTGGATCTGGAGCATTAATTACCCTCAATGTCTGAGTTATTGCAGGTTTAAAACCTGCTGTGCTATTTCTAAGGGTCTAATGAATGCATTTTTGTTACAAGATCCCATAAACCACGATTGTAACGTCGCAAATGGCGTGTATCACATGGCCCACTGAGTTTTTCCATCCACTTTGTGAACGTTATGATGTAAATTATTATTTCTCAATGACGAATCATTTCCACATATCAAATCGTTACTTCGGAGTTGTTTTTAGGATTCATTAAGTGCATTTCTCTGACCATAAAAACAACTTCAATAAATTAATATCTTGGTAAATGAGAAACATTTGTACGACTCGTACGTGAACTTTCCAATTTCATTCGCCCTTTGAATCCACACTGAGAGAAATTTTAGTGATAATTTCAAGTGCGAGGGATTTGCATTATAATTTCTTTAATATACTATAAATTTAAATTAAAACATAATAATAATTTAAATTCTAAGATAAATTAAAATGTAATTCCCTGGACCATTAAAACTTTGCTCAGTGTAGTTTACACAATGAAGCCCATAACGTCAATCAGTGGAGAAAATCAAAATAATAGATGAAAGAAAATAAGGATAAAAATAGGTTTTTTTTTCTTCTCTTGTAATTTTTTAAAATAAACTTATTGGAAAATGAGGGGAAAAAAAGATAAAATGTAGATATTATCTCAGTCTATGAGTAAAAAAGATACATTACCTATTTTTCTGAAGGATTCTCAAGCGATAGTCTTGAAAAATTATTTGAGACTTAAGAATACTGAGACACAATGTTTTCCATGTTTTCCTCGCGTGTTGATACCTGGGTATTGATGGTACGCAATGGATTCATGGAATCGAATTTGTTTAGTGAATGAAATTCATGTCATGCGTCGACAAAAAATTTATTGCGTAAGTTATATCCGTGCGTCGGTACAAAACTTTTGTATTTACGCACATTGCGAAATATCAACGAATGTTATAAATGTTACAACTCGAGTCCATGGTTCCGCAAATATTTTGCAACGCTTTTTTTATAAAAATATCGTCTGAGCATAGAACAATCACTTTTAATTCTTTTATTTATTTAATTTTTGTTTACTTTTTTGATTAATTTGATTACAGTTTTCTTTTGCTTTTTGGAAAATATTTTCCGACTTTTTTCTTCTAACTCTGTCTTGTGTAGTACAGTTATAGCAGTGATAGGATATGCTGATTATGTACTGGGGTGTATATAGTTGAGAAAATACGATTATAGGCAAATTTTTCTCAAGTATTGCTAAATTGTGCTTTGACGGTGTGCAATAAATTCGCGGAATTAAATTTGTTTAGATACAGAAATCGATGACATACGTCGACAAAAAATTCATTGCGTAATTGATGTGCGTGCGATTTTTTTTAATCGACAAATCTTTTCGGTTCGGGAGACAATATTCATCATTTTAGCGATGAATTATTTACAAAAAAATTCCACCGGTTTAAAAATATTTTTAGGGCTTGAATGTTCAATGATTATTTATTCATAATGAATAATTCCATTCACTTTGAAATTCAATTCTAGATTCACACATTGAAAATAATAAATTCATTTGCCTCTCAAATTACAATCTCTAACATCATTTGATCAAAATATGGCAAAATCAATTAACAATCAACTGACCCTAAATTTCACTTAGACCATGATTTTTTTTTCAAATTCACATAGCTGTTGCTTAAACCCCATGAAAAAATCCACAATCTACCAAAGTTAGTACACAATGAAATGTTTCCACTCGAATTGTGTATTTACGCACCTTGCGAAATAACAACGAATGTGATAAATGTTATATGAATTCTTTCGGCGGTTCCGCGAATTTTTCCAGGTATTTTTTTGAGAATAATTGGTATTTTGTACTTATATATATTAAACAACCCCATTGTTATTCCGATGTTTTGTTTACTTTTATTGATTATGATTTCGTTTATTGTCATTCAATGGGAAAAATTATGGGAATGGTTGAACTCACAATGCGGAAATATCAGATTGAATGGAGCTTTGTAATTTGAACGACGATCAAACTGATTAGCGATTTTTAAAATTTGTTTATTCATGTAAGACGCGAGTGGCACGTGTCACTGCATGATATTTCCGCGAATAATTTGATAAATATTGACAATCAGTAATATGTTTTTCCTTCGGAAATTTTTTGGGTTTTCTCTCATGGGGAAATAAAGGGGATCTATGGACTAGGGATAATTGAATTACAATTGGAAATTTTAGAAAGGAATTAGCATAGTACCCATTAATTTCCGGTTGGATTTTATGCAACATTGAAGACATAAGAATGACTTATATGTTGTATACATTAAAATAACTCGTAATATTATTTCCACCGAGCTTATTTGGATATACAAGAGAGCGAGTTGTTCGATTAGACAAAAAACGGGTTCACTGGTCTACTAAAATCATCCCCTTCTTTCTTTTCTCTTTCGTCTCGCGTTTGTTAACTCGTATACATTAGCGTGTGAACTGTGGAGCCGGTGGTGACTTGGTGATTTAAATCGAGTAACGTTTTTTTACTGCGCTGTTTTTTTTTCTAGCGGTCGGATAAACAGCTTTGGAGTTGTCAAACTCGATTATTGAAATTGAGACAGATTATTTACAATATTATCCATCAATTTTATTGAAATAATTTCGTTAATGTTCATATCTGTGAAGAGAAAGGACGCTTTAAAAAACCTTACATAACCGAAATGCCTGAAAAATGATTAAAAATACTGATTACTCCTCAGTTGTTAATGCATACTGAGTGCAATAAAAATTCTCCATTGAGATGAGTTGAAAATTTAAATAATACGTCAGTGCTCACACGGTCCGGAGCGACACTGAAAAATAATTAAATTCTCAATTGGATGATTCATTAGCGAGGAATCCAAGGATCTTTCAGTAATAGCAAAATTTCGAGTTAAAGTCATGGGTACAAGTTTTTGAGATGAAAGTCCGGTAGTGATGAGTAGGAGGAAGAGAGTCAGCCTCATCCAAACATCGCCAAGGAGTACGAGCGAGATGGAAGAAGTGTTAGCCGTGGTAAGACCGAGAAGTGTGCAGGAGAGTTGGAACGTTTCAGGGTGGGAGTTACATTCCGGCTGAGATTAATTCAGAGCAAGGAGGAATTTAGCACCTATCTCAGCGGCCATCGCTACGGTACGCGCACCATCGCTATATACACACGTTTTATATACTATGAGTGCTTTTGGTGTCGTGTGCGCTCATCTCAACGGTTGTTTTCCTCCGCAATTATTTCAGCAACATTGCAAAACAATCGACGAGCCACTGGCAGAGGAGAGCGGTGAAGTACAGAGTGAGTTTTAAGCGTGGAAAATTTAGGTGGGTCATGCGGTAATAGGTGAACGTGAGTGAATAAATTATAGCCCTCTTGTGAAATATTTCCGACCACAATTTGTTCGCTTTTCTTGATGGCGGGCCGCAATTGGTATTGCTAAAAATTGGAGTAAATACTGTAATTCTTTTAATGGGATTTTTAGAACATTTTGCTCAGTCTTTGGTGAAAATTCGAGGGAATTTTTAACAACAAGGCAAATATAACATGTGCATATTAAATTGCCCTATTCAATAATCAATGGAACACGGGACAATAATTATGATTAAAACCCATGAGAGAGAGAGAGAGAAAAAAAAATCCGGTGTATAGGTGGAGAAAAGTGTTAGAGGCGAGTATGCAAAAGAGTACCCGCTTGCTTGAACTGGTTTTCAGACAATGAAGTCTACACTGCTTATTATAACTATACGAGGGGATTTAAGACACATAATAAGTGGCTGGGGTCTTTCGGTTAGTGGGTTCGATACGCTCTCGATTATTTTATTAGTAATTTCGATATGGTGAGACAGGAGGGAACGAGTGAGACAGCAATAAAGTGGATGGGAATTAATTTGAAAGGTGCTAGAGAGAGTGAATAATAGGAAAATAAAAAAGGGAGATTGAAAATAATAAAAAATGAGAGACAAACGCAAATGTGAAGATTTTTGCATCGGGAGCATAATGATGAACCGGAAGTTTTTCTCACGTTCATCATTCCAACGCTGGGATAAATATAATATAATCTACTATAACATAATATAATATAACGCGATTCGATGCAAATATCTGCAAATTAGAATCGTTGGTATGGATGGTGATGGAAATGTATCAGATGGAAGAACTTTTTGAACTTCGTTTAATTTCATTCATTAATTTTTAATGAATTAATGAATAAATCATAATGCGTGATGGGTAACGGAAGAAATTAGTGAATGGATAGCATTTTTAACCGGTGAGCGATCCATTCAATGGATTTAATATTACATCCGATGGAAAATCCTATGTATGTGAGATATTTTCATATTTTGAAGATAATAGTCAAATTCCGATAACATCAATGTTATTAACATGAGGCATCATTCCCATCATTATCACGTTATTTTTCCATTTGATGGGATTTTCATAAAATAAGATTCCCAGTAGAAATTAATTTTGTTTAATTACCTTGAATTAATCAGTTTCAAAACTGAAATGACAAGAACAATATAATTTCATAAAATCAAAGACCTCTAACACTTATTGTTTGAAATAATGATAAAATAAAAAAATAAATGACTTGATAAAAAATCATTGGAGCATAAGCTGTAGGAAATATGTGAAGAGTAGTCCCTATCCCACCTTCATTATACCGCGATTGGTGTCCTGGAAATCCTGTGGGAACACTCGAGGCTATCTGTCAATCCAGCCAGCGAATTCAAAGAGTTTTCGGATTAATGGCTGGCATCCTTGATCGGGGTAAGGATCGTCCCATCCGGGCTTGATGATGCCCATGGCACTCACTACATGCCCAGAAGAGAATGCTGAAAGTGGATAGACAGAATGAAATAACCCACGGGTTGAATTGTATACCGATACAATGACAGGAAATATCCAAGATATGCAAATGGGGGCGCGCGTTCCGATCATCTTTGGTAAAAGAAGTGAGTAGGAAGTACTAGAGGGGATGAACGGCCAGCCCTGTCCAACGCATATACACAACGAATCAGTCGACACCCCTGTGGAAGGGTTGGCAGAGGAACACATGCTCCGGACATTTGCATACCTCCTGCTTTGGTATTTACATACCAAGAAAATTTGCATCGTTCGTAGGAACTTGGGGGCCAGCTTCACCTCTTCGTATCTATTGAAAGGATATCGGCGTGGATAAAGGGTGCGAAGAAGGGGGAGAGGGCTCTTGAGAATGAGAAAGAATAATACATTAGGGGGTTAAAATGCTTCCTAATGCTTTTATACCCCACACACCTTGTCGTATAATATTGAAATTTTTCTTTATGATCTTTTTCCTGCGGTGAAAAACTAATGTATTTTTTTTGGGGGATTTTCTGACAACTGTGATCATGGGAGTATTCTGACTACTTTTTTTCATTTCCTGCATTTCATTGAATGATCGAAGGGGGTCTGGGACGCGTCAGGGGGAATTTTCATCAAGTTCAGTGAGTTTTTTCATTCTGATGAACAGATGGCGATCAATCATAATTTTTTTTTCAGGTAAACTATAGTTCTGAGATCATTAGTAGGAGTCTGAAATAATCATAACAGTCCAATGATCGCAAAGGGTTGTTTTCATTTTCTTTCAAATAGCATCACCCGTTCTTATGTCATTGCGAAATATCATTTTGTGTTTAGCATTGCTTTGCAATTCTACAAACTGTTTTTGTGAAATAAATCAAAATATCTTCAATAAATTCACACAGAGTACCAAATTTTTCCACGCTTGTTTGATTTTCCCATACTTATTTATGCAACCTAGGGTGCATCACAAATAATCATGACCCAAATATCTTGAGAGCTATTGCCACTGAGGCATTATCCACCCTAATATATACAGTAGCTGTGATCGGGTTCGAGGACGAGCTCTACATATTGATCTACAGATCACAGCCATGAGAGTGTTTCTACCTGTTGCCACTGTGCTATCTATATCACTTGTGTGGATGCATCGACACTCCGTGTCCCACGTACCTTTGAATTCGTCACAATTCATCGTTATTGACAACTCTGCGGGTTACAATGGCCACTGGATAAAAATGAGAACGAGTGCCTGGCGTTTTCCGCCCCCGCTCCAAAAGCCCTGACACACAATGGAAATAGTTTTACCTGCTCCCGGTTTTTCTCCCTCATCTTGATTTCTTCCATTGATACAGCTCATCACTATATGAACGTAAAAGATCAATCAATTCTTTGTTCACAGAGGCCATTGCTTATCCTAGAAATAGTCATCGACTTAAGGGTTCGACAGGAGAATCTGTAGGGGAAATTTTGAGGAAAAATTCGAGTTCGAGTATTGGAAAAAATGATCATGCTGCATTTCTGAAAAGTAATAGCTCGCAATTATCGCAAGGGAAAACCTCCACCACCTGTCCCCTTCTGAGCCCCAATATTTTTTTATCACCAGTACCGAGTGTATCTCACGCTCTCCCTCCTCACCTTGCCTATCTCCGATGTACACAAATACTAATAAGATATGCAGATATATTAGCGTAACGCGAATGCTAATCCGTGCTCATCGATCCGCAACCCCTTTTGCTTGAGAGATTGCGAGACATCGCGCTGACCTTGGACCGTCCCTTCACCTGGCCCAATAAAAGGTCCTACTCTCCCCGATGCCTTATTATTCCAATGCATGTGTCATACGATCCGCAGGTACGTTTTATCGCCCCCTGAAGGTCCTTTTTCTCTGGTTGTTTGTGTGTGTGTGTGTGTGCACCTCACCTATGCTAGATTCACACAATCACATTTATTGGGTCGCGTATGCCCTGGTACGTCCGTCAGTACGTTTGTTTCGCATGCGTTGGCACGTATATGTATAACCAAACCGTACAACACACGCGGATATGGTAATTTACCGGCATCGGGCAGATATGTAAATAAGTTAGATTTGAGTTTTGTTGCGGCGAAGGTAGGGGGGTGAGGTGAGACGAGAGCGAGACCTTTCGATGGGAACCACGCGATGCCATAAGCGCCTTAGTGGCCACCATCATCCAAATCATTCGGGTCATGACTGGAGCCAGATTTATTGGCTCCTCTGGCGGATCTTCTTTTCCCATTTATTCAATCCTACTGGCGTATCACGTACTATCCGTAATATGGGGGTGAATAACCGGAAGTCTGGGATTTCATGAGTATCCAAGCAAACCAGAGAATTTTCGCTTGTCAGGGAAATCTTGGGATAATTCAGATTTTAGCTTTTTCCAAATGGGAGTCAGTAAATTACAATAATTCCACGTCAATAGTATTAGTCATGGTGTGCGATGAATTTGTTGAATGATTGATTTGGGAGGGAATGAAAAATCAAGTGTTTAATAGAGTTATTGTTGTTGAGTCAGCGAGTTTGATATAAGGTAGAATGGTACAACACCTACGTAAGTCAGTGTGCGTATGCAAAGTGACTGACTGGTGATATCGTTATTACCTAGGGCGTCACTGGGCAAAAGTTATGCCTCTCATACCCAAGTCTATTCTGCGTCGTAGTAGATTAATTTCATGGATTCGATCACCCTCGTATAGTGGCAATTGGATTGGCGCGATAGACCATACTTGGGTCTTCGCTCCGGTTGTAGCACATACTGTGCATACCTTTACTGACAGTTGGATATTAATGGAGAATATCAAAATGATTTATTCAGCGTTTTTTTCATTTCATTTTTCTCAAATAAAGGGAATTAATTAGCGATGCAGAGAGAACCATTTTTAACAGGGGAATGGATTTTTTAATGTGGAAGCTTTACTCCGAACATTGCGTAAACACCTAGAATTATTATCATATAGAAATCTTAATCAAACTCGAATGAGTACTAAAATTTAATGATTAACTTGTTTATTCCGTGCGAAAATCTGAAATTTCACGTTAATCTGGTGATCTTCATCAGGAAATGAGAAATTTAGAATTTATAAGGCTAATAACCACACACACACACACACACACACACGAATAACATGAAATTCTATTAAAACCTTCAAATCGACTGATCTAAATCCACTCTTCAACTGCAAAATTCACATCCATCACCTGCCTCGGCAATAAAATAATTCAATTCCCTGAATATTACAGTTGTCACTAACTCAAAACCATTTACTTCTCACATCTGTCACACAACAACTCTTTAATCAATTCGATATTCTCCACACATATCTCTCCCCCCAACACTCACTCCCTCAATTAATTAATTATCATATTCCTACTATTGATTTCCACCATATGTCTCCACAATTTACCTCGAAACTCGTTAATTACCGCAGGACAAACTATTCAAAAATTTCTGAATATTTATGTGTTCAAGCAATAAATTGTTTTTACCTCGTCAGCTGCGTCAGTTCGCAATAAACGCACCTAAAATATAAATACATTCATCCATTTAGACTGTCCACCACCCATGTACATATACTGTTCCGAGTTTTACAGCACCCCAAGTCTCGATAAGAATCTCTTCACCTCTCCACGCGATTCGTGCATCGATCTGATCTAACGTTCGATCGATAGATTGAAAACTGCCCCACCATCAACCCCATACACCTGCACCAATACAACGGCTTTTTTAAAATTCGTAGCGATAAGGCACTGTTGGCGCTGAAACATATATACATATATATGAGAAAAAATATTCAATAAAAATTATTTGAATTTCGTTATTTTTATTGAATATTTCTCTCGAAGAGTCGTTGATCGATATTGCGTATGTTAAAGGAAAATCTCGGGTATAAGTAAATAAAATGATTATTAGATATTGATGAGCCAGATGGGAGAAGATGTTGGAGCTACCGACGAAAAAATCACTTTTTCATATTTTTTCCTGGTTATGTAGTAAATTTAGGTTGGAAACGCGTAACTGCGTCTCGAACGATATTGGGGCAAAACTCGTATATTCGTGCAAGTATGTTGCCATTGTACACGTAGATGTACGTATTCATGTAGGTAAAATACTGGGGGCCCCCGCGCGCACACGCAGCCCAGTCTCGTCACGCGTCTCTGAACAATGGCATTAATAGGCCCTGGCGAGTTATTAATTGCCGGTATATACCCGCCGGATATGACTGTCTATAGCCTCGACTACGGACTTCTTCCCAATACATATATTGTCGAGTGTGGAATCCACCTGCACCCGATTATCAAACAAATCACACCGCGAATAAAGCACTAAAAAGTTGTTCATTTATTTGATCAGTGGCAGTGGTTGACAATGTTTAAAAAACCCATTTGTTTGACCAATTATTTTTTAACCTTCGATGGTGACGAAAAACAGTCAAGATTATCATTTCCTGCAATTGACCTCGACTGTCACTCCAAACGTAAATCATTCGATAGGAACGGTTTAACAGACTCTTATTATTCCCATTTTATCGCGTACATATGGGCTACTTTGTTTATCATTTTAGTGTTGTGTTGAATATATTTTTGAGGACTCTTGGGGCACACCTCTCTCTGCCCATTCCCTCGTCCTTTCGAGGTGAAATTCTCACCCCTTCCTGTGTTGGATATTCTCTTCTCTTCTCTTCTCTCTCTCTCTCTCACTCTGTCAAGTCATCTTTATGGTCAATCTACGGAGACGAGGCTCGAGTCCGCGTAATTAAGAGCGAGCGGACTGTCGGGCTGATTAATAGAGGACGGTGTGAGATAATCAAAAGGAAGTTATAGAGAATGGGAAGAAGCCAGCGGAAAGGAGACGCGGAACGTCCTGGCGATTTCATCTGCAAGTCGACACATCGCACGGTTTTTTATTATTTTTGACATCTTTCAAAAATATTTTCCCCACTTATTATTAAATCCTGGTGTCCATCCGTTATCCTTGTATTTTCCCATCGTTTCCCATCATTCACTCTTATGAATGAAAAATGATTTAGCCCGGATGCTTGGAATTCTTAAAATTTCGATTATTGTTTCGTTGTATCGGATGTCCATTAATTATGGATTTCGTCTAACCCAGTAATTTTCGGACTGAATTACTTTATTCAGTTGGAATGCCACATCGTGTGTGAAATAAAACATTGAATAGTGAGGAGTGAAGGGCCATCGACCGTCTACGGGGTTACCAGCTGGCGCAATAACACTTTCAACTTGTCATTTTTTTTCTTTTTCTTCTTCTTCTCCTTCTTCTTTTATTATTATTATTATTATTATTATTATTATTATTATTTTCGTATTTTTCAGTCTTTCTCACATAAAAAGAACAAAAGAGTGAGAAAGAGCTATGAAAAAATTGACGTTGCTCAATAAGCCATGGGAATCTTCTAGACTAAAGTCGAATGTGCGAAATAGAAATTCAGTCGATGGGTCGGCACTTTTGCTACTTTCATTTTGAAGTGTATTTCACCAACGAGCCTACATTTGGCTGCGTGGGCTTCAGGTGTAACCAGACATTGAATACAGGTGATAAAGGTTTATAGGTATAGGCTGGTAGCCAACCAGCCCCTCACCCAGCAATATTTAACCACCATCATCATCAGGGCACTTCACGCGTGGACGATTCTGGTCGTCGTCGGTCCGAAACGACCAACGATTCTAATCACCATTTCCAGGCGTTCCTTCGCGCTCTTGTGGATTCGCATGACGACACCGAAGAGCTCATAATATCATTAAAACTGAAACAAAAAATGATCCATGATTTTTTCAAGTCACTTTCTGTGCATTTAACGAGTCTGAAATGACAATGATGACAATGATATTTGGTTCTTCGACTTTTCCTCATTTTTTTCTTCAATTTTCCATAATATTTATGGAAAAAGTTGAATTTATAATGATTTTCCTAAAACTGTAGTAGATATTGGTCTGAATTTTTCCAGTTCTTTTGATATTGAGGTATATGAGAGACCACAGTCGATACCTCTCATCGTCGACTGTCGCCAAAGGAAACCATTTCGAGTGGTTAAAACGCTCGGCGTGGGGCTTTTCCCTAGAAAAGTACCTCCCGAAAGGATCGCCAAACGGCGACTGACACTCTTGCATTTTGTACTCAATTTTCCATCTCTTCTAAAGCGTCTCCGTTGGGTATCTCTACCTTGCCTATTACACGGAAGCCATGATCCAGAGGAAAGGAGAGAGATACACTGGGGTACATATCTGTTCGACTGTATACGCTTTCCTGTCATTACTGCATTCCCCATATTCTTCCTCCTCCTCCTCCTCCTCCCTCGCCCTCTTCTTTCTGCCCCGGTTCATGCCATTCCTCGTCTCCTTCCCCTCGCTACATAACAGCCAAACACACGGAACGTATTATATGCACTCGATCCCACATAGAGATATGTCGAGTCACTCATCTACGACATTTCGTCGTTGCATCGTTCGTTACGGTCGCTCGATGATGCTTCCAAACACCTTCTTCGCAGTAATACTTATTTTCCATTTGCGTTCGATTCAACAGGTGATACTTCCGAGCTAACAATTAATAAATATACCTATAACCCTTGAGAAATTATTCTGATCTACAGATGACATTGAAATTTTGATAAAAGGTGAAAGTCCTGGGAAATTTCATGAAATTGTGAACAGGAAGTGACTTTTCCAAGGAATTTATAAATTAGATAGAATCTCTTGAACTATCTTTTTGGATTTATCAAAATAATTAAAGGAAAGATAATTCAATGCGCCCTGAGGTGCCTTCTCTTAAATTGTTTTCCGAATTCGGTGATAGGTTTCTTTGAGAAATTAATTATAAGAATTCGCATGAAATTTATACTTATCTGCCTTGAAACCACCTTCCAAGGTCTTGACTTATTCGCAAGGGTAAGAGAATAAACCTCTGGACCCCTCGAGTATAATGATTCCCGCTCAATTTCTCAATTTCTTCGAATGTATATCTCTTCGAAAATATGAGAAATGTCGAGTTGATAGTCGAGGTCAACGTTGCACCCGTGACTGCTCATTTTCTTCAAGGCCGAGGCTCTTGTCTTGTATATATATATTTATACATATATATATATATACCATTCGCCATCGCCAAAGGGTCCCGAGGGCCTCGCGGATAATGACAAGCCACCGCAAAGTAATTTTACCGGAAAGAGCTTCGAAGCTTCTTTCCCTTGGTCATTATAGAATCTTCGTAGGTAAAATGAGAATATCTCTCAGTTCGCTTTGTCGAGGTTTTTTTATCCAACTATGATGTGTACGTGCCCCATTGTCTCCCCCACAGAGAGGAGTGACAGTCATTTCCCACGGATTGAATTGTTAATGCCGTTTTCATGTATAATTGAATGAAAAATTTTCTATACTCCAATGCAATTTTCCATGGAATTAATTTCCCAAATTGGAGCAATAATTGATGATCAATCGTTTGTTGTAAAAAATCAAAATTTTATTTCTCTATGAAATTTGACTCGATAATCTTTAAATCTCTCATAAAGTATATTAGTTTTGAATACATTATACATTTTTAAATGAAGAATCATTATGGGGCACGTGGTCACGGCTATTTGAATTTTTGATAAATATTTAATTAACTATCCATTTGATATATTTTTTATTGTGGCATTACCCAATCAAATTAAAGTTTTCCATTTCTGTTGAGTCAGTAAAATGATGGGTTTTAAATTCAAAGCTAAATAGAATTTTAATTCGCCAGAATATTTAGATTGAAGAGATTGAGTTGATTTTGACAGCGAGAAAAAAAAACGAGGGATGACTTGGAGTGTCCTTGTATCGCCTCATTAAATTGCACGCTTGCAGCTCACCGATCGCAAATTAATTCAATATGAACCCAACGACTTCCAATTAACGTATATGAAGCGTGAGGATAGAGATCGACTTCCCCTCGGTGAGGAGGTTCTGTATTATGTAGCAGCTAGGGAGGTAGGAAAAGAGGAAGCATCAGTCACAACCCATGGGGAAGGCATTATCGGATCCCAACTTCCAGTGCATACACTGTTTGTGTGTGTGTGTGTGTATGTGCAGCCACTTGAATTATTTTCAAGTCTCTTAAATGCACTGTAATGCGCATCTGATGATACGCAATGACGTTTAATCACGATTATCAGTGAAAACAAAAGAATGAAAATTACAGTTAAGGTAGAAAATGGTGAATTAAAAAGCATGTAAAATGAGACAAGTGGGAAATTGCTGTTGTATCGCATATGGTATAGTTATTTTGTTAATCAATTAGCGATAGCCCTCTGAATGGTTATTTGCACATCATTTCCTCTAATCATTATTTCACTTTATTCAATAAACTATGATTAAGTAATTAATGAATCAGTTGATTGCTATTAATATCATAGAGAAAACAACAAAACTCTGATTTTCACAAATTGTCATTTTATTCAGGTTTATATCATTCGAAAAATGGAAAAATTAAATTAAAAAATCATGAGCCGAGTTCAGTATGCTCCGCGTAACGTGCAATTTCCGTTTGAAATAATTCGTTCTGTCTTATATGTGACGCATTCTAGTTACGACTGGAGCGAGGAAAAAATACAATGAACGGACGCGACGATTGAGCTGTCATGGTGTTTTTTTTATCTTCACGAAAATGAGGTTTTTTCCCTCTTGGGTGTACCTAATCCCCACTCTAGTCAATTTAGTGAGTAGAGAGTGACTGGGTTGACCAATCGACGGTTTGTTCACACTTTCCAGCCAAACTCGAATAATTGTGTGAACCAAACCGTTGGAACTGAAATTATCTTACTTGGGAAATCTCGGAACAATAACAAATTTTTTTCTAGAAACTTAGAATTGCAATGATCGAATGGCTTGGTTAATGAGTTCGTCAAGAGTCTAGTGTTAAACAGGTTTTAGAATGAGGCAAATGGCCTTGGGTACCGCTACCACCCAGTAAAGCTCTACTATAAAGGAATACTTGGTTATATTTTTTGTCTCATTTAGTATCCTACCGGCAGTCCAATTTTCCGTCGGACCTCGAGTTGTCATTTACCCCCGAAAAATACCGTACAAAATCTAACCGAGAGCGAAACCAATATCGCAATGTTCACCGCAGAAAGTTTAACCGGTAATGCCATACAATATCTACTCCAGCTTCCATTACTCCGGTCCTCTCCTCCCTCCCTCTCTCTCTCTCTCTATCACCTCCTGGTCTCTCTTTATGCCAATGCTCAGTTGCACCCCCTCCTCATCTGTATCCATGGAAAGGGGAGGAGGGAGGGTGGTATTGCTCCCACCAGGTCTACGTCCACCTCCACATCTCGGGTGGACCGACTCGTAGTGTCGGCCCTTGCAGTTGTACAAAGTGAGAGAGATTCATCGTAAATGAAGCTCGACCCGAGGAAGATGCAGTAGAGCCACCAGAGGGAAAATATCTGCCCACCGTCGTCTGTTTCGCCTTTTTCCTTTTTTCCAATTATCGATAAGACGGAGACGGCGCAATAGGGTATAGTCCGCGACCTCCTGTTCATTTTTTCCTTTTCTCTTGCTTTCTTATTCTCTTGGTCTTCCCTTCCCCCGGGCCGCGCCATCGTTTCTGTATAGAACCGAGGATTCTACGTGGCCGCGATAAAATTGCCTCTTCGCGTCTCCACTGTTCTCGATACCCTCTTTATTCTCCTCAGGGTCTCTCTCATACTCTTCTTTTTCCTCTTCTCACTGCAAATCAAGCACCGGCAATGGTAGGGCGAGTGCCGACTTTGTTGAGTGCAAGAGAGGGAGAGGGAGAGATTGCTTTCCTCTCTGCAACCGAGGTGGAGGAGGCTGCAAAAGCGATTTAACACGATTGGCCGGTGGGAATAAACTGGCGAGACGCGGCATTGGTTCCATTGGTTCCATTGGCTCACCACTCCACCCGTCGTCCTCTTCCCTCTCTTCCTTTTTTCTCTCCCTCGGTGTCATTCTCCCTCTTCGTTATTTTTCTCCCACTTGGTGCTACACAAACCACAACTGGCATCGCAGATCGGTCATCATAGCCATTGAAATAATTGCCTCGCGATATATCAAGCGTACATCCAAAGCGATTCCCTCGGCATCGACAATTATGCTTCAGCATCTCCTCCCTAGACTATTTTAGTAGAATCCGAAGAATTTTCATTCGGTGCTTTATATACGAACGTGTAAAACTAGTGGATGCTGAATGCTGGAGAAATTGAGGGAAAAGAGGAGAGGAGGTGTGGTGAGTGGCACGAATGGAGATGAAAATTTCCCAGGCGCTACGTTCGTGCCTTTCGTTGTCTTTATGGTATTATGAAAAGGTTGGAATGCATTTATTAGTTTATGCAAGTGGTTGGTCTATATTCAAGAGTGGTGAATATGTCACTGAACTCCTCGCATATTCCATTATGCTGGATGTTCATTGATGTTAATTAAAAACTCATCAAAGCCAATGACATCATTTCCTTTTTCTAAATTTTCTGAATTACGCGCGCGCATCTCGTACGCATGACGGCACAAGTAAAATCTCTCTTTCCATCACAACATATTTGAATTGGGGACCTGGTCATTGTGAGGACCTGGTAATTTTGGCAAAAAAATTTCCCTAAATTTCATATTACGAAACAGCGTGTAGCTCATTGTTGTCGAAGCGAAGTAGCGAGTGATGACGTTTCCATTGCTGGAGGGTTAATACTGGATGAATTGGAATTGAATATTATGCCGGCCTGAACAAACAAGCCCCATAACCGTGTTCACTGCGTAGAAAGAGAAAGGGAGTTTAACTCCAGGTAGAGGAGAGAAGTGTTACGTTGGATAGGGGAGGGGTTATAAGGTGCACATTTTGGAGTGGCATACAACATGTGCTCACTGGTTCTCTGGCCACTTTGCCGCGAAATTGTAATTATAACATCGGTAAGTAAATTATAATACAATGCTTGGTACGGTATGTTTGGTATTCACAAGATAAACACCGTTTTGGACTGGCCAGGCATGTGCAGCGAAGGAATGGGTCCCGTTGGGTTGGAGTAGTTGAGAGAGAAACTCAGAGTATTCATTGGTAGGTTTGTGAAGTTGCTGGACCTATGCTACCATAATCTAACCTCTTACAATAATTCATCACGAGTGGAAAATTGTGGAGACTTATTAAAAAAATTTAATTAATCGCCAAGAGGAATGGAATATTAAAGTTTCGGTTATTGAAATAATTCCATTATTTCGGAATAATTAATTTGATAAATACAGGAGAAATTCCAGAGACAAATAAATCAAGAGTTTTCGTGGAAAAGTTGATAAATTTCAAAAGTTTATCAGGATAAAAAAATTTCAAAGCATGAATTGAGTAATCTAAAGTAATTCCAGTGTCATAACTCGATATCTCCACGTCAAAATAGAGTATTGATGAGATCGAGGAGCGATTAGTATCAAAGAAAGGGCAGGTTTCTCTCTGCATCTGGCGCACCTGACCACCGGCCCTTCCTTCCTCCTTTAAAACCCTTCTCCCTCACTCCTCACTCTAATCCTCAAACCAATTCATCCGCACAATACAGGAATATGAAGCCCATCCATACATGTGTATGTATATCGGCCGTGAACAGGTCTCGTAACGTCCGCTCCTTAATGACCATTATTGAAATTTTACTGCCTCTTAATTGGAAATTAATGGCGGGTTACCAGGCATCACTCGTTAGTAACTTAGCACGATGGACTCGAAGAAGGTCCCACAGCCCGCAAACTTAGCGGAGTAAGTGTCCCGGTATTCTTGTTCAAGAGAATGACCACCATGCCTCGCTGGCATCGATGTATTTTTACGAGGCTTAATTAATTCCCCGATGACACGAAGAAAAAAATCCGTTGAAAAGTCCACTAAAACCGCTCCTCACCTTCGCCATGATTTAGCTCCCCCTTAATACCCAGTGGAAGGAAAAAAAAGACTATAAATTTTCCATTAACGGGATTTTATAGATAATCATAAACTTGACATTCTCCGCTTGCTCTTCATTCCCCTCCCAAGCATTCAATTGACGAAGAAAGGAGTAATGTCTTTAAAAAAGCCCTCCAAGTAAATGCCGCAATAAAGGAAGACACCCAAAGTGAGTTGGCTTGTCCACTTATGCGAGGCCCATCGCTTCAGTGACTCTCCGAACGGAATTTCACCAACATCTGCGTTAACTCCGTATTCTTTTTTCCCTTCATTTCCTTCCACGTTTACCTTTTCTCTCCTCCTCCCCAATCCAACAAACGTGAATCGTACATGCGAGGGTAGGGTACATGGGCCACAGGCGTCAAGGGTGAACGATCACAGCGACAGAAGGAGTGACGAGTGTCCGGTCGAGCTCTACGTGATGTCCTGAAGTAAAAGACTACACCAGAGAAAATAAAACAACCCATTATAAATGAGACACTGAACCACTGGGAATAAGTTCACCCTCCTGAGTCACCACCGGAAGTGTCATCAGAAAACAGAATACTTTACGATTATTGAATATTATTGAATATCAGATGATAAAACATGGTAATCAATTACCCATTCGATCGATCCCATTCAGCCATTCCCCCCTCCCCCCCCCCCCCAACATCTGCCACAACCCTCGATAGACCCAATCCCCAGTGCACTGGCACAGGTGGGCTACCTGTTCAATACCATCAATACCCTTCACCTACCAGTCATTAAGCCCTCAAGGCATCCGGAAACGCAGCGGCAACAACTCTGGAAAAAAAATAAGAAGAAAGAATCCTTCGATAATTAATACCTTGAAATCCCTTTCAACCCACCTATGTAATCCGCCCAATTAGTTCCAGGCTATATACTTTTCACGTTGATATCCCTCAGTGGTGATAATTTAATTACCATTACCATTGCTAAAAATGAATTTGAAATTCCAGTAAAACAAATATTAGTATCGATATTACCTAGCCCACGAAACCGGGACAAGAGAGGGGACCCGAAATTGGGAAGAATTAGAAGAGACGCTAATTTAATTAAAATAATTCTATCTATCCAACTAATGGGAGTAGGTCGATGAAATACCATTTTTGGGATTTATTCCCCAACCCTTCCCATGAAACTGTACATTGTAGTAGTAACTTAAATGCAAGGTAAGCCCTGGCGAGAACTGTAGTTACTCGATTACTTTTGGCGCATTGCGATCGTGGTGTAGAGAAGGACATAGCGGGGATGAAAAAATGAATATGATAACGTGATGAGTAACAATCTGCCCCGATTTTTTCACATCCAGAGTGTGAAAACGGTTATAAAGTGAGCCTTCTGCTCACTGTCCTAAGGACACAAGGATCTCAGTCATCCGTACAACTGTTTTCAGTGCGCCCTTTTGCTTCGACCCAAGGGAGCAAGTAAAAGTAAAGCCCATTGTTTCCTCGCACGCGGCCTCATTCCCCGTTAGTTGGAAGAATGTGTTGTTAGTAATACACTCGCATCAGCCAAAATACAACTCTCCACCCTCGAATGTTTGGAAGTGAGTCGACGCATCGAAGAATGGAGGGAGAATAAGGAAAGGGTGAAGTAAGCTCGGCTACGGCCACATAAACATAAATTATCATCTGGTAATTACGAGATACAGCGTATAGCACCCCCAGGTCGGAAAATTCTCCTGGTAGCATCCTCGGTTAGGACACCCCTTTTCTTCCAGTCCAACGGCAGTCATTTTCAAGAGTGTGAGAGGCTCAACCGAAGGGCTGGCTGGTACATGTACACGGGCCCCACAAGGTCTCCAAGACACCAACGCCAAAGACTTATAATTGTTATATACATTCCATTAGGCTAATTGCTGAATTAAGACTTTTGGTAAAAGTACGAGTCGGAGAGGCTTCTTCATATTTGGCTAATTATTACCACAGTTTATTATGACTTATGGCCGTTGATATTGGTGGTTTTCTTCGCGGCCTTTGTCTCATTCTTCTCTCTCTCTCTCTCTCTTGTTGGAAATTTCTTTTTACACTTGGTGCACCACATTGGTGGGTTTCTGCCTTCGGTCAACGGTGATTGTGCTCCCCCGTGGGAGGGCCTACCCCGCAAAACATAATATAGTGCCCAAGATAAATTTATATCCCTTCTGCGCTTGTATTTCATGCGTGAGCATATGGTATTGTGAGTAAACTGTGTACCTTCGAAACTCATGAGTGTATCAAGTTGGCTGGATTTTCTTATGTAGAGTTTTTATGGACGATTGGTGGGGGGGAGGGGGGGGTGGGTGATGGTGGTAGATGGAGTTGTGTAGATGTGTCCAACGGTGCGTTTGTGCGTGTGAGTAATTAACGAGAGCGACTGTCACATCCGGCGACCCACGCGAACAGGGTGCGGCGTAGCACTGGCTATGGTGGATGTTGATGGTGATGGTGGGGAGTCCCTAAGCCCTCCCTGCTGGGCAGCCCCTGGACACGTCACTCCGTCTGGGATCAGAGGTTTTTTGTTGTCTTCGGAGGACCAATTGATCTTTAATCAAGCCAAGTTTTTGCCGCCGTTTTTCTCTCTCGTTTTGTCTCATTTCTTGGGTTGCATTTTTTTTATTTGAAGAATGAGACGGGAAGGAGTTGATGATGCTTCTGTCCTCTGGTGCTTCTGTAGCGATGGTATTACTCATCTTATTGAAAAGTTAAAAAATGGGAAGGGGGAACATTGTCGACTATTCGTCCGACGTCTTGGCTAATAAATAATTGAAACTTTTAGCTCGGCGGAGAGGCTGAGCCAACTGTCTCCAAGTTCTCTGTCTTTTTCGGTTAAATAATCGCACTTTATGAATTAAAGCTTGTGCTTTATGTTAAAAGATTCGCCCGGCATCTGTTTCTAATTACCCGGTAATGGGTATAGCTATGGTATACTCAGACATTCGCTATGTTGAGATCCTCCTTCTTTGGCCGTGGTGCATAAGGTTTTTATCAAGTTTATCTCTTGGGGATGATTGAATATTAATAAAGAAATCCGTGAGGGAATCAATCAAATCCTGAACGACATGCTACCCTGAACTGCAATGCTCCTATTGAATTGTTTATTTCACATTAAATATAATTTTTTTTCTGAAATTGTTTAATACACTGGAGCCAGGTGGTACATCAACCCTTCGCGTATAAATAAGAATGAGTTGATACACAGCACCTACACTAATAAAGGGCTGCCAGCCATTATCTCAAAACTCACCCCTTTTTCCATCCATAAATCACGGATTTCTTTTAACGAGCATTAATTGTTTTTGCGATAGTGAGAATTGCCGTTTACACTGGGTGGTTAAAACTTAAACGATCCCTTACTAAGCTCAATATTCTCTCATTCGTGAATTAATGATCTTGCTTGCCAACAATATTACCGATGTTATCCTCCAATTATCACCATCCCGATGAAATTACGCAGCTGAAGAATCAAATACGGAAAATTGAATGTTTCAGCACTTTCAACTGTTCCCTTGAGTCATTACCAAGATATTAGTTGCCACATTAAAAGAGTCTTGAATTTTGTCAGCGCGATTTCAGGGAATAGTTAAGAGGCGAATTGAACTTGGCAACTTTGGGATTAATCGATGTACATATCATACGGAAATTAGAATTCAATTGATGAAAAATTCAGTCCGTTATTTGGGAGTTAGTGTCATAAATAAAATAATTTCAATTCCATAATTTGGATGGGTTTGGATTCCATGAATATTTTAAGGAAATCTTGAGTAGTAAACGGGCATTAGCCCTAAAAAAAGATAATTCCATGAAAATAAAGAGCATTCCATCCAAATGGAAGAATCCAAACCCATAAACAATCACGGAAGCGTAAGTTGTTTGGGCTTGGACGTAAAATTGCTTTAATGCCCGAGTTGCAATGTATCAGCCGTCTGGTACATTAGACTACGAACCTTGCGCCTCCCTCCAGGGGGAAAGGGGATAGACGGTAGAAGGGTTCTGAGAGTACAACTCTTTGGCCCATAGATCAATGGTTGGCAATTATTGTAAGTTCATTAGAGTCTGGTGCCTTCTCCCCCCTCTCACACACATACAGTATCATACCATCATACCAGCCAACACCTCTTGCCTTAAGACGCTCAGCCTCGGTATTAAACATCCAGTCTATTCTCCTTGCTGTAACGTTTTCACCTCTTCCAACTTCTCCACACACTTCCTCGTCCAACCAAACGGCCAAAACCCTCCCTCACTAGATGAAATTGCGACATTCCGGGTGCATGGGGGTAAATGCCGAAACTATTTGACTCTGTAATTTGTGATTGTAGTTTATAGCGCGAATGGACCAGTATTTAACTCGCTACCGTATCTGTTTTGGTGGCTTATAATCTGGAAAACCCTCCGACTTTGTTAATTTGTTTCCCCATTAAAATTACCTCAGTTTAAAGCAATTCAAAAATATTTTTTTTTATTACGAACAAAAATAATAAATAACTGATTGTGAATTTTCACCAATTAGTGGAAATACTTAGTTGACAATTAATTTGATGGTTGGTTATAAAAAAAACACCGATAAAATCAATTATTCAGATGTAATTCACTCTGAAAAAATGGCCTTTAATGTGAAAAAATGGTCGGGAAATTTAAGGGTTTGCAAAAGGCACCACCTTGGATTATTACTGAAACATAAAGAATAACTGAGAAAAAGAGCATGGAGTAGGGTATGTCGTTGAACACCCAAGGAATATTCTCTGGGTGAAGGAGGATTCAGAGGGCGCTCAGAGAGGTCTTTCTTAAGTGCTGTATATAAAAAAAGAGGAGAATGGAAATGTTTCAATCAACGAAATGGTTACATATTCACACGCTTATGGGGTTCTGCCGACGTCTCGTAAATAATACGAATTTTATTGGCGTCGCATTTTCAGATGAGTCAGGTGCACGAGGAGAAATGTTTATAATAATTTATTCACGAGTATTTAGATCTACATCACATAGAGCTCAATAAATAGTTAGTGCAGGGCCCCATTCACGAGACAAGACACATTTGGGTATTAAAACTGTAATGAAATTCGATCTGTGAATGCTCCTCTCAATTACCCAATCAGCGAAATCGATGAAAGTCGTCAAAGCGAGCAAAGCGAGTGCGAAAGACCCCGAAACTTCCACCAGCACCAGAAAAGACCCGAAGAGCTAGTAGTGGCACACCCGGGGAGGAGGAGGTTAGGAACCGTCGCGCAAACTGGTAGTTAAAAGTTACAAGACGATTCGTTGAGTAATCCCAGACCGTTTCCAGACGGTTGCAAATTGCAATCGTGAACGCTGTGATAATTGTCGTGCAGTACCCGTAATGACAATTTTCATCGTGCCGTCACACGACGGGCGTTTGCCCCCGGGGGGAGCGGTAATTGCCTTATTGCATCCAGTGAAAAGTGAGACAGCCTGTCATCGGTGGCTGCCAGTCAATGACTAGTCGTTCAAAATCTCTCATCAGATCGGGTAAATCCGTTGGATTACATCTTGAGACGCCGTTTCATTTGTCCCTGGATATACTTTTCCGGGCTTGGGTATCAACTTTCCCCATTTTTGCCTTCCTCCGAGCAATAAATAATGTATAATTCTTAAAACAGTCGACCATACATCATCGTGTCATTTTCCTCGAGATGGAAAGGGGAGAGGGGGGGGGGGTGGAGAGGAATGAAGAAGAGGAGTGTTGTAACGCTGGTGAGGATACGGAACGGAAAATTTATCGATGCTAATTTCCCAACGTGGAAAGAGAAAGAAAAAAAAAATAAAACTCGCTGCGTCCCAACGTCGTCACGAAAAAGAATTGTATTCCACTGGCGTCTTCTTATCCTCCAGTTTCACACACGTTCCTCTTCTCCTCATGTTTATGCCTGTAACAAGCGAATATCTCCGCATATTCAGAGATACACAGCCATCAACGCTTGCTTTCCGCTCGCTGTGGCACTCGGTGTAAAGCTCCTTTTTTCCTAATCGGGCTTTTCTTTTTCGAGCCGTTTTAAATGGACAAGGCTATTCAACCTCACCATTCACTCGCTTCCTCTGGTCTCCTCTCAAAATTACTGGCTCGCTTGTCAGCAAACGCGTGTTCATCTAATTCACGCCTGGTAACATGTCGCAAACGGAATACCGGAAGAACTGAGGATGGGATTAAGCTTTTTTAACGGTGGAAAAGCTTTTTGAGGTGGAAATTGTTCTTCCGTTGATACAAGCCGGTTGTCTTATACATGTAATCGTATCCGGGATAAAGAGCATTGCATTTTTTTTTAATTATGAAAATAATTATCATTGGCTTTAAAAAATGTCAAAGGTTCCAATATATTTGTTCCTAAAAGTAATACTGAAATTCCCTAGATATTGTCATCCAACTTTTTTCCTAAGACTACGGATAATTTTTCTCAAAAATAAGTTTTTAAGATCCTTGGCGATTTACCATTGATTATATCTCACATTTTTCATTTTTTATTCGTAAATGCCAGTCCCAGGTAATTATTCCAAGTATTTTAACAACACTTACCTTACACAACATTGTGGGCACGTGGAAGAGTGTCAATTGCAGGTTCTCTCATGTTTTTAAAATCTCTCCATCAATCTTTCCTTGCATCTTCCCCCCTACTGGGTCCCCTGCAACCACAGTTCTGTATATAGTCTAATCTCTTGGTGAACCATTTTCGCATTTTATTATTGCCAGAATAGTTCTCCATTACTGCCATTAACGTGAACGTTTTAGCCTCTATACTCCCTATCATCGCAGAAGAGCTAACGTAATTAAATACGAAATTGTACACGTTTATCCGTAATTGCTCTGAATTTAGCAATATTTCATTTGCATTTAAGTCACTGTGAGGGGAGAGAGGAAGGGAGGGAAAGGGGTCGGATGATGAGTGCTCCCGTTCTGCGTCCGAACGTTTCAATTGAGGAGAAAAAGAGAGGAAGAGGGAAAATACGCGTTTGCAATCCACAAAGATGATTTTGCCTCACTCTTCATAATATTACATCATATTTCTAACCTCTTTTGCATTAATATTTTCACCGCAGTTGAATTTGAAATGCTCTTTTTTTTGTGTAATAATAACGAGATGGCGAAAAAAATTATTTCACATAATTTGTTGTCCCACTAATTTTAGGTTGAATGTATTCGTAACAATATTTCATTGTATTTTTATTGCAAACCCCATTTAAGGAGTTTTTCATTGAGTTTAACTGGTTATTACATGAGCCAGTTATTCCACGAATATCGAAGGAGTTCTGTGCCATGAAACTTTCTTGGAATAATGTCTTGAAATCTGGCATTAATAGAGTCAACGGTAAACGATCATTAAGTAGGTTGTCTGTGTGTAATTTCGGGATTCTTATCAAATCCATCCACAAATAAAGGAATTGAAAAATAAATTAGTGAAGAAATCGTGGAACGGATTAACGAGGAATGACTCATATTTCCTTCTTTTTCTTTTAGTAAAATTAATTTCAGATTGTATTTTATTACAATGGAAGTTTTATCCATTAATAACTTTCAGACGGTTGAAAATGTGGTTGAGTTGATACTTTTGAAAAATTATTTTTCATTGCAAAATGATTAGCCCAATTTTAAATAGAGAAAACAAATTTGTAGCGTTCGGTATTGGCTTGCTAATGAATAGTTGCAAAAGCTATTTAATTAGTGAGCAATGGCAAATGAAAAGAACATTTTCAAAATTGAGAGAGTGGCGAGATGAAGGGAATTCCTCCCAAATAAACGCTGACGTTAAATGCCTCATCAAATATGTTGATTCTCCCGAAGGATCTCAGCCCCTCTCTACCCCCCATCGACTCATCGAAGTCGGCCGCGTCATCCTGCCTTCACCTACTGCTGTTACCCAGTGAAAACCTATTAGGAGCGCGAGTCGATAAACAAAGGAACGTTTTCGTCTATGTAATATTGATTAATGGGAGGTTAAGGAAGCGTGGAGGCGTTTAGTCAAAGTTCTCCAATGGTACCTCTCACTACCGAAGTAAAGAGGAGTGAGCCAGCTCGGCATCGGGCCTGTGTGTGCCGAGCGATTATCGAATTTCCTTCCCGTAACAATGAGGTCCTATTAACTCCCTCCTTCTACAGTTTACCCGATACACTGAGACCCCCCTTTATCTCCACCTCTTTTACCCCACCTTCTTGTACCTTATCCGCCTCCCCCGCTCCCTTCTTATTTGACTCGTTACCTTTTGTGTATTGTCAGAGTCTTGTCCCATTAAACGATCCATAATGCAAAATTACTCATCGCAATAAATCGCTTTTGAAATTATTTAGTCATCACTGTTGCCCAAATTTTATCACTTTTTCGATGAACTGCAAGTCAATTTTCCATATTGGTAGGGAAATAGCTTCGATAGCTTTAATCGATGATTTATCATCGTTCTTCAAAGGCAGAACTCCTTTGGCAAATAAAGAATAATTTGTCATACAGATAGAACGCCATTTTTCTTTCATGTTTTCAAGTACCTCTACCTATTCTCTTGTGACACTGGTACACACTCGACAGCTTCATACACCTCAGCAATGTATTCCAGACCCCAGTATGTCCCTCATGGGTCTTCCTTTGCCAGTTTCACATTCTTTCATTCTCTTATTACTCATCTTGCCTATCCAACTGGTATCTAACACTCATCGGACCTACCATACAGCCTCATCCCCGCCCCAAGTTTCTTTTTCCGGTAGCCAACTCTCATCGTGTTTGCCAGCGAAAAAAAAAGCTTCTTTCGTCTTCCTAGGGACCAATTAGTTGCATTTTTCTTCGAGCATTTCTTCATTCCTCATGCCGTTTGTGAGGGGGTGTTTTCCAGATTTTTTTTACTACTTCATTTCAAGATTTTTTGCCTTCTGAAAATAAGTAGCACTGTGAGATATTTTTTGAAATTTCAGTTACAATAACATCCGAATTTTTCAATGGCGCTACTTCCGATAAAAGTAACAAAGTCAATAACAGAGAGTCCAGGGATTTTAACTATTGATTGATTAACTACGATACTTCCTTTGCAAAACATATCCTCATTAAACTGGCATAGAAACCTAAGAATACCTCACACAGACGAATGACTCTTCGACTATTGAAGAAGCTCATTAGTACTGTTTGTTATTGTGTTCCCTGCACTCGTTCATTCCAAGAGAAAGAAACCAAAGTACAGAGGAAAAAAAAACTCGAAATGCAATAGGAGTGAGCCCCGGAGGTGTCACACTGATTCCTCTGATTCCAACACCTCCAGGTGAAGTATCCCAGCCACCAGCCAGCGTCTTCTCCTTACCCACTTGTCCCCATTTTTGGTTTCCTTTTAAGCATGTACCCTGCAACACAATACGTGAAGGCTTGTTAACACCAAGAGCACTCGAGAATGATGCACGAACGTTGGAGTTGACATTAGCAAGGTGAAACATAATCACAAACGTGAATCCGAGACAATTCAAGCTGCAACCACACACCTAATCACCATATTTTTAGCTTTCAATTTTGCCTCATTTTTATTCTACTCTAGTGGAAAAAAAATTTTTTTTTTTTCATTCGAAGATAAAGAAAAAGTGGAACAACTCATCATGGAGGTAGGCAATTATGACTGCAGTTTTTCCATGAACGTTCAGTGTATTCATAGCTCCTAGTGCTCGAGGCATCTGCTGGGGGAAGAAGGGCATGTGCTCTTGCAGTTATCTTGAGATTTACTCCTCATTAGTATATAAAAAAGAAATTGGTGGAAGTTAGACTAAGCAAGGCCCAAGGATTCTTGGTCCATGCTAGATGCAGATGAACGCAGACGAGAAATTCTTATATTTTTTACTCTCAGAACAAATAGAAGAAAACAATCGCTCTGTGTTTTTAGGAAACTTGTAACCAACAATTTTCCTTTTTATCTGTTTAAATAAATAGAGTAAATGGAGATCAAAATAAAATTATTATCAATTATTATGAATCAAAAACATAGAAGAGCAATTATTTAGGATTATTTTGACTAGTAACTCGTGATATTAAAAATCCAAAAATGTTCATGAAAAGTCTATACTTTTCTGAGGAAAGTAGAGCAGAGTGGGTCCGTCTATTTCTTGGTATTTCACTAATTCTGAAAGAATGGGTAATCGTCCCCTGGTCACTACGAAAAAAAAAACAAAAAAAAACAAGAGTCTCTTGACCCACCTTTGCCTCGAAGCGCTGTCTTTTCCTACATTTCACCTCCGCTAGTTATTCCTCGTTTTTGTTTAGCGCCGGTTCCGCTCGGTGAGTGCCCTCCCCGTCCCTCACCATTTCCGTCATCAGCACCGCCTTAATTTTTAGGAAGTCATTTCTGAATAATGAAAACCCACCGAAGTGAATCGTTGGCATTCCCAAGACCCACACTTTCAAGTAATCTCCGAAACTCCCGAATGTCGTACACAACAATACAATACTATAACGTCTGAAAGTTGAGCAAGTGTCGAAGGGCGACGATCCAATGAGAATTCGTCTCGTCTGTCAACGGCAGACAGTTAAAATATACATTCATCCACTTTATTCATGTAAATGTGACATTTTGTACGTGTGTGACACATCGAGGAGACTAGAATGGAGTCGTACCGTCGGAAAGAAGAAGACCAAGTGCAAGAGGGACTGAAGAGATAGAAGTATCGCTGGAGAGGGGATGAGGCACGTCGAGGAATATGAAACAATCGCTTCATTGGAAAGTCAAGAATCACTCGAGCCCAACGTCGGGCGTTTGACTTGCCATTAGGAGCGTCAGTTTTAATTGTGCCTGTGCGCACCTCTCATCTTCGTCATCTTCTTCATCGCTCCTGCAGTCATATCCCCTATACCATTCACTACAACATCTATATGTATACCAGCCCTCCCGTCGTTTCTATTGCACGTCTGCACAAACCCAGGAGGTCTCAGGTGAAGTGTATCGCCTGGCCCTTCTAACACACCCCTCCCCCCCCCTTTTTCCATGTACAACTATAACTCCCTTCACCCTTTCTATGTCCTCTGTGCCCTTTAGCTATGTCTCATTAGTTGCAGCGTACACTGCAGCTGATGAGTGCTTCTAGTACATATACCCATCCCTTCACGGCTTCCAGACGAGACGATGACGGCTAGTCGACGGCCTCAAAATTTGGGGTGGGAGGGTAGTTTTATGCACGCACTCTCCCTCAAGACTCGACAGTCACATCTTTATCCGATGCCACTTGTGAGCATTCAGGGGGTCGCAGATTGGATGGCCTCGGGGCTAATCATGCAACTTCACGATTATTTAAACTATGACAAGGGAGTGAAAGATTCGATTGTTCGAATTTATTTATTGAGGAGAGAGAAATGCACAAGGTAACTATGTTTCATTTCATTTTAATGACTTCCACTACAGACCTGAAAAAATAATCAATCAATGCACCCCTCGAGGCCGCATCATAAGAGAAAAAAAAAGAATTTGAAAAAAAAAATTGGTACAGTGACATTGGCAATATAGTAGTTGAAATAAACGTGTCTCGAAGCGCACCAATACTCCAGTGTACACAAACCAGGTACTGCACCAGGTCTGTAGCAGTGGTATAAGCGCGGGGTAGGTACATACGGTAGATAGTCGCTCCGGGCGGAGCTTGATTATTTTCCGCTAGCTCGTTCATTCAGGTGGAGCATAGAGAATGCGAATGGTGCGCATAGCCATCGGAGAAAGAGAGTAGACGAAAAACAGAGTGAGACTGAGTAGAATAGTAGCATTGCAATGGGGTGGCCTGGGTTGGGTGGGTAAAGTGGGTGGTGGGTTCAATTGGAAACAGCAATCACTGCTCGCCTGTATTTTGTTCACTCCTTCCTCTCTCTCTCTCCCTCAACCGGTAGCAGCGAACTCCAATAATAAGCTTTCTCCTATATTGCCTCTTCAACGTAACCCCTTTGCCTCTTTCCCTCCCCTTGTACTGCTCCTCTCTCTCCCCGCAAAGTTGGTGGCGCTGTCTGAAAATGCGTCTCCAACTCCCACCCTTTACCCTTAACCGCCACAACGGGCTTTAGTCTATTCCCTTTTCCCTTCACTGCCACCTGCTCAAGCCCCTGAATCTTTCCCATTCGCCTACCTTTACAACATTCCCATTGTTTCCCTTTCTCGTCCCCCTCTTTTATACCATACGTATTTATCCTTGATGTCTATCAATGTCACGAGATCTCTATCGACGATCCTATCACTTCTTCATCAATTCGAGCTCTAAAAACATTCTGATTTCAAATATTTGAGTCAGGGCCGTTGAAAATACATAAACATTGGGAATTGTTAGGTTACCTGAAGGGACTGGAAAGGAGGGCTTGCAGGGGAGTCATGAATGCGTCTGTATATTACAAAAAACCAAATCAACTTTTTGTGAAAATGATTTGGTCAAAATGTATGTAAGGGTTATCCACAAGGTTCATCATGAGCTTTTGAATAATGGTGACAATGAATTAACAATTAGAAATGCTAGATTAAGGATTATATGGGATTCACCTATGTGCGCGTCATGTGGGGGCGAGTGAAGTGAATAGGGGGCGTAGCCCCCCAGTTATCTATATATTATTCCTCTATATCAAAAAATCAATTGCAATAAATTTTGAGACGAAGTGAACGACGTTGCGGAAGTGGCGTTTACTGCTGGGTAGCACGAAGGGACATTAATCCAGGGGCGCACAAGGTGTCGGAGAGAGCGAGTGAGAATTTCTCGTTCATGCGATAATGAAACGTTTTCAGTTTATCGGCCCCCAGAGGTTTATATATGTATGAAGTCTAAACCTCTGGTTTTACGCTCAAAGTTCAATTCAAACTGATACAAAAGATCACGATGCCTTGTCAAGAGCCATCGAACATAATTTCTCCCTCCTTTTCATTTTCATTTTTTTTTCCTTCAATTTCATTTTACAAGTTAAATTCTCCTGAATGCGGTCGACAGGGCAATCGCACGTTCCGTGACATTTGAAGGGGAACGATTGTAAAAGTTCAGCTGGGGAGAGACTCGTGTGACGATAAAACGTTCATTTGTCTTCGATATGGGGGTTACAAATGATAGTCTGTCCCAATTGTAGGTGGCAAAAAAAAAAAAAAAAAAAATGAAAATGTCGTTGAATAAAATTTGAATGGGTATATGGGGCGCATACGGTAGATTTGCCACTGTTGAATGTCCCGAGGATGGTTCACGATTGTGGTATGTTACTGCCGAGTGCAATTACACGAGTGCCAACTCTCCTCTTCTGCCCCACCCCAAAAGCCCCAACTCTCACCACTCGTATCAGCGTTAAAACGGTACATAAATACATCGATTCAATTCCGTTTCGCCAGTACTAGGCAGTGCATACTCCTCCTCCTCCTCCCCCCCCCCCCTTATAATCCCAACCCTTTACGGGTTACTACTATTCCTGGATAGTCTGTATTTTGGCACTTGTGTATATGTGAATGTGTTTTGCGGAGATGGGCAGAGTGCTAGCCCTTCTATAAAAATTTATCGACTGGCAAATTGTTTCACGTGCGCGGCGCGGTCCGGTGCGTACTCGTCGTTCTGTGTACAAATAAACGAACACACACGTTAACTTCGCGGGTTATCGTGTCCCAATGCGCGAAATAGGTGTCCCTACGACACGGAAAAGTCACGAGGTGGAAGGTGAGGGGAGAGACTGAGCTCGTTCGCGTACACTGCGTTAATTAACAAAAAGTCATTAAACTTTGGGTGACCTGGTTGGAGTGAGAGGAATTGAGGAAAAGAAGGAATCGTTCTCGAGAGAATGTACTCTTAACGGAATTTATTAGTAATTTTTCTTTTGTTGGGTGCATTGGAACGGAAGCATTAGAATTTATTGTAATACCAAGAACAATTCTTTGCCAATCAAGAAAAGTCCAATTAACTAACTTGATGGACTTTCAGCCTCAATTGAACAATATTTTAATGTACGAAAATCGTAAGTCTTATTGGATTTTGCTCTTCACCCGATATTTTTTTTCTGCAGATCAATAATCATCAGCAATTATTCTTGAGAATTTCTCCAGTGGCATTCACCAATATGTTGATTAAATGTGGCATGAAATCACAAGTTCCACATCATAACATTTTAAGAGTGTCCTCCACCCCTCACCAAGTTGAATTGACCAGCGAGGTATCACCGGTATTCCCGTTATACGTGAACGCCCTTAAAATCACACTCCTGCATCAACAATACACACAATCGAGTTCATCTGTGTACAGAGAAATGGACCTTCCCCAGGATAGGCTTAAATTGTCCTACCCCTCGTCAAGCCAAAGCTCCTCATTCTAAACGTCTCTGTTTAATTAGCCAACATTCTCTATCACTTTTATATATTTTCATTGCCAAACTTCTCTTCCACTCGACAACCAAATTTACCATCACAAACAGCATTGTATTTAATTCCAAATCTCCCCCTATTTCTATCTGATTATAATTCAATGATGGTGATGCATCTTCCGGGGAGATGCTATAAAGAAAACTGGTCTAACCATTTGGATCACTTTAATGCCCCTAAGGTTCTTATTCTATCTACTTCCGAAAAGGATTGCACAATGCCATTAGAATATCAACGAGATGAGTGAGAGAAAATGTTGCGCTACCCAGAATTGTAAAGTGCCACGACAATAGCAAGTTATTTATTAATATTGTCCACGGTTTCCCCTCCTGTTGGCCCTTAGCATCGATCGCTCAACGAGACAAGTCCAAATGTCCCTTCAAAATACTTCATCATCGATGGAATTTTTAATCGTGAGAATCATCCAGCCCATTTCTTCATTTTCACCCCTCTCTTTATCTCGAAAATTAAAAAATCTCAAGAGCGGAAATCGCGATGGTGATATCCTTAGATGACACTTAAGATGTCTATTGGACAGCGGCCAATCTTCCCTTCTTTTTTCCTCCCACTCATCCCTCCTCAAATGTGCCAACAATCCAGAGGCGACAATGAGAAAAGTGGAAAATCCTTGGATCGTCTCTCAACCCCCTTCCTCCAATCCCATCCCCCGTCGTGATGCATTCGTATTTTGTCCTATACCCGTGGAAAATGCCAAAAATTTTCTCTCCACCAACTTGGAATCGTTTTTCAAGCTCCGCAACAGTTCAAGGTATCATGACTTTAGTGATTTATAACATTAACTTGTGCTGCATCCTCCCATCCAGCCCTATGAAAACAAATATTTTTCTCCTTTCCTTTGGAAAGTATCAAAGGATTGTAGTGCATAACTGGTTAGAAAGAGAGACTTCTTAGTGAACTAGCTACAAAATTTTGCATTAGTCTCAAGAAGATTCAACTTGATGCTGTAGATCCAGAGTGAAGGGGGTAGAGGCTTCTCCATTGAGGAAAGCAAGGAGAAGTAGGGGAGGGGGATGGGGATGGGGATGGGGAAAGGAGGTCGTACGTTGAAAGACATCGTCCAACAGACGACCAAGTGGTGAGTGGAAAGGAGAGAGAAGAAGGAGGTAGGGAACAGTGGTAGAGCCGACAAACAGCACGGTGCTGTAGCCTATCTAGTCCAACGACGGAGTTTGCTCATAAACTCTTGAGAAACTTTGCAGACAAATACAGAAATATTCCGTAATGGAAACACGTCCCTCACAAATTAAATGTCGTAATAAAGAGGATCCGCTGAGGCATGATGGTCTATATACATCGGTGAGGGGGGAAAAGGGCAGAGTTGAGTTTTGTTACCTTTTATACATTTTAGATGGGTGATAAATCGTGCTGTGAATGTTGAACAAGTACTTGTCAATGTAAATTTTTTTCATATTTCCCATCGTACCTCAATTTTAACCAAATTGAGAAACTGAGCCTGATTAGGCGGATCTGAGTTGCATCAACCACCGGAGTGATATCTACTTTCCTTTATCGATTCATCTTCATCAACATTCAGATAATTACTTACAATACAATGCTTGATTTTTTTTTTCAGACGAATTGTTGAATATCGCCGGAGGGAGCCACTGGGCAAATCTCAGTTGTTGATTGTGTCGAGTATCGGATCTACAGCAATCAACAAGATCGTAACCCTCAGCGTGATCCCCCGGAGGAGTGAATCTTGAGGACTTGGTAAGTAGTTATCCTCCACGTGAATTTCAACTTGCTTCAGCTGCACATAGTATAACCTCAGGGCGTTATCCACAGGGTAAGAAAAGCGTAACAGTACGCTGGAGAATATAGCCGAAGGATCACCTCAGAAGGAGAAGGGTTCGGGGCCCATTACAAGCATCAAAACTCCATATCAGCAGGTAATACCAATGAAAATCTATACACCAGATAATGACAGTTAGCTTCTTATTGTTATAATTCCGTAACAACCGGTAGTTTCTATCATTCAGTGAGATCAGAATAAATCCGCTTGGCGGTAACGTTATTCTCGTTATTACGAGTCCCCGGTTCACTCTCTTCGGTCCCTTTGTTTTACGTCGATTTCAAGATGGCGTGCTTAATGCGTCTCGTAACTTCTTGAAAGACGACCGCGACGTCGACAATCTTCCCTTCTACTTCTTTTCTCAGCTTCTCCTATTATTGGCAACGCTTCAGAGTGATGTAAGGAGAAACTGTATCCTTTCATCGTTCCTTATGTTGGCTCCTTTGCATCGATACGACAGCTATTTGTCATTATAACACACTTGAATCATTGTGTTGGAATATATATATATGTGTTTTCCACTGTTGGCATCATCTCCTTTCCCCTTTCTACCGTTCGACAATCAGAAACGCCGGAGGTTAGTGTCATTCGATATCCCGCGATATTATTACGGACGGCTGCCAGTCATATCTCTTTATTGAATCAACTGCCTCGCATAATAACCAGCAAAATGACGATCCCAACGTCTTCGTTGTCACATTACAAATCAATACTGCAATACCGTTCGAGACAAACTCTATAGTGCACTTTGATCTCTCAACCATCTGATTTATGCAAGAATGGCTTTCGAATTTGTCGTTAAACTTATGACTTTGTATTTTGTTTATTCACATCAAACGAATACATGAATTTTATGACTGGTTTTGATTCATGCCTTCTGATTGTCATTTGTGTCTTGGCCTTTGAGTGTAGGTTTGGATAAATTTTCCACCCCTAGTTTTAGTAACGCGCGACAATTTCAGTAAAATGTGTGACGGCATTGAGAGAGGCCCTAGACTCTTTGACTTCTAACGTTTAAGTGGAACCCATAAAAGAAACTGATTTACACACTTTGGACAAGTATGAAACCTGCATTTTAGGCACGAGACTAGACTGCCGTCAATGAATTCCCATTTATTTTCCGACGTGACATGTTTTCTCTTCTCTCAATCGCACAATCAAACAAAGCTTTATTTATTTATTTATAAATTTCAATCTTTTCCCATTGAACTGTGGGATGTGGTTTCAGGGAAACCGCTCGCTCACTTACCTCCAAAGAGTCAAACCGATCGGGCTTAAAAGCCCAAAGTCAAAAAAAGTAGAGATAGAAACAGGGGAGAAACATTCTCCATCGGTCGTATACGTCTCCATAAAAATTCTTGCGCTCTCCGCGAGCAGTGCGATCGTAATGAACCGATAGACATGAGAATACACCCGAAAACGCCAGGAGAAAAGTAGAAATACGAGGCACTTAGTCACGAATGAAACCTATAAATATCTGAAAAGTAAGAGGAAAAAAAATGGTTAGTCAACGGTAGTTAAGTCTCCCATTCTTCACGATCTGTCGTTATAAATGCTATTTCTGTTGGTGGAGCAATGTCTAACGTGTCGATGATGTTTACAGGTTCAATCCGTCCCGACTCATCATCAATAACCCAGTGTTTCACAATTGCTAGTGGAGACCAGAGATAGCACAACATGAAGAGGGAGGAATCAAGTGGAATTAATAAAGAATTCAGTTTGAGAATGTATTTAGCCGGAATAGATTTGGCGGTCTTCGGCTTTGCAGTATCGGGGTAAGTCCATTTATTTTTACAATCGGCTTTGGATCTAATAATGCACCAATGCGGTTCGTCTATTAGGAATACATATATGTATGTATGGCAAATGTTGAACTCTTTGGCGCTTCATATAGCATCTGTGATACAGGCGTTTACCATTGGCATTCCGAATTGGCAGTGCGAAGGGCAGAGGGCTATAACGAACGAGTTTTTTTCTCAGTCTGGCGGACTCTCTGTACTCTGCCGACTTCCTAAAGACGAATCTGTGATGTACGTTTTGGCCACTTCCTCACTGACTGTTTGGATACCTCGATCTCACTCATCTTTTCCTTTGGGCTTCTTCGGTTCTCTCTTTCTCTCTCTCTCTCTCTCTCTTTCTCTCCGGCGTTTACACTCAGCCACTCAGAGGAGGACGATAACACGCACGTGCGACGACCGAGGATGACGCTCGTATAAGTAAGCACTCTGTGATGCTCAACTCCTTTCTGCTCTCTGACTCTCGTCCAACATTATTGATTCACGCAGTTGGAACATCAAGGGAACGCGTTAAGTCGCTCTTGGAACAGATGTAGACAAACTTTGTTTTCCTCTTGTTTTTTTTTTTTCTTGTTAACAACGAGGAATCTGGGAATCAAACTTTAGGTACTCAACCACCGTCACACGTGGCAAAATTCAGGAATGTTGGAAGTTCGATTGAATTAGGGCTGTTTCAAGGAAGTGCACTTGGGGCTTTTGACTTTTCATGCTTTCAAGGATTTGTGGAGTCTTGAAGCTAGAGGCAAAAGGAAAGCATTGAATTGCTACGTAATTTAGATAGCGGTTGATATGCCAGAAGACATTATTTCATTGATTTATTGGATTGATAGGTTCAGAGAGATAGAGATCGATAATTTGGCTAAACTGTACTCTAATGTCCAGGTGTTCAATGGTCTTATCTCTTGGATTGCAAATGAATAGAGTTCAATGCCCCCTCCTCCCTCACAAATCAAGTACAAAAGAGTCTCACGCGTTCGCGAAACTCGAAATAATAAAAAAAAAAGGGAAGATTAAGTTGGAAATAAATCTCGTTCCGTTAGATTACCAAAGAGACTTTGGCTTACTGCAGTTCCCTTCTGTCTGCGACGTCCTGTTGACTCAGGAGCGCATTGCGGATACATCCGGGCGTTCCGTAATGTATCTCAAAAGCCATTCGAATAATAAAAATACCCGAAAAACACTAAACGTATAAAGTCAGCATGAGTAATTGAGAATGTTCCCTTTTATAAATCGCCGAAGACACTGGAGAGCGTCAATGGCTCATCGACGAAACATCCGGTGGCTTCTGGTATAGGAGGGGGGGGGGGAGAGGGTGTGTGTGCCTCCGCAGAATGCATGTGCCTCGTTTTTCAGGATGTATTTCTCGTTGACGACGGTTTTACGAGGGCCAAACGTTACGGGGATATCACGCATCGTCGGGGAGCAACGATCGGTACACGCGATGAGCAAGGCCGTTTTCATCTCATTCAAGGCATTCGGTGTTGACATTTTCAGTATTATTAAATTCTAGGGTATATTATTTTCACCGGAATAAATGCGATGATCGTTGTGCCATTAGAAATTCCATTCAATGACAGACTTTCATAAATTCTTATTCAAAATTGTCTCGTCGACTGTTGTTCAGAGGTGGGAAAGTATGTGTGGGTGGACATGGAGCGTCGATTATATTTTCGTCGTTGTAAATACCATCTATATTTACGAGCCACTGGTATATTTAGGGTAAATGGCATACGACACTTGTCCCCTCTCATACGAATGTGATAAAAAATTTTAGCGGGGTGAGAGGAGGTGAAAGCCTGCATAACGTAGACGAGGTGGGAGTGGTCACGGAATTGCTCGAACGTACACTCAAATCGCTCATTTTCCACTCTTCATTTGTCCTCTTGCCGCTATTTATATGAACAAATGCGGATGAACCATTGGTGTTCAAAGTTCCCTTCTTAATGATACCGACTAGTAATGATACCTCACTGCCAAAGCTGGCCGCTATTTTATCAAAATCATATTGGAAGAAAATAATTCACTAGTAGAGGTAGAGACTAGATTTTGTACATAATGCAAATAAAATAGGAAACATCACCTCATTTGAGTACCTAAAATAGTAATTAATCGCAAATACTCAAAATAGTATTTGAAATACCATTTTCTCTAGTGCTGATTGCTATAAACTTATTCACAGACGGTTAATATTGAAAATTGAATGCACGTGTTGGGTGTACATCAAAATCCCTGGGTAAAGTTGCTGCACTCTCGAGGTTTTGATATTGACGATACATTAATGATATAGCGTTGATAAATTTTCAACTGTCGCCTGTCAATTTATTTTGCAGGGAGAAATTATTGGTGGCGGTAGATGGCACATGCCAATTACTGGGAATGCAAATAATCGATGTGACTCGAATTTTCTTCGTATTCGAGCGGTCGTTTGCGACAGAGACCTTAACTATTTTCTTATTGCCTCGGTTTTCTTCGTTCTCGTTATTAGCAAAGAGCGATCTCTTTGATTTAAAGCGCTTGGGCCCTCGGGTGTAGACAGCTGCCACGTGGTTTCCTTACCAAACTCAACTTGTGTCTATTTATTCTCCTCTTGGAAGAAGCGTCTTCTCATTTTGAATATTTATGCTGAAAATGATAGTTGATTTTTTTTAGAAAATTTTTTAGCAAGTTGGTTGTATAGGTGGAGAGATGATCACTGGGTTGTACATAGCCATGTATTTTCCTTTTTATCCTTTAAATCAAGCCAAGATATTCAGTTTGAGGGTTTTTCACGCGTGTCCCATAAGTGAGACACTTTGACATGCGACATCTTCAACACGAACTTGATACCATTCGCTGGATTTTGAGGATCTATATTAAGAAGCAAAACGGAATGCCTGTGGAAAATAAGCACAGCATGAGACGAAACATGACGGCGGGGGTGCCATGGGTAATGTGGAAGGAGGTGTTTAAAGCATCAGTGGATGAGCCCAGACACAAAGCGCCAGATCATTTTGGCATAAGTCAAAACCTTTTCACTTTTGCACACGTATAATGCGCATATGGCGGATGGTTTTCCTCATGATTCTGACTGACTGTCCTTCTTACACTTGCTATCGCTTTCCAATGATGCACTCTCACTCCCCCTTTGAATAATGCTGGCGTATTCGCCACAGAACGACAGCCGTTAGAACTTAACACGTTCCGCGTTTATTTTCGAGTCAATTAGGCTCGTTTATTTGCCGGTGGAATCTTTAGCCGAATGTCATTATGCGTACGTTAATGGGTAATGACATCTTTCCGTGGACAGGTGATAGGGTTGCTTTTTCGGTTTGTGCTCTTCTGATTGTCGTAGAGATCTATTGGGGCCAGTAGACAGTCAAGGGGTTGGGACAAATTGAGCGGAAATTATTTTCATACTTGATTTTCAATTATAAACTATTTTCTTTATTTAAGAATTTTTTAACAATTTATCAACAAAATCCGCGAGCTTCAATGGCTTTTATGGATTTCCCAGAAATTTAGTGGAGAATTTGGCAGAGTTTGGAACATTAATTTACTTGAATTGCCAGAAAACCTTGAACTTGCGTTAGCTTTGTCCCCTCACAATCGGTTTCAAAATCCTTTGTGCAAAAATGAAGAGCAATTTTTAAGACGATTCTAAAGTTTACAATGATTGAAAAGAAAAATCCATCTATACTGTAATTGAATAAAAAGAGCCTTTTTCCTGATTTGAAATTAATAAATGAATCGAAAAAGGGATATACAATTTATACTGAAATATTCAAAGGACAGTTTGAAACTATAAGCCCTTGAATATATCCATCCAGACATGTTTGTGCTTGGTAATATCATTCAGATGTCGTCATTTGAATTATTACCAGAATGTCAGAGCCTCATCCCTAGGGGGATGTAGCAATCGAGAAAATGAAACTTTTGTTCTGAGGAGGCCAATTAACTGGTTTTTAGTTTTTCATTTTTCCAAGTGGAGCTTGCGATAGCAGTACTATACAAAGGATAGAGAGAATGAAGACAGAGTCGGCGTCCCTTTTTTCTCTCTTCAAAAAGAGAATCGGTCCACGCTGAGGGCCACGACGCGTACAAATGCGTCGATGAATAACCGAGTCATTTTATTTAGAGAACCCGATTCGTCTTTCCCCCGGGGGTCGCTCAGAATTCCATACCTACCGTGTTGAATCTCTAGGAATAGCAGCCACCAAATCGAACTCATTTTCCAAGAGCAAGGATTTTTCAAATTTTCCGCATTTTTTTTTCATTCATGCAGACGACGATTAATACGTGCAACGAATTGACTCTATCGATTAGGTTCTCTTCAGTTGGTCAATCTCTTGTAATTTCTCTTAACCATGAATTGGGAAATAACCTCCGCTTTTTTTTCGAATTTTAAAGAACTAAGAATTGATCGAATTCATGGAAATGTCGTGCTGATGTGGAAGAAATGAGGGCACTGCACTTTTGGCACGTTTTCGAACGGCCCCGTTTATTTTCTTGGAACGAAAAAGAATAAAAAACAAGAGGATAATTACAATTTTCCAACTATGTAGTGAGAGATTCATAAACCCATCATAACCATCAATTCTCGCCAAGGGATTAGGAGGGAGGGAGAGGAAGAGCAACGCCCCATCCCCCCAGCGACCACTGGAAGCGTCAGCAAACTGATTCGAATGACACTTCATTCTCAACCACAAGCGTCTTGTTGTCGCTGGCTGCGAAACGAGCGAGGACATCAACTCTTGTGGATCATTGCCAAGATAATCGAAAATTTTTATTATGGTTATTTGATGTCTACCTAGCAGGCGCGTGGGCAGACAGAGGATACTAGTCAAAGGAGATACACGCCTGCATCATGCATTTGTCTTGAGCACCGGATAAATGGAGTGGAAAATGGAATGCGAGAGTTATTTTTATAACATTAATTATTGGAACGATATAATAATCTTGGGAGGATATTATTGAGAGGACGTTACGCATGAAATTTTGAAAATTGTTCAGCCAAAAGCCTCACATATCATTTTCACGAAATTTCAATTACAATTTATATTGAGGTAATTAAATTTTAAACTCAATTGAGCCTTTTATAATCCGTGAAAATTAACGAGTGGATATTATAATTTTTTTGAAAATCCCTGTCAAATCCGAGGGCTCGTTACATATCTTTAAAATGCAAAATCTTCATTACCCAGGCTTTCATCCACATGTGATACGTGCCCGTGAATCACGTTCTACCGTAAATGGAATTTGTGATCCACAATGGCATCACAGTGGTATATTTACCTGGGAATACTAATACATTCCAACATCACATTCCCATTTTCTTATGCTAATCTAGCATTTCTAATTGCAAGAATGATGAATAAAAGTGCACTAGCGTTGTTACACTCAGTGAATGCTTTGAAAATGAAACTTGTCGCAAGAAAATCCGTCTACTGTATGACTTTTCTCTGCACTGTGACATGAGCATTACCAACTAGACATAATACGAAGAGTGACAGCAACGGGGGTGGAATGTGTACCTCTGAGAATATGACCGATACACGAAGAAAGTCGGACTTGGTTGATGTTTGTTGGCCAGCTAAGATGACTGTATACACTGCCGTGAAGATATGACCCGCCTTTGTCGTGCCAAAATTTCTCATCCGGAATACAGTTTAACACGACTGTTTCTTCTTCTTCTTCTCCTTCTTCTTCTTCTTCTTCTTCTTCTTCTTCTTCCTCAACGGTACAAACCGTCTTCATGGAGTCAGGTGGTCCAGAGAGATGCTTGAGGGCTTCCTGTCTTAATTTTCATAGATTTTTCATTGCTCTTTTTGTCATTCCAATGCCGGCCAAAATATTCACAAACATTTCAGTGCTAACTTCAATGTCACCGGCCAACGTGGATGATGACAGCAGCACAAAGGCACTCGCCAGAGGGAATAATTTATTGAAAACTAGCTTAATAAATCTCATTAGACAGAATACTCTTGACAAAAAGCTACAGCTCATTTAGAGATATTTTGTGCTGATCATTTAAACATTTTATGGTTGTGTAGTTCAAGAGATTAATGTCCACTCAGTCTTTTTCAGTGTTATAATCCAATAATCCAATAGGACGTGCAGCCACCAAGCATTTAATACCTTTCATTATTTATTCATTATCATCTCGCTATTATGGATTCTTTCCATCGAATGACCAATCCAAGTGTCTGTCAAATATTTCCTCTTCTCTTAGTTGACAATACCAAGGAACAAACCCACTGTATCCGATGACAGATACCCCTCAAGTTTTCAACGTCATGCGTACCGCGAGAATGCTCAATCGTCCAGATCGAATCGTCCGACGCGTATCCGTTATGAATCCCCGACGTTTTAAACTTAGTGTATTCACCTCCCCTCCCAGCCCTGAGTTTGTGTACTTTGCCTGGACGCTCTGTCCACCTCTTTCCTCTTCTTCGTCTTTGGATACGGTGCTTAACATACAGCAACGCAGATATTATTGGATCGAATGCATCACGTCAAACGATACGTGAAATAAGTTATAGGTTAGTGGCTGCATTGGCACCGCTCGTGACAGCCTATTCCTGGAATGCCCTGTTTGCCACTAAGTAGACTCTGTGTCTGGCAAAATAAAAGATGCTCCTCAAATCTCAATCCAATTACCATAAGTACCGAGTTATATTTCTTTCCAACAAATGAATTTTATCCTCAACAATGTGTTGCTCCTCCATTGTTATCTGGATAATGTTTTTTCAATGATTCACCCAGCAAATGGAACTGTAAATAATTCAGTGCCAGGATTTTGCGTCACGACTTGAAAATTGACAGCACCGAATAGCGTGCCATCACCTGACAAGACAGACATCAAGATCCGGCCGATTCAATCCTTCTATTTTTGTTCTCAACTTCTAACTTTGTATTCTCGCCATCTGATGGTTCTGTTCTCGGTGAGTGGATGCATCCAGTGGGCGGTTGGTGCATTAATTCAAACGGATCAACGATCCTCCTTCATTCTTATTGCCATTTCATTTCAATCAAAATCATCTTCACGGCGTTGACTTTTCTACGTGGGGATCTTCCGGGTGTCATCGGCCAACTGGTCGATGCAATCACGAGACAAGTCTCCTTTGGAAAGGGGTGGCCTCGATCCAAAGATACCGTTTGTCTACCTATATTTACTCCATTTTGCCGGTACGAAAATTGTCAAGCAATCGGTATCACTTGCCAATGATTTTTGCGGTGACCGAGCGTCAACGCCGTGCCTTCACAATTATAGAAATTTCAACAGTCGAATGCACTGAAATACGAGTGGCAATTGCTTGCGTGGTTTCTTCAACATCTCACATGATGAATTTTAACAATTGCTGTAACCGTGATGCGATGACATTGATTCGGTTCACAATTACCAACTCTGCATTGACAGAAAAAAACAAAAATGGCTTTATCCAGAGCCACCACCCCCTTAATCTCAGACAGTAACCACTGAATGTTGATGGTATACAAAAATAACATGTAAGAGAGAAAGAGAATTGGGGACATATATTTTTACGGTACTTTATGAAAGAGAGAGAAAGAGAGCCGTGTTTTAGTCCAATGACTAATTGCAAGAACAACAATAGATATATTTTACAAGGGGTGCGCCAGAGGAAGAGGTGGAGAATTTACGCCCAAGGGGTAGGGAATGGCCGGTAGAAATACATTTATTATAAAATGAATGCGAGAAAGAGAGAGAGGGAAGAAGGAGGCCCGAGACAACAATCGAATACGTGTCGCAACAGAAACTGTTGAGGGAGAGACCTCGTTCTTCGTTATCTCTCACCGTAAATTAATCTCGACCCTTCTTCTCCCCACCCCCCCTCCCTTGCCGGTTAGTTGTAAAAATTTTTCCCCTACCGATTATTTCAAAAATATCACCCGCTTGAAGCGGGGCAATCTCTCATCTCATTTCATTACATTTATATATAGAGCCTTTGGTTTTTTTTCTCATCCCTCCAATCTCGGAATTATTTTTCGAAGGAAATAAACTGAAGCAGACACGGCTGGTGTCTGTGAGACTGCGACAGCGGGAATAATCGATTCGGCAAACAAAACGTAGCGAAGCAAAAGCGTCGCGGCGCACTAGCGTCTTGCACCAACGCCACCAGACGCGCTTGGTGCTTTCAATTAGGCGGCCTTTGCCCGATTATTCCTTTGGGTGACTTCTGGTCACCGATGGAACGAAAGGGATTCATTAGTTTTCCAACATTTTTACCTTTTATTTAGCGATTAAAATATCACTCGAGTCAAGTTGGTGGATAACATTGGTGAAGATCCATCTAATCTTATCAATCCATCGGCTTTTTCTAAAGGAAAGTGTATTAGGATTAATAGGACTCCAATATGGGAAAATGTTGAATGATATTTTATGAAGAAAATATTTTAGCAGCGAAGAAATAAAGCGACATAAGTGACTTTTGATTGTTGGTTAGATTTTGATGAATGTCTTGAAATCTAGGGGAGGTGATCAAATTTTCATTGGCAGCTTTTTTTCCGGAGCGAATGGAGCACTACAATAGAAATTTCGCTATTTCTCAAAAACTAGACTCGGACATGAATCAACTTATCTACGGATATAGTGATTTTAGAAATAATGAGAGTACGAAAAGCGTACAGCAGACAACGTAATACTGCTTGAAAGTAGTAGTGTAGTATTGTCTATGGCCAAACCTTAATTGTTTAAATCTTACGTCCGAAAATAAAGTTTGTAACTTGTTGCAAGATATTGCTACATTGTCACGTTAACAGCATTTGTTCGTGAAAGAACAGCTCGTAATTTGGTGAGAAACGTTAATATCTAACTGGGATGACCGTGTGGTATTCAAACAACATGTTTTCCACCAGCTCTCTGCTATACCGAACAAATGCACCGTGTTAGCATAAATCTCGGAAATCCATTTGGTAGGCGCGAAGCCTATTACCGAAACGTCTCTGTGATGCCCCGTCACCACACACAGGCTAATTAAACAAATGTCCCGCTATATCAACCCGCGAATCACCAGTCTATATGACCCGCCCTTTGAACTTAATTTGGATCGTTAATACTGTACATACGTTTCGCCTGATGAACAAGAAAGAAGGTGAATATGGTAGTTTTTTTGGCGGCGGCGGCGGGGGGAGAGAGGAGGAAAGGGAAATGCAGAGAATACTCTTTAGCCCTGGTGAGAGGGATAGACTGCGAGTGGTATTGGCTTCTGCTGTCGAGAGGCAGTTGAATCTAGTTCACAAATCGCCCAATTTTTTATCTCTTTTTTCTTTATCTACATCTTTCTTTCCTGACAGATGTCAGTAAACTTGGAAATCGAACAAAGAACAGCCAGAGTTTTTTTAATCTATTTAAATCGAATGGAGTTTTTAATTTTTTGGAAGAGAAGCAGAAAACTTTAAGGAAAGTTAACGAAACACAATTATCGATATTTTCCATCGTTGTTTTTTTTTTTGAAAACTCAAATGTTCTGGACTTGAAAATTCATTAATAAACGAGAACTCTTTCTAATTTTGTTGAGAATTGAAAAGTTTAATTTTCACCGACAAACATTGCAGATACTGAAAAACCCTTCTAGAGTCAATTTAATGATTCCCTGTCTGTGGATTTTGTTCGCAGACATGAATATGTCGAGGATTTGATGTGAAGAAATGGGACATGGGAAAATTAAATCATTATAAATAGAATGACAATCGATATATTAGGGTCGCGTCTATCTCTAATACTTGGCCATAATTTAAGCATTAAAATGCGAGAGAGCAGTGTGCCAGGGTGGGCTATTAGCAGTTGAGGGGCGTGCGAGTACTGACGTCATCTCGATGCAATTATATTTTATGCCTTCACGACACCCAACGCTCAACTCTCTCTTCCCCTCTTGGTTTTTACCATTTCTCATGTACAACTCATCTTTCTTCCCACTGCTCATCTCTGTAACCCAGTGTTAAGTATAGATTTATAACTACTTAAAGTTTCGCGATTTATTTTGCGCTTATCGCCCGTCCGGATGTGTCTACCCACAGAGTTTACTTATCACTTAGCTGATGCAAATGTTTTTGGGGGGTTAAATTAAGCTGCAACTGATTGGAGTGAGATCTTATTATTAGTTTTCTTATTTGAGGGATCGAGTTTTTTTTAATCGTTTTTGTTTTTATTATATTTTGGGTTGTGCTTTCGGACTTTTCCTTTATTAAATTTCAACTTTAAAAAATTATCAACTGAATAATAAAACGGCTTTTGCCGTTGGTAGTTGACAATTCGATTGATTTTCATTCAATTATTTTCGGAGAATGGAAAATAAACATCTACAATGAATACTCAAAATAAAAAACTATTTTAATGAAATCCAAAAAAATTAAAAAATTTTCATTGAAATGGTAATTAACAATTCTTTTTTATTCGTTCCATCCCGTCCAGTATTTACAGAAATTTTTCTTTCTTAATTACTAACGTCTACGTTTCATTTCTGAACGTTAACATCAGTTTCAAACAATTATTCAATCTTTCTGCACTGTATTATTCACAGCTTTACCAAGAAATTAGTGGAATGGAGCTGAAAAATAAATGAATTAGGGGGCGATGATCTTCCCGTCAATTTTTATTTAAAATGATTCTCCATCGTCAGCCATCCATGTAAGTTGAATTCACCAGTAGTATTCCATACCGAAGAGATGGCAAAAGAGCAAGTGAGAGAGAGAGAGTTGGGAAAAGGCGGACGAGTAATAGCTACGGAATATTGGAATAATATGCAAAGTATATGAGGGATATATTAATTTTACGAAAACGGTGGAAACGTAGATAGCTTCGGGGAGGGGGGAGTGCGGGTGGTTATAGGGGGTGTAGGTGGTAGGTGTGGAGGTTGTGGCATCTCTGCATCTTTGCGAAAGAGCGGTTTCCTGTGTGTTCACGCTCTCCTCTCCCTCGCTCTCGCCGAAAAATGAAAACGAGAGAGACAGGTGGTAGAACGAGTCTCGGTGAACCTCCATACGCCTCTATACAAGGGTGAAGAGGGTAGGGGGAAGGTGGGCTCTGCGGATGGGAAAAGGAGTAAAGGGAAAAGCCGCGAGAGAAGAGGGCTCGCGGAAAGATGAGGAAACCCAGGGCTTCACAGACAAATAAATACACGATATTTCAACGAATGGGAAATGAGAGTTTGCCACGGGGCCCGCCTGGTACCTACCAGCTACTGCCTACTAGACTCACCCCGAGGAAAACTGAATTTTAATTCTACCATCACCGCGAATATTTCTCGATTCAACCGAGAGCTACCATATCCAAACCACACCGATATACATATCTACATCCAAGCATAAAATTCCTCATAATTTTTTACTCCTGGAGGGAGGTAAAAAATCGGCATGAGGAGAATTACAAAATGTGCAAGATTTATTTTTGCTAGTTTTACATCAATTTTTTTTTTTTTCGAATATTCTTTCCCGCTGGAAAAATAAGACCTGGTGGGAGCTATCGTCCAGGGAAATTATTACAGATGTTTGAAAACACATGCAAAAACATGCAATCTTCAGCAAATTGTCTTTTACTCCTCGTCCATTTCTTAAAATTCCATTTAAAAATGAAGTATTTGAAAAATGTTTTAGAAAAATTATACGTAATTTGTCAATTGATTTGTTATTGGGGGAAATGGATGACAGTAATATCAGTTGAATTGTCCCTAATTTACAAGAAAAATCATTAGGATAAAATACCCCTCCACCTATACTTAAGAGGAACGTAAATTTATCGAAATTGTCGTTAATTCTTTTGCTAATATTCAATTGTAAAAAAAGGGAAATCAAGGGCTCAATATGGTGCAAAAGGAACTGCCAAGAAATAGTGAAAAAGCCTCGTTCCGTCAGTTGCGACTTTCGTCATAACTTCCACCCGAGAATTCATCGGGGAATGAGGAATTGAAGTTGCGGCAACGGAGTGTTGGTGCAGCGTCGTGATCGTGAGTTGGTTCAAGCTCGGATAAAAACTCGAGAAAAAGTATAAAAGAAAAATCCAAGAGTTGAGATCAATACCTGTAGCCAGCCTCCATCGCCACCCAGTGCAGGTCCCTCCACCCATAACCGAGAAAGTGTTCCGGTGGCTACAAAGAAACTCTCCACCACCCCCTTCTTCTGGATGGAATAGTCTTGGAGAAATACCGCGGAATCATAAATTGCCACCGGGAAATTTTCGAAAAATTTCAAATAACGAATTTCAAGGAATTACCGGAGTGTAAACACACAAATAATAATTCCTTGTTTCGTTTAGCTCATGCAGACGTGTAAATACCGGGGTTGGTGGCTCTTCTGGCAAGGAAAGACGACTGAACAACACCAGCACACGTCTGTGTACAAGTGTGTGAGAGAAAGAGACAGAGGGAAAAGGCGAAAAGACCATTCCAGTGGTAGCGCTTTAAATCGCTCCAACAACTCATCCGCTGAAAGTTGCGACGAGCTTCGGAGATGTACGACGTTGAACGAAGCCGTCGAGCGCGTTGAGTACAGCACTTGTGCTGTTATACATTGGATTTTCTGGCGTGTGGCACTCGTTTTTCCCCGAAAGAGATCTCATACACATTGTCCACCTTTCTCACTCCTCAGCCCAAAACTTTTCCTCTTATTTCCCTCGACATTTCCCATAGTCACAGATATATCGCCTCCTAAGGGGGCGGATCAGTGGCCCTTTGAGGACGAGGATCTGAAGAGGAAATTCATTTGAAAAAATTCGGTTCTCTTTAGCCAACAAAATCGAACGAAATCCATAATGATGCGGATTCTAATTGCGTTGACTTCAGAATTATCATATCACCCATTTCGAATTTCATCTTGACGGGGGAGAAATGGGAGAAAGGAATAAAAGACGGGAGCGAGGTAGGTGTGTGCTTGTCCATGCGGTATCCACATATCCGCCAAGGTATCAACTGTACAAGTATCACTATATTACTATATACTCTCGATCGATGTCAAGGTCCGTGGGGTAGAGAAGGAGAGGAAGAGAGAGAGAGAGAGAGAGAGTGCAACCATTGGCAGAAGTACTTTTGTTTTTCAACTCGAAAAGCTCCATGCAGCATTAAATAAACTTTAACTTTTCCTTTTGATGAAAAAAGGGTATCAGTGGTAAAAGTGAAAGGGAGGTAAGGCGCCTCGACTCTTTTGAATCCTCGGAGGATCGTTGGGACAGGCAGGACAAGGGGTTAAAAATCCTCCTGGAAACAGGGGCTGGTGCTTTATTTTTTCCCAAGAAGCGGAAAATACTTGGGTTTATTTGAGTTCGATTTTTCCAGTGTCGCCGCGTCGCCCTGACGACAATTCGCAGGCGCGCCACTACCCAACCCCGCTCTCTCACCCACCTCACCTACACATTTCTCTCCTTCATCCCACCTACAGTACCCCACAGCTCTTTCGATCTTTCCTTCTTTCTGTATATCGCGTCGACCCGATGGAACGTACGAGCCAAAACGGGTTACGCCCAGATGCGCGCATCGAACCCTGGTCAATATCCAGGAGGATACACTGGACGCCTATCGGCACATACCCACCCTGGAGTAGGGGCTTTTTTATGTGCACGCCTGGCTTCAAAAGGTCCAACCCCTGACAGCAATTCCACAGGTACTGAGTGTGTGGTGAGGTACAAGAGGAAGTGAAGAGGTAACTCGTTGTGCCGTGCGATTGGAAATCTATTTTCCCACCCCTACCAGTCGAACCCTCCGACCTATCGGAGAGTTTGGTGATATTGAGTCTGCGCCCTCGAGCTCTCAATTGCAAACCGGGGGCTTTTGCCCCCTCAGTTCACTCTCTTCCTCCTCTCTCTTTCTCACTCGATCCAATCCAGTCTCACCCCCATCGACCCCTCAATTCCCTGCACCTCTTTTACCTCAGTGTCCTCCACACATTCCTCTTCTCTCTTTGTATATGTACTTGTCCCCGGGTGCACCTCCCACTTACTATTTCTCTTTATCTCGCACGCCCACCATCGACCTACCCCCTTTTTTCTCAACTCGCTTTTTTAAACCTCCTTGTGGTATCTGGGGGAGGGCAGGGGGAGGCATTCTTCCTTCGATAAAAGTTTCATGGACTCCTCCAGAGATTCCGTTCACCATAAATGCCACGGCTTAAATGAATTCATAGTTTCTTCCTCCTTTCGTTGAGATACTACAGTCGGGTGCCACTGCACGGCGTGCCAGGGACCAAGTGCAGCGGTCGAGAGAAGATTAATTTTATGGCAGGGTATAGGGTTTACTAAATTTCAAAATGAATAACCAGCGAAAAATCGGAATTGTTCAAAAATTTTGTCTGAATTTTTATCGCGTGATTATTCCACTAGAATTTTAGGGCAGTCCTTATCAGTTAAAATTCGTCCCCATGAGTTGATTAATTTTTCAGTAAAATTCAACACTTTGTACGAGTCATCTGTGATACTCTTCCACTGAAATGGATTTCTTTTCCCATAAATTCAAAGAATTCCAGTGCAAATTCATATTGATTATCTCTCAGAACTCCCGAGATAGGTATGTCTGAATTTAATTTCTCACATTGTGCCATTATTAGGACGTATCTCACATGGAGACGTCGAGACGGGGGCTCAGGGACCCAATGCTATATAAGGGGGTTGAAATATTTTCACGTCACGTCGCGAATACGAAGGACGTCTGGCGTTTCGCGTTCTCCAACCGCCACTTGGTAGCTCTGAATCTCTCATTCGGCTGCAGTAGTGGTTGAAGGTGTCTTCCTTTCAGAGGAGAAAGGGAAATTCGCGTTGGTAAGCCTGAGGATGTTTTATCGCAATAGACAGTGGTCGAATATTTTCACAATAATTTCAAGGAATCCTTTCATTGCTGGCAATTTTACGACTTCCCTGAGTTTGTTAAATTTGTTTCATTGAAAATTCAATGCAATAATGAGAGTTTAATCCTATTTTTGCTGTAAATCCACTTGAATGTCGCTCCCACGAGAATTATTCTCATTTTTTTCTCATTTTCGGAATTAAGAAAAATACGTTTTTGACAATATTTGAGGTTCTCATACTCATACGAAATTTATCACCGATGCCTCGCACTTTTCCTACTCATCATACATTTCGTCAAGAAACTTTCACCTCAAACTGCCGACAAAACGAAATAGACAGGCAACCTAGACGCGCCCCTAAATATCGAATTTAATTTAAATTCCATCGTGCAGAAAGTGCTCCGGAGAATTGCCACGAGACGACGACGCTCCTAGAACTACCCCATATCCACGAAAAACGTTGTTGGTGAGGGAGGTGGGGGTTAGTGTGGCTGTAAAGAAGGAAAAGATCGCGATGGTTGAAAAACGTATACTCTCAGTAGTGAAAAAAAAATGTGACGACGAGAGGAGGTGGAATCTGGAGAAGGCTGACTAGACGAAGACGGAAAAGGGCGAGAAAATGTCGTCCACGGGTACTTCCAGTAAGAGGAGGACGGTTGGGGGTCGGCCATTTCTTCGATAAACCGTTATATTCCTGCCCGAACGACTAGAAACGCGCACACGGCGCCGATAAAAAAAGAGAATTTGTTGCATACATCTCTCTCAGTCGTAGCCACTAGTCAATTTCCCTCTTCCTCACACGGTGTGTCCTTTTTCCCTCCTTTTTCACTGTTGCCGCGTCGTTCGCGCGCTATCGGGTCCTGCTCTGACAGGGGGGTAGAGGGGGGAGAGTAGGAGGTGGAGGTGGAGAGAGGGGGACAGGGGGTGGTGGGTGAATGAGGCGGTTGGCCTGGGGGAGGCGAGCAGCAGCAGCAGCAGCAGCAGCAGGAGCAAGAGGTGAGGGTGGTGGGCGCGGACAGAACGGAAAAAGGGGGGTGGAATATCCTCCCCCCTCACAGTAGAGCGACGAGAGCAGTATAGAAGCTATCGACGTTTTTACGTAACAAATCAGTCGTAACTGCGCGCGGGTACTGCGACCGTGCGCGGTAGACCGACCAATGGGAGTGCGAGCCGATACTCGATACCCGATCACATCATAGGTTCCCGACTGGCGCCTCTGAATCTGCCGGGTCCAATAGCCAGATAGGAAAAACCCGGCGTACACTGTGTTAACGGTAGAACCAGACGAGAGAGAATGGAAAATGGGTGGGAGAGGGTGAGTGAGATACCACCCTTGGAGAATACCGAAGAGGGGGCGGCAGTGCACACCAGGCTGCAGTATTTTTCATTCTTTAATGGCGAACCAGCCGCCATTGGGAATTGTGTCAATAGCTTTACTTTTTTTCCTTTGATGGTGGATATCTTTGAGCCCATTTAGTTGGTATTATTGAATGGAAAGGGCCAACTCATTTACACTTCCACTCAAGGTTTCCACTGGAAATTTTCCTTCATAGTGGCATAACGCTCATACTTTGAAGAAACTCATGGATACGTAACAATTTATTCATCAATGGCAAAAGAACGGATAGTTTGTTAGTTGTTAATATTTTTCCCCAATCATATTTCACTCAAAGCTCACTTCAAATTTGAGTTTGAGTTGGGGGGGATGGAATAAAACATTATCTAATAAAATTATCCCGAGGGGGTTGCAGTAAAGACATTGAGAAACAACAGTTTCTCCCTTTAAATGAAGTCTTTAATCAAATAATCCCCCTCTATATTCATAATATATTTCTTCACATATGCTGAAGAATTTTCCTGAAAGAGACTCCGTCGAGATTTGCGAAGGGTCCGGGTAACCGAATCCGCCTATCACACGATAATCTACTGAGAAAAAAAATAAAGCATCAAGCCCCGGTATAATCATGTCGCCGTGAAGAGAGACGATTGGAAAAGACCGAGTATTTGAGGTACAAAAGAGAGGAGAAAGCCAAAGGCGTGAGGATGGAAGGAGAGCTATTCGCGTTTTAATCTATGGACGTTAGCCACGGAGGTGAAAACCCAGACTCTCCTGGTGTACCTCTTCCCTCCTCGCCCGTACTCTTTTCCACTCCAGCATTTCCTCCCTCTCCGTCTCTCTCTCTCTCTCTCTCTCCCCCGCTTTGCCTCGGATTATAATCAACCCTTTTATCCTAGGCTTTCCATGTCGCTAATTTCCATAATTACACAGACGCTAAAATCACAATATCCTCTGCTCTGGCAGAAAGGAGTAACCTACGTGAGCCTCTTCCCACCCCCGGCCAGCTTTTTCCTCATACACCTAGCCAACACACATTGAAGCCATAACCGCCCTTTTCCTCCGGCGGGCGTCGTCGGCAGCCTCCATCTCCCACCCTCTGGCCTTTCTGTTATGTTCCGTCATACGCGATGAGTAGAGGAATACAGTTTTAGCCGGTGGTGGGGATGAAGTGGCTCGCTGGAGATAAAGGTGCCTCTTTAGCTAGGATGGCGCTCACTCGCATGTTTATGCACTCGTATCCGCGTGGCCGGGGATGGAAGTGCTTGGATAACCACCCAAGTGACAAGCCGGTGTGCAAGCCTACGGCTCCTATACTCCACATTTTCATTCCTCTTCCTCTCTCTCTCTCTCTTACTCATCGTTTTCTCTGTGCAAGCCCGCCGCTTGCCGGCTCTCGACGAAATTTTGAAAGCCAGCCAACTCGGGAAAGTGGGCTTAAAAGTCTCTCGATAAAACCGGGGAGAGGGTTGGGGGTGAAGTTGCAACTGAGCAGTTGCACAGGAGACATCTCGTCTTCTTCTCCGTCTTTCTCCATATTCCAATGTACGATCCAAGCGATCATTTTATTATTTGCAAGTTGGCATTACTTTGATTTTTAACTTTAGCCTTGTGGAGGTGCATTCTGCAGTTGTCCATGTTGAAGATGATGATTTTTTTTCACTCTTTTCCTCACTAAAATTATCCTGATAGCTCGTATGTAATAATAGATTGGAAATTGTTTTCTGTCACTGCGCCAGAGAATGTCGTAGGCGAGGATGAATGCGGCATCAAGCAGAAAATTTTAAATATTTATGGAAGCCAGGAGGAATCAATTAATTATTCAATTTTTCATCTGCGATGAGACTGAAAATTTGATGATTAATCGATGCAAGTTGGGGGGCATTTAACTCTCAAATTTCATGCTCGATGCGACATTTGGCTTTTGGTAAAAGGTGGAGCAGTGAGATGAGGAGGAGAAAACGCGGGTTTGTGATGAAGTAAGGGTGAGTGAGAGGAGGAAAGGGGGATGCTGGGAGGCTTTCGCTGGGGCTGTATCGAGCGGCCCTCCCACATACATCTATCTCCTCCGACTCGCGTCCCTCCTTGCTCTCTTGCACCTCTCCTCCCAACCCTCTTTCAACCCCCCGACGCCGTTCACTCTCCTATCTTTCCCTCTTTTCCCTCCGACATTCGTGGCCTTTCCACCTCATCCCCCCGACCTCCCGTTCACTTCCTCCCCCGTGTGTCCCCTCACCCAGGTACAGAATCCGTCTTTCTTCTCAACCCCCTGAACCCCCAGCCTTTGGCTTACCTCTGCGCCTCACCTAACCTGCCTCTCTCTTTTTCTACTCTTATCCATTCCCCGGTGGACCACTTCTTTTTTTTCCATCTTTTCCATTTCGACTTTTTTTTTCTTTCGTCTTTTTGGCCATTACATATATCTTGTTCTCTATTCGTACTGAAGGTTTTGGTCGTTCAACATTTTCCACTTGTCCTGAGCCTTTTTTTAGGGGGGCATGCAGACGGTTTTAACCGGCTTCACAGTGTTAGCCATTCAAAATTCGTGTGAGGCAAGGGATTTTTTAAGAATTCTTCTATCAATTAACATATTCGTCGATGCGCCCACTAAGAAGACGAGTTTTTTTTTGAATCAGAAGCATAACGAAAGACGAAGCGATTTATGTCAAGATTTTTTTAACTTCAACAAGGTTTTTGAAATTCCAAAAAAAACCTTTTTTGCGGAATATTTCTCTATACGGAGCGTGCGCTCAATTTATTCTATTTTTGCGAGAATGACCACAATTCAGACAATTTCTGCCAATCAAAAAAATTTCTATCAATTTTTTTTATCGGTTTGGTTTTAAAATTTTCCGCGGTAGTCAGTGATTAAGGATTACCATTCGTTTTATGGATTGAATTTCCAAATGCACCAAAAATACGCTGCTACCCTCGACCGCAACTCCGAACGAAAACGAGAGTCACCGCCATCGTCTGCTGAGTGAGTAAAACCAACAAACTTTGAATTTTCAAATGAATCAATATATTACTAGACACTAGCTCACCAATGCAGTAGCTATAAAGTCCAAGGCCATCTCTAATTATCACCTTCATCCCGCCGTCATGTATCAAATTATCTCTCGCCCTTTCCCTCTACTCGTAGTAGATTAAATTCAAAGCCTCAATGGGAAACCTCTACCTGATCCGCCAGATCGATTTTCATTTCAATTAAACCCGGTATTTTCCTCGATTTCATCTAAATATAAACGCGTCAAGCGTGCGGAAAAAAATCATTTTTCGTACATAGGACATTTCATAACAAATGCAGAAAAGTCATTTCCGATTCGTCTTTAGCTCGCGATATAAAAATTACGTTTCCCCGAATATCGAACGGTCATCATTCCCATCATAATATGCGTGAAAACGTCACTTTCCCCCTCAGTGGAATAAAAAATAGTATTTGCCCATACAGAACCCTTTGTTTAAGTATTTCTACTCGATTTTCATAAAACAGTGGCCAGCTCTGACTTGGAGAATAGTCTCAGATATAGTACAAGTAAGAGGAAGATATACAGGAATACAGAAGGCTCCTGGGGAGGACACGATGGAGAGGGTGCGCCGTTGGGAGATCGGCGGTAAAGGGGGTGGCAAGGCGCGGGGGGGTGGTAGAAATGGTAGTCGACTGGTAACGTCGAATAGCGGGAGGGTGGGAGGGAGGGAGGAGGGGGAGGTAGATGGGCGGTTGTGGGTGGGTGAGGCTGGGCGGAAGAGAGTATCTTGGAGACTTCGCACTGTATCTTGAAATGAGTTTTGTTGGATCAATAAGTTCCACTATAAGAACACTCTCGCGCCACCCTCTCACTCACTCATTCCAACTCTCTTTCTCTATTCCGTCTGTGTACATGTATCTGGATGAAATGGGCGAGCGAAGGGGGTAGGGGGAGGTGTTGGTATCCCATCTGTGTTTATCTGTGTCGGCAAATAGATGGAACGAGGACCTGTGTATTCAACACGGTGGGTAGAGTTAGAAGGACTTGAGGAGGTTTGGGTGGGTGGGAGCATTTCGAGATGAGTCGAACTCAATCTCGTACTGGTTTTGTGTATATTGCTGTCTTACTACCGTAAATGTTGGTGATGGGTCGCGGTGAATTTGACGTCGATGTTCCTACGATCTCCGTGAGACTATGCTTTATTATCTGGGGTGAGAAAAATGGAATTAAAATTACTAAAATAAAAGTATAATTCAATCGCGAGTGAAAAAAAATTGAATTAAAAATTACGAATGATCACGGAAATGCTATGCTTTTTTTATCATTAGTTTAAAACTATTGGAAAAATTTATTTCAGTTGAGGTTCTTCTGATGGCTCGTTGTAGACGGATCATCTCGGTTTTTTTCAGCTATTTTTTTTTTTTTTGAGAGAGAGAAAAAATTGAGAGAAAATTCATATTTCTTCATCAATGAAAATTCAACCGTTTCCGCTTGAATTTTAATTTTGTTCCTTTTGGTGAATTCTCTCGGATGCCTGGAATTACCCAGTCTTCCGATAAAATGCAATCTATGGGTGGGTTTACATAAGTCGAGGGAGGGAGATGTTTTCTAGTGGTACATGGAGTGTGTTTCACCGATTGTTACCTATACAGCTGTGGGGGGTCTCTTTTCTCTTTCTCTCTCTGGGCAGCCAACCAACCGTCGGCTGCACCCAGTGTCGCATTAGAACTCCCAGATAGGGGAAACAATTCCTATCGGTCCGTAACAAATACGTGGGCAACCCTGCGGGGCCATCGGGAGCTATTCTATTTTGTGGTGGATTTAAATTGTGTCTCCAGTAATGGTTTTTAATGAATATTATTCTTTCAATTTTCTTACTCTACTCGGCTGAAAAAATTTTAAAGATGGAAATTTCCAACAAGTACAATATCTACAGAATTTCATCAGTTATAGTTCATAATTTCATGGAAAAATTCTGATATTCCATTCAATTCAGGGAATTACTTAAAAGAGGTCTCGAACTTTCAAATCCTAAGAAAAATTTCGAGAAATTCAATATTCGTTTCTGTAAAATAAAAATCGTCATTACTAGAAACTCTGAAAATAGTAGCTTAGGGCTCGATATCCTCATGTGTCCCTCTGCTGCCATCCCTTTTGATTCCAGAGTCCAGTCACGAATTCCCCAACACTCATTCATATAAATATCTAAATCTCTTGAACGGATGAGACGAAAAAAATTCCAGAGAAAAAGCCGAAAAATCTCCGCCTTTGTGCGAACAATCTCGCGTGATAATCAGGTATCCCATCCTCTCCTTAGTCCAAATGCGTAAATCGTATAAACGTGCATCCCATGTACACAGTTGTGCCTCGTTTTATGACGAGCCCACGGTAAATCATTTGCCGACCTGGTGCTCGTGGAAATGTCACGTGGTGTTTGTTTTATATGAAACTCAGTTGAATTTTGTACGCCCATTTCATCCTTCAACAAAACCCACAAATACACACACTGGAAGTCATTCAGACAGCCATATCTCCAAGCCCTTTATCTGCATTACATTTTTATATTTTTATTTCTCAATTCCCTCAGCTCCCCTCCCCGCCCCTCCCCGGCCCCTTCCTCGAATGCTCAGCCGATAACAAGAGGAATTCAAATACCAGTGAAACACGACAAACGTTTTCCCTCCGCCAACTCGGAATTTTCACTCACCTCGAGAGAAAAATTAAAGAGGAGAGGGGCTGGCCCATCTAGCACCACACGTCCCTCTCCTAGTTTTTTCTACTTCTTGACACTCATGACAGAAATGAAAGAAGAAGGATGGAAAAAAATCAAGTTAATAAGGGGGGCAGAGGGCTCAGAGGGGCGACGCATGCGTGTTTGATATTCCTCCTCCAGGAGTCTTCATATACGAGTGGAACCCAGTGGAGATGCTCCTCGGCACGGCATGTGACCATGTGGATATATATACTAGGCACATGAAGTTAACAAGGTTAAACACCTCAGTCGAGTTAACGGGAACATTAACACTTGACGATGATTACGATTAGAGATGTCTCGAGGATGGGGGGGATGAAATGAGTGAGCGAGGGGGGAGGTGCTTTGAGTGACGTTTTTTTATAGTTTTTTTTGTTCAATTGTTAGTTAGCAATTGAGTAGATTGATAATTCACTAATTTACGATTACGACGATTAATGAATAATTATTGTTAATATTTCCTATGGCTGGAGTTGCCAATTTTTCTTCTTATCGAGACAATTTTTCGAAATCGCAAAAATGTTGGGTTTTTCATTGTATTTATTATTTCATTTGGAGAAATGAAAATGTTCCATATTCCTCGAATATGATACCAATAATTATCAACGATAACAATCACAACATGAGCTGCACTGCAATAATTGTTGAATATTCAATGGTTTTATTCATGTGGATGGAGAAAAAAGCTGGATAAAAAATTATTTTTCCCGAGAATGTTGAAATACGAAATGGAAGGAGTGACTCCACCTATCGAGGAGTCGAAGTAGGGAAGGATATGAGATATTAAAAGGGGAGAGAAGACATGAGGAAAGGCTTACATGCACAGAACCAAGTAGACCATGTCCCTTGGGCGTATAATAATAAATGTACACACATAAGTGGGTTTAATGATGAGATAGAATACGTTTGTTATGTGATAAATATAGAAACGTAATTATTATTGATAAGCGTTAATGAGGCCGGGCCGGGTTTTTAATGTATGCGTTGCACACGTTTGTTTCATATATGGATAGAAAATCAGGGCTACAATGGTTCGGAATCATGCACAACCTGGTGGAGACTTGCTCACGCACAACCGTCTAACAGGCCAGCCATGCGGCACTGCAGAAGCTTGTTGTCTTCTATGTTGGTTGAATCGAGCATGCGTTCGCCTGTAATTAGTGACTAGGCAGCGTGTGTATTACATCCATTAACTCTGGCTCAACACCCATCATCATCATCATCATCGGGGTTTCCAATGCGTCCAGTGTCTGATATGAAAAGTTGAAGATCAATGATAAATTATTACTTTTTCGCCGAGAAAATTCAGTTAATTAAGCGTTGATTGGTCCTTTCGAGATTCCTTTGACAGAAGTATTACTAAAAAACTTCTCTACTTATTTTCTGGGGTTGAAAAATAGGAGAATTTCCCGTATTTACATTTACTTTGTAAGGTTCTTTGGGACTTATTAATCGATTGACCGCGGAATTATTAATTATTCATTACCGATAATCGATATAGTCATCACCATCGCTCAATGAATCTTATCAGTGAGAATACCTTCTATTCAAACGGTTATGAAAACATCCCTATTGTCGTCCGATGTCCCATTATTATTGATATTTTGGGCTAATGATTTCATCAATATGATAAGCTGGAGGGAAATACAGCTGATTATTTATTCACTCTATTTAAATTACAGTTTTTGGTACTAATTGATTGGTGGTAGCAGTTGTTGTAATTATATTTCCGTAATTATAGATATTATAAATTTTCGATGAGTCTTTCAAATGGGTTCGTTGGTAATTCGATAAGTGATTAAGATCGGAAAATGTGTATGTCATTTTTCAGTTTCACATACATCTTTGATGAACATTAAGGAATAATTTCAAGCTGTACCCAAATTCCTCGTGAATAATTCAGCTTCAATAATACCCTAATTTTCATTACGGAAAGTTGAATATTTTATGTAAGTGAATTTTCAGTGAAATAAAATTTAAAAAATTATTGCTCCAACTTTCACTTTGTGTCTTAAGGGGTAATATACAAATTATCCGTCAATTCAATGCCAATTGATGTAGCAATAATTTCACCCCAATTTTTTTACCGCGAGTGAGTGTGAAAAATATCAAGATTTTTTACTTAAAATTTCCATTGTAATTTCCAAATTTCCTCTACATTCACCTCCTCACAAATCACTCCAGCGTAAAAACCCTTGCGGCAAAAAATCCCAAAAATAAAAATGCTAAAAACACGAAATGCAGTTTATTTCGAGACCCACACGATCTCCTTGGAAAATTCGAGGAGGGGAGAATTGGTGTGACAGTGCAAATATACGTTAGACTGGTGAACACGCTTTCGATTTATTTTCGAGATTAAATTGAAACCATTCGCAACGTCTAATTCTTCCTGCCAGGTTTATTAGCGGACCTCTGAGTTTCGCCCTCGCTCCCTGGCGTACCCTACCCCGTCCCCGTCGGCCTCTGGCATCAGAGGGCCATACGTGGGGGAGTAGGACAGTCGTCTCAAGTGCGGGAGGTGGATGAAGAGGGCCTCGACAAACGTGTACCTCGTGCTATGCACGCGGTGTGACGCGTTTCGACGATTATAACGTCCGTCACGATTACGCGACGCGTCAGCCCGAGGAACACCGCATCTAGACGATGGCATAGAAGCGACGACGAGGGCTGCACAGTGGAGACTCCGTACATATACAGTACAACACTTGGCAAACGACAATTTTTATAACTGTTTTTGTAAGCGCTCGCTTTCCGGCCTCCTATAAATTACAAGTCGCACTGTACGTTCAGTCGTCGCTGGGACTGTAATAATAGTCCCTCACCGATCTGTGGGAAATGTCCTTCCATAATTCTGTCTTTTTTTCACTTGTTCGTGTGGCCGCGGAAAAATTCTAGCGCTCAGCACTAGAAATCAAATCTAAACTGCCAAAATCCTGTATTTCAATTGGAACAAAACATAAAATTCTGGTCAAACATCCTATAGCTGATAGCACATCGATATTCAGTGCATCCGTTTCCGTTTTTTGCCATTTTCACAAATTTGTCGTCAAAAATTCTCCAACTTAAAAGTCTCCATGCTATTATTCTTTTTCATTCCTATCTGTAATAACCCCCCTCCTGCGATGGGAATGGGGTAACACAGTTTTAACTTGTTTAGTTGATAAATTTTTTTAATCGAGAATTGTTAATGCGTGAGTTAATACGCATACGTCAGTCCCATTAACAATTCGCTTGAAGCAACTCATCTTGAAGAATTTTCTCAGGCGAATTATTTCCTTTCCGTCGTAAGAGAAGAACTGTTGATCATTTAATTTAGAGAGACGCGAGGTCAATATTCCCCACAATGAGTGCGGGGATTTCCAGCACTTGGAAAGGGGTGAATTTTCATTTCTTCGGAAATTATCGGGCGGTATTTGTCGAACGCTGGCAACGCCCGGAGCTTGAAAAGCTCTATAGCTTCTGCGGGAGTCGAGATTCGTTCAATGGTTCGTGAAAAAGCGTTGCAGAGGAAATTCTAGGGACAGAAGAGTGTATTTTCCATGATTTCCTGGCGTCGAGGAAGCGAATATATAACCGACTTCTCACTCAGTCCCTTTAATGTTGAAAATCTCACTCTCTCCCTTGCAATTTTGGTAGTAGTCGTGTAGTCTGCTGGCCTTCGCGCGAAGATTTGATTTGTCGCAAGTACAGCAACCGTAAGATTTGAGATACGGTAATGGCTCTAACGCATTTCCACAAGTCCACTGGTACATTTCTTCTTAACTAACGTTTATATACATCCACCGACCAGCTAAAAGTTTGAGTTGAGTTCATTTACTTCTTTTCTTTGAGTTTGAAGTTTATCTGATTTTAAGGAAAGTTGAGGAAAAAAAAAAGTTGGGTAATTTAATTCTGGTGAGTGTGAAATTCGTAGAATTGCGGTTTGTTCAAATAAGGCCAAAATTAATATTTCTATCTTATACTTTTTTTCAATTTATTATCACGTTATAGTTTTAGTAATATTAGTCGCTGATTGTCCAAAGTGAATAAAAAATTCGTCCAATTTCACCCACTCGTAATAATTTTTGCGATTAAATTGTAATTGAACATTAAAATCTTCATTCAGTTCTCACGCACTCAATTTTTTATTTCTCCAATTTCTCCAGAACATATAAATTCAATCCCCGTCCACATTAAAAAAAATCCGTGAAACCCGAATCTCTAGCAATTTGATTTGCGGAAAATCTCATTTTTTTATTTAATAATATCTCCTGGTTCTCATTTTATGATTTTTTTCAGCATTGTTTTCGCCCAGACGACTTCCTATCGCTTGAGTTCTCGAGTAACGAGAGAGCCTCGTGAAAGGGAGTAATGACACTCGTCTCTTGGACACGCTTGAGATCGTCGCTCGCGTTGTCTCCATTTCTTTCTCTTTTTCTCCTCCTCTCTCCCTGTTTTTTATACGTCTAGGGAATTTGCTTACTATGAAAGTGTCACGAGTAATCATCACGTTGCTCCCATTCCTCGGTCATTCTTATTATCCACACATTGATACAAGACTTACTGGAAATTTTTTTTTCTCACTTGGGCGAAATTACTCATTGTTTATCGGCTCACGAATTTTTTATTGGCTGAAAAATCGTTTAATTGTGAAAATTGAGATAATTTAAATGGCAAAAAAATATTCAAATAAAAATTAGTGAGACTAATCGGTATCCGGTAGTAACCGATCCCATTCCGGATAATCCATGGCGTCAGAATTACGAGTGTCAAGTGTGTAATAAGATATCCGCGGATACTCGAAGTCCTCAATTGGTTAATTTACCGGGCAGTTAGTGTCTGTATCTGCACGCTTAGGTCATATCCCAACGTTTTGTCCCTCTCCTTTTCTCCCCCCGTCCACCATTCACTCCTATTCTGCCTTCATCTGAACCAACGTTCGGCCTGAATAATTTATAACTGCCTGTTTACGAGAATTGAGAATAATGAATTTTAACGGCCACCGTTTATATATCGCGTCATTGATGATCTGGACAGACGCATTTGCTAATTCGCTTGCACTGTGGTCATCAAAATTGTTCCAATGAAATGACAAAACTTGACACAATACCTTATCCCCGCGTGAGTCATCCGTGCGATATGATTTACAATGTGTTTCTTTTTATTTTTTTTCTTTCACTGAAATTTTTTGTCAAATTAACTTTTTAATATAATATTCACAATTTTCTAATGTTCTTATCAAAATTCCTTGTACATGAAAATATGCAACTTTTATTGAATACTTTTCTCCCCATCAAAAATCAACGGATTTTTCTTACGACAAAAAAATTTAGATTAAGATGTGTAGTAAGTGACTAACATATATGTGGGTGTACGGGATCACTCGGGTTTCCGGTACACTAGTGAGGCTCGTGGCCGAGGGGTCGATGAGTGTCGACAAACAGCAGCATTACGTCGAGGAGTCTGAGGGAAGTGGGGACAGAGAGGGAAATTGAACCGCTGTAAGTGAGCAGTCAGTGAGAGATGGCGCCTAATAGATTGGTTTGTAGGTGGACGCATTATCTCTTCTCTCTGACTCCCCCCTCTTTTTTCTTCACTCGTGTGTATAATCTTTGGACAAGCGTGTGCAAAAGTAACACGAGTGTGCGAGGGCTACAAGCGCCTGAGGAAGATACTCTCGACGCGTCCGTAGCCGAGGGCGGAAATTAGTAATGTAGCAATGAGACCCCGACGTTGACTAAAGCCGAGTTAACCAGTAGTAAAGGCCGAGAAGGGGCAAGACATGAGACTCACAAATTATGTCTTACCTTGTTCACGCGTGCGATGATGGCCCCTGTGTGTTGGTGTACGAAGGGCGAGGGTGTGTGTGTGTGTACTGGACGCTAACGAGAATTACCCTTTTATCAGGCATGATTGGTACCACTGCCGAAACACCACCCACACACAATCAAACGAGACGCGTGACTGATAAATTGTTTTTTCCCTAGCATTAGTTTTTGGACAAGTCATTGAATATTCAAATTGTGGCGGAAATCTTTGGCGTTAGAACCTTTCTCACAACTGATCATCTCGCCATTATGTCCATTAAGGGAAATTAATTGTTGAATTAACTATGGATAATGATTTGAGAGAGACAATGGTCTTCTTTCTTCACTTAAAAGGACAATTAATTCATTGTAATGTTAATGAACAATTAATCATAGAATTTTTGAAGAATTTTTCAATTGAAACTTTTGATGTGGAATATTTGATAACTGATGATTAACAAAATTGAATGAAATTTCTAAATTTCTATTGTTAACTACTGTTAAAAGCATTTATCTAAGAATCGATAAAGTCAATCAATTATTCACTCTACTGTCTCTCGACATTGTCCCCAAATGTGATTTTCCCGTAGGTTTAATTCACATCCCCGAAAAAAGAGCACACGGATGGCTCGTAAAATGGCAAAAAAACCATTGACGTTAAAACTGCCCCTAATGTTATTCTTTTTTTCATCTCGATGGTATTCTTAACAACCGATTGCCATAAACCGGACGCAGGTCGTTAAAGCCAATTCCACGAATCTAATCGACAGCTTCGTGAAATGGTAGAGTCATAAAATCATAAAATCAACCAGTTCGTATCATCCAAGTGGACTGACACATGAATGCTAAAAATACTCATATAGATATTTATGGCATTGCTGTTAATCTCATCCCCGGACACTTTATCTGCAACATTCACGAATACTTTTTAAGCTTAAAAATTGTAGATATTAGCTATCGAGATACCAGCGAATACTCATGAAGATAAAATGAAGAATCAGCAACATTTAATGGTAGAATGGTCGTAAAATTAGAGTACACGGGGATGACTTTGTTGTTGATATTTTTTTTTCTCTGACATTCAAACGATAAAGTTTTACAGCCCCCAACGATCCACAATTGATTAAATCGAAGTCTAAAGAAACCATTTTATTTCACTTTGACACGAAATTGCTTTTTGATGCGAAGATATCCGAGGCTTATGTCGCCCTCCGTCGATGACTCCTTCGGGGCTCTGTATTTGTTTGTTACCACTGCAGTGTCCAGTTATCTAGGAGGGCTTTTACTGCCCCAACACAGAGCGCCGATACTTTAGTGAACGGTGGGATCGATTCGGAGATATGCAGGCAATAAGCGTTTAATTGCACGGGATTCCTCATCCTCACTGCGGTATCCTTCACTTGGGTTTGTTCAGGGAGAGGAGAAAGACACAAAACAGCGGGCCAAGACAGAGGGAGGGAAGAGTAGAGAGAGAGAGAGAGAGAGAGAGAGAGAGAGAGAGCGATGCACGGTTGCGACTATAAAAGGCATCGGACCTATAAAATGCATTCTTGCTCGCTGGTCATTTCTTTCATTGTACTCTATCTCTGGTGCGTACCAGAATCTATCGAATGAGCAATTTGAACGATAAATCGCATAACCTCCGACAATTTATCTTCAGATTATACCGAAAGTTAAAGATAGAGAGCTCCCAACGAAAAACTGCTAAATGGAAAATTCAGTCATTATTTTTTTTCTATTTCTTCTGGAATTTTATTTTAAATATTGTTCAAGTTCTGGACTAGAAGTTTTAGAGAATTTGGTCGATCAATGCAAAGAAGTCGAGTTATGATAATGAAATTAATCGCGGTTTAAACAATTTTTAGTTCCAGCCCCTTGATTTCATCAGCCTATTATGCGGATCGAATTGGCCTCCTCTCATTTCTAATAAACCTGAGCCCCCTCCCCCGCGTAATCGACCAATTACCACTGCGACACCAATATCAGTAAAAAGAAGTTTCGCTGGGTTAAACGTTCCGTCGGCGGAATCACGCCCCACTTTGGCTGATGACGGTGACTGCAGTGATCAATTGGCTATTAAATACAAAACTCGATTCTCAACATTTCACGATTCCCGGACACATACCCATAGCCAGTCTATCCAATGATGTAACAAAGAAAATAATAAAAAACGGGGGCAAAAAACGAAGAAGTTGAACCGCAATTCCCCAGCGCTGAATTCTCGAATTACCCAAGTGCAAAACTCGTTTCTTCTTTAACAGTGTATAAACAGAGGATATTCTTGACTTTGGAATTTTATTTAAACTTCATTGTCGCGAACAATAATGGAAATTGAAACTACGAATGAACGCTCGAATTACACCCTTAACTCGAGAGAATTCATTTCCGGCAATCGGTGTATTTCCCCTTAGTTATTTTTTACTCTATGACATTGGATATTAAATTTACTAAAACCCATCACGTCCATTTGCAAGTTAATTATAAATACATAAATGATGTTGCGTTGTGTTACATAAAATGAATGTTTAATTGAAGCCACATACAAAATGGATAGAAATGTTTGAAAGTAAAAAATGGGGTTAGGGGGTATTTTGTGGGTTTATTGTGGAAGCCGGTAATAACGCGCCCATATATTCTGAAACTCTCATAATCCAGTACAAAATTCTCATCTCTTCGTCGAACGTATTATATTTCACATATTGCCTCTCATCTGTACGAACAAATAATACACTCCCACGATGGCGGTGTGCAATTGCTCGCATTCTCCGCAATCTAGAAATCTAGATCACTATTAATTTTATATCCCTCATCATCATGGATGCCTTGTAACCGTAGTTCTGCGCCCGTTACGCAATGTATCATTATATTTTTTTCATAAACGAATATTATATTCTTACGGAATTTCGGTAAAAGTCCGGGTAATGAGAGAGAGAGAGAGTCGTTGGCCCCGCCAAATACATGAAATCGGTGGATTTTTTTTGCAGTCCAGACATCCATTTTTGCAATTGGACGCGGCTTTTTGATACGCTTTGGTAATTGCCAAAAGCTGCAAATTATTAGTCAATGTCCACGGTTAAAAGGGGAAAAATCAAAATATAATCATGATGATGACGATAGACATCATATGAAATCTTAGTTTCCAATTTTATGATGAGGTTATTGAGAATGAAGTGAGGGTAGTTCAACTACCGCCCGATGAAAAATGTTAACAGACTGATAAATTCAGTGCTGATGGCTGTTCGTAAGCAGAATAATTACCGATTCCACATAGAACATGGAAATTTTTCAGTGCTAAACAAATATAACAGGAATTTCTTGACCAATACAACTTCAGATATGAAAATAGAAAAAAAAAACAATTCCCTTATAGCAATCAGCACGTGCTTACCCTCGCAGGTGGCTTCAGTGGAGTAACGAATGAAGTGAAAGAGGAACGAGAAAATAAGACATTATATCGTTGTCACCGATCACGAAGCTAGACACTGGGTGAAAGTTCTCAGGTTTGTTTTATTGTCCGTTTGTTGGACAGTCGACACGATGAGTGCAGATGAATTTACATGTATGAACCTAAATGCTGAGTTTAGTGTCGACTACTCTGCAGCCGAGATCGGAGAGAGAGAGAGAGAGAGAAAAAATATGATAGAACGAGGAGAGAGAGAGGGCACGTCGAGTATTAACGAGCTTAAACGAACGGAAACCAAGTGTCTCGGCGGGAGTATAATTAATTAATTGTGATCTTGGTTGGTGTCAGGGTTCTGAGAGTATTTTATCACGAGTAAATGCAGGGCTTCCACTAACAACTGAATTCAATTCAATGATCGCGCACGTACAGTCGAATAATCACTCTCACACGAAAATGAGGGAGGAAAAAATAAGCGAGAGAACAAACAGACGTTAATTTCATGAAAAGGACGAATAAGATCGCTGAAAAGCATCATCCCAGTCCCGGCCAAAGAATTCACAATGGCCGCCATCCAATGCCCGTTGTTCTCTTTGTCTGACACTTCGTAGAGGCCAGTAAAGGGGCATCGCCGAGAGACACCAGGTGCCTGTAATCGTTCACAAATTAACGTCGCTGGGGCAGTTTCTTTGGCACAGATTTACCGCTCTCAGTGTGTGTACATGTACAGTACACTGGAAACTTATATACCCGTATAAGGGCAATAACCAACAGAACAGCAGAGCAGCCCCGGAGGGGGCTATAATATACCGACGTATTTCAATCATTTCGAAAGTGGCACAAGTCACCAACACAATTAACGATTTCAATCCGATGTGATGATTTTTACCTTTCGTATGGCAAGAGCGATCTTCGGCTCCTATGAAATCCTCAAGAGTTTCACACGATCGTGGTAAAACAGCATCTATAGTGGTCTTCATGAACATCAACTGGGGGACTCAGGAGTCCCGGCTGACGATGATGCTTTATCCTGAATTGTCTGTGTCGTTGAGAGTGCGTCATTAACTCGGTAGTTCTCACACTCCTATAGAGTGTAATGGCTCCCAGCCCACTGATACCATCTACATAAAAATGAGGAGAACAAAAAGAATATATAAATTGTAATAAACATTGGAAGGATTGCTCAACGGGTTGGGAAAGACGTTTCGACGATTTTTCAGGTCGAGTGGAGGTTACGGACTGTTGAAAATTTAGTATATACATTTTTGGGGTAGAGTGATGATCTATATTAATAATAAAAACATCGTCCACCATTTCTGTGAAAATCCATAAAAAAATTACTTGATGTTAACATTATCTCCTGACTACTACGCTAATTTTTTTCTTTCCATAATTTTTTCTTCATTCCAAAGCAATTTCTTTTTCTCAGAAATTTATTTGTCTTTACCTGGAATGGTGGAATATTTGTGCCGAAATTTAATGACCAGTTGAGAAGGTGGAGTGGTGGGAATAAGCTGTACCAACCTACCTGACAACCACTCTGAGTTTAAATACGGGCATTAATTAGAATTTGCTCTCGAATACGCAGCAATGTCATGTGTTTGTGTAATAGCATTCGAACGAAGCTTTTTCTGTTAGTTTCGAACAGGAGTATGACATTGCGATAGGCCAATGAGTGTCAGGTAGTAACGTGCTCCGTAAATGTGACATGAAACGGATACATTTACGGTAAAAAGGTAAATGTAGAAACAATAAATGGAAGAAAAATCCAGACGATTCGTATCTCCACATTTTCCATCGTTTTACGTGAAAGGTATTCACCTCGTTTCATTGGAATTTTGACTGTTCAACTGACGGCATTCACCCCACAATTCTTCATGAAATAATAATGCACATTTTCAATTTGAGAGGTGAAAATTTAACCCCAACCACGGGCAAAATAACCGATAAAAAGAGATAATTGAAAATGACGACTTAATTATTCCAATTTGAACTTGAAACGTTTCTGATTAGAATCCTCAGATTAAGTGTACAAAGTATTTGCCTGAGGAGCTCTCTTACGTACACCTATTGCAACTCGTAAATTCTGAAAATGGTTTTGGAGCCCTTCGGTTGATTTAGCATTCAGCACTTAAATCAATTCGAACAAGTTCGGTACTTAAGAGCTCCCGAGTTTGTACAGTGAGTGTTCGCTCTGGTTTTCGTGTGAGAGACGGAGATAGTTAGGATGTGATAGGTGGAAATAAGGGGTGGTGGTAAGAGGGGGACGCAGATGGGCTCGTGGAATCTCGAGGCGTTCATTACAATTATCATAGAAGTACCAGAACCTCTCAGAGCTCACTCTTCTCTTCTTGCAGATTCCTCCCACTTATGTACTTTGCATATTATTTTTATAATGAAAGATATTTGAAAATTATGAGTGCGCGGGGGGGGGGGGAAGAGAATCATTATTATTTTTTAATTAATGTTTTTTGAAGATTTTTATTAAATTTTAATAACGATAAATAACGTTTTTCACTTTTCCGATTATTCTTCGGTTCCTTAAAATAAATAAATATTTCCATCTATCACAGCCTTCACTGCAAACCCCCGAGTTCCGTGTGCTATTTGATAAGAATTATTGAAGCGCAAGAGACGAAAGATTTGTGAGTAAGAAGTCTAAGACAAGCCCCCCTCACTCTCTAATACTTTGGATTCGATTCAGCACTGAGATATTCCACCGTAATTACTAATAAGTTTTCGACACGAAATGAGGTGAGGAAAGGAGATGGTAAAGGTAGGGAAAGCTTAATCCAAAAGTACGACCAAAGGGTTTCCCTCTTGCCCGGGGGTTGAGAAATGCCGGTGCCGAGAGGGTTTCAAGATCAGCCGATTTCTTCGGGACCGAGAGGCAAAGGGAACGGGAATTAGATGGTAATACAGGGGCTGGCCAATTGGCAAGGGGATGGGTAACAAGAAGGAGGTAGTCTGCTGAAACCAGTTAAAGATTTGGCGATGTCTTTTCGATCCCCAGTGGAGATATTCGTAATTACTGTTTGTGTTTCTCTCGTCCGAGTCAAGATGCTCAGCCTCTCAGATATTTATTCCCTTCAGTATTTTAGTAACCGATCAGTCGCTCCCTCGCTCCTGCTTTTTCGGAGATTTTTGGGGTAGTTGAGGGAGTATTCGTGACAGTGTGTTTGGAGTACAGGAAATTACGAGAGACATTGAGTGGAGAAAGCTTTCCAGTCATCTGGACGAATGTGAGGGGGCTATTAAGGGCATTGGATTAGCATTGAGACAGGGGAATTCCTTTTCGAATTGCTTACTTCATTTTAGAGATTTTTCATTACCATTCAGACTAGTAATTATTGCTTTAATTATTTTAAATTACACAAAATTACATATTTGTTCTAGAGTCAGTCAGTCAGTGTGTCCACAGATTTTTAGTTTAGCGATTATCTAGATTTCTAGATTTTTTAATCGAATTTATCGAATCGAATTCACAAACAAAATCTTTGGAATATGCTGGGAATTTCTAGAAAAATTTTCGCGTTCCACATACGATAAATATTACACGATAAATATTAATAAATTCTCAATTATGGATTAACCTATTTGTGAAGTTTAAACGTACTGCAACAATTTTTCAATAAAAATTATAGATCTCCGGTAGAATATTCGAGACAATTATCTTGTCTCTCTGTCCTCTCAATAGCCTCAGAGAAATTCGAAGGAATGTTCTCCATTTTGGGGTTGACCAATTACCCGGGGGTCTTTTTTCGGGCATTGGATGAGTGTTCCGACCACAGGAAGAGGCGTTGAGCGTTAAAAGGGGCATCGCGGACTCTCGACCCCTCGAAACTCATTGTTTCTCGGCGTTCGACTGTGCGAATTTCACCCTCGACACCGGCCAAGAAGCAGAAGCAATGATCATCGAGGGTGGACGTGCCTTTAATTCCTGTGGCAACCCTTTTATATCGCTTGAAACCCTCCTTAGGCAAATAGCCCCTCTTCGTATTTTCGTTTCTCTCATTTTCCGGGGGGATGGAAACGACGTTGGAGGAGGCATAAGTACTCGTGGGACAAGCGGAGAGGGGTCAGTTTAGAATCGTTTGTCAACCTTTTTCGTGGCTTTGAGAGGCCATTCCCTTCTGTTTCCCACTTCGATATGCCCGCATCGTAATGCCGGATTGTAAAGGGCTTCGTTTCTTTAATGGGATCGACAGATCGGGGAATAACAAAGGAAAGGGTTCAACAACTCGACATCGTTCAATTCAAAGAATAAAAATCACTTGAAGATATCTCAGTACTTTTCAGGTCTTTACGGAAATTTTTGGTAGAAAAATCGAAAACTGTCATCACATCAGAACTGATAGATGCACCAAATTATTCTCACCGCAATTCAATTTCCAAATTTACAAATTAAAAATGAAAATTTACATAGAATGTCATTAAATCAGCTGATCGTCCAGATCTTTAAAATTTAATCTCGAAACGAGTGAATTCTCATTCGCAATTCATAATCCCATTTTTTATTCACTTTTTATTTACTTCCAATGCATATTGCCGTACGTTTTTTCCCAAACACGCCATAAAATAAACCCCTGCTTGGCCTCGAGCGACCACTGAGCGTTTTCCAATGTGAATATACGCGTGTGGCTCGTATACACACCGCATTCACCCCCTTACACGCTAGAAACATAAAAAAAGCACTAAAAAAACCTAGCAGCCCCTACAGGGCCGTTGGTCTGTCTCTCTTGCTCTTGCCCACCAGACACGAGCCCCTGCCCGCACGAGACCCTGGAACACGATCAACAAGTGTATCCGCGTTGAAAAAAAAATAAGAAGAAGCAAAAAAGTGTAAGCGCACCCCCCTATTATCGGCAAAATTGGGAATCAATAGGCCGTAAAAGGGACCCGGGGACAAACCCGGGTTACAAACGACTCGATGTCCGGACCAACTTCCCGCGAAACCCCTGTGAAAGCTCCGATTATTCTATTCCTTTCTCCCCACATTTTTTTCTCACTCTCTGATAATTCAATTTACGATGAAAAAAAAGCGCATTCAAACCCGTTAAGTGTCGTCGATCACGGAAGACATCCCATGAGAAAAAAAAACTTTTATTTCCCCAACTAGAGAGTAGATAACACGATTAAATTATTCGGAGTTGAATAATTTTTCCAAAGAGCTTGCAATTTGAAAATCAAATATTTCACAGCACATTAACCATCAATAACACCGTTCGTAATTCTTCACGGATGACTGCCTGTTATTTATATTAATTCAGATTGCTTTTCTACAAAATTAACCCAGGAAATAATTTATTCGCGCGAAAGCACTCAGCGATATGGAATTCCCCGGATGTAGGATGATAATTTCATTTAATTCTGATGATACACTAATGTCTATTTTATTCTCGGAAATAGGAATTTCTATTTCAAGATTTTAGCTCGCCCCAGACAGAGCCTGAAATTTTTGGACAGAGAGTCATAGACATTTGTCAACAGTCTCTGCATTTGTAGAAATCCCACCAACTCAAAGCTGACAGTATTCGCAAATATCCCTAATCAGCCAATCAGTGCCTTAAAAGATGAGAAATTGAAAAAAATGGATGAAGGGAGGGCGCCCCTTGAATTGACTTTCGACTCCAAAAGGCGCCTTCTTCTTTTTCATTTTCACGTCCTTCATTTATTTTTCTGAATGCGCCGCCTGCTGAGTGGTTCCCAGGCCAAGTATCTAATAAATAGAATGAAAATAAATTATTCAAAAATATATGGTCACCTAATAAAGCCCTCTTGTAAAATACCGCAGTGTTTTCTGACTTTACTACCGCTTTAACCAACATTTTCTCTCAAGTATCGTTTACAAGAGTTGTTCGTTTACACTGACTGTCTATAGGAACAATAGTAACCATTGTTCGCCGAGGGTATACTGATCATAACCCACCAGTGACCGTGGGGTTCCGCCAGGTGTTTCCGGAAATTGATAAGTCTCTAATTTCTTTACGACATTGCACCGAGACCTGTATCCCTGTGTGCATTGGGCAAACAAGACACGATTCCTCTCACCTCCACCACTTGTTTTCACTTGTTGTTTCTCCACAATCTTTTTTTTAGTGTTACGGAAATGCCGGGATGCGATCGCTTTTGTTCGAATTTCCCTGGAGCGAAGAGCCGACGCGCCGCAGAAACCTGTCGGTTGTTTGTACAGCGATATAGTACACCTGACACCCTCTGGCCGCCTTCACCTTTACCTCTGATTTTTTCATTCTTTCTCTCCACCTTCGTTTTTTCTCCCCCGTTTACAACCTTCAACCGATATCAGAGCCAATGCCTTGGGAGGATTTACAGGCGGATTGTAAAAATCTTGAGTTGGACAGGAGAACCAAGTCTCTCAAGAGGAGGGAAAAAAATTATCAAGGCGCTGGGAATTCTTGGAAATGCTACAACTTTGTCTATAGACGATTCCATTTTTTTTGTTAGCTGTCAGTATAGTTTTTTTTACTCTTCATGGTTCATGCCAAACTCTCGACATCCATCACAGAAAAATCTACAGAAATAAACTAGAAGAGAAGCAATGAAAATTGCATGATCAATTTAGTTATTATATGAGGTTGCATATTACAAATTGTTTATTCACAAATCAACTGAGCTTTCGAATTTTGAATTTCAGATTCGATTCAACGACACGTGACCTGAAGGGTTATTACTGGGCTTAGGGAATTCACCGTTGGGTAAGTGAATGAATTTCAATATTTTTATTGATAATTTCTCCCCCTGTATTGCACATGTAATTATTCCCTCGTAAACGTGAGACAGTCCTTTCTAGGGCGTTTAAATAATTTTCTCGGGTGCATTTACCTCATTGAATGTCCTTTTGACGGAACCCGAGCGTCGTGAAAAAATCAAGTGAAATAAAAAAAAATACCGGAGAAACCAAAGACGAAAGGCAAAAATCACAAGAGCCGGTGTGTTCCCTGTTCGCCTTGTTCGCCATTCAAAGTCATTTCCCTTCCGCGATTTTGCAAGCAAAAAAAAATAAAACAAAGAGTAAAAAAGAAAGGAGACCTTTCGAGTGTTTTCGACGAGAGAGTGGGAGGGGGCGAAAAGACGTAAATTTGTCTTAATAATTTTTGTGGGCATGAGAGGGTGCAGAGGAAGTGTGGGGTGGGGGAAGAGCTGTGTATTCGACGACGGCTCTCGAGTGGTGGTTCACCGGGGGTTCCCTATACCCCCGGACGCTGACATCAAAGGCGCGTGCCGGCGTCTTTAAAGTTTTTCACCCTTTATCGAGAGGGATTTTGAGCAGCAAAAGGCAGCGACCTTCTCGAGAGTGACGTCGACGGAGGGGATTCAAGCTAGGCTGGTGTATTTAAAATATTCTTGCGGCAAAATACCAATAAAAAAAAGCCCGAGTCACTGGAGGGGGGCGGGGGGGGGGGGTGAATTCACGGATCCACCTGAAGGAGGGAACGCGACCGGAGTGAAGGTTTTACATCCCCCAAAAGCCATGAGGATGTTTAGCAGTTGCGGGGCGGGATGGTCGGTATAACGCGAGAATTTGCAACGTTACCCTTCCCTCGACCATCGAAGTCCCAGGACTCCTTTCCCAGTGGTATGCCTTTGCCTTTGTCATTTAATATCAGGGCGCGTACACATCGTCAGGCATTCAAGTACCCGACGTATAAGGAAGCCTCGGGTGATCTCTTTGATGGCTAAACACAACGCGTTTGGACAACTTAATTTCAACACTCGACCTTGATCTCCCCGCCTCTTCCTCCTTTCCTCATGTACAGATAGGAATTTTTGGAGAATTAAGTAATGTTGTACTTGATGTTTTGACGGTTGGGAGGTAAATTCAAGTGGAAAATTTTCAAGTCTTTTGCATTTCTTTACAGCTAAATTCCTTCTCACATTTTGTAATGAATATCAGAGTTTCCCAAACAATTTATTATTTAAATAGCCCACAGCATTTTAAAAATGTGAGAATTCATTCATGAGTTTATTTTTTGAGGTACATTAGTGAGAATTTGGAAACAGGTATTTTTAAAAATTACAAGATTTTATAAATATTGTAGACATAAAAATGATTTATTCGGATACATAATAGCTTTATTAACATTTAAAATTTTATCAGAAAACGATTTTAACTCAATTTTTAAATGAATGTGTAAAATGTAATGAATATATGTATAAAACGAAATATAAGGATAGTGCGTATTGAGCATAAACATTGGTGGTAATTTTTTGCGAGTGTCATTCTGCAAATGAAATTAAAAAATTATTCATTTTCGTTAATAACTCTGATTTGAGTATCATTCCTATGTGAAAATATGTGGCAAATTAATGTGATAATGTGACTAAAGTGAGTTCGCGTGCGGAGACACTTTTCTCATACAGAATACGTATCACAGAGGTTACTAATGTAACGCAGGGAATCGTCGTTGCGAATACGAAACGATAAATGACGGTTGTGCACCCTCCTCCAGTAAAAAGTATACCCGTACCAGTTATTACTTTTCCTCGAGTTTTCCCACAGAAGTCCCACGATCTGTGGTCGCGCATCATAGCCCGGAGGACGTCATCCACGTCGTACAGGTGTTTCCACCTTCCACCGGGCCAATAAGCCCATACATATACCACTTACACGGATGGAAATATAATGTGAGGGTATAAATTAATCAGTGGCCTTTCGTGCCCTATATTATACTCTCCTATCTTATTGAACGTGTACGGGGCCAAATCAATTAATTTGGGTTGAGGTGAAGTGATGTAGATTAATATCGATTTCCGATTTTTTTAGCAATTCAATTGGATGATTTTATAAATGAAAGAAACCCTCAAAAAATATCCTCAAGTTGTAGGATATCAAAAATTTGACTGCATCACAAATGAAAAGGCGATAAATAAAATAAAAAATACAGGACAAAGCATATTTTCATCGTAAATAATAAAAAATGAGAAATAATTTTTCTATTGCCTGAGATTCTCTTAGAAAAATCTAGAAACCGCTTGAGAATGAACTCGAGACACAATCGTGTTGTCACTCTCTTGATACTCCTCCAAGTTCGCTAACCCGACCTGACCTAAAAGCCCGTGCATACCGTCAGTAGATGTCCGTAGACTCGGGGTACTCATTCTTTAGTTGTCGGACGGGTTAACAACAATAACGTCACATATATACACGCAATAGTCCCTCCCTCTGGTGCATATCCGCTCTCATCGAATATCACAAGTCTCTCGGAGACAAATGCAGAGGGGGAAATGACAGAAGGAAAGAGACAAATGTTCCTCGGAGTAATGAAGAATGGCAAAAGGACGAGTAAAAAAAACAACTAGCAAAGATGTGGTTTAAAGTGGCGCTTAACAATATACTAGCAAAAAATGCGAAAGAAAAGCTACGCTTATTAATAATTACGGTTATTCTGTAATGACTGATGTGGAGCATGGGAAGACTCGATAATCCTATGCATTAACTGTCATGCCGCTCTCCCCTTTCCTCTCCTCGATTCTTTCATTATAACATGCCCTCCCCTCCTCCCTCTCACCCCCTCGGTCGCAGGTACCTTCGACTTTATTTATGGAATTAACCACCGAGATGTATCTTTCTAGGAGTTTCTTTTGCACGAACTTTTTAACGGTTGTTTTGTTTTCTTATATCTTTTTCTACTTTGGAGTCACAATGGTAGACTAGTTTCCGGTGTGTTGGATTCTTAACCTTGCACCAGGTGAATTGCAAGAAAAGGAGATTTTTTTTCTTTCGTCAGGAAAGAGTTGAGGGGTTTTTCTTTCCCTTTTCAAGAATAATTCGAATATAATGATCTGAGGGAACTGGTGAATGCAGAGACCGATGAATCGTCATGTAGATAAAGAGAATATCAATTCGAAGATATAAAACATTCTTTCCATTTGAAGATAGTAATTATTTTCAAATAAAAATTCTGTCCTTCATTCAGTTATAATTACAAACAAATTTGAAATATAAATGAATTAGAATTCAATAATTCTAAATTATTTAGATTTAGCCTCCTATTGACGTGCAAATATATTATTGTTAACAATAATTTTCAGTTCCCTATGGTACTGAAAACCTATTTTGAGTCACTACTGTTACATTCAGCCCGTATCGAAAAGAGCCTTTTCATTAACTTGTAAACGAAAAATGGTATAGTGCGACGGGGTATCGCCCTTGTATCGAAATATTTAGTCAACTGAAAAATGAATGACAAATTTAGTGGAGATTTTCATTTGTAGCTGAATTCAAAGAGAATATTTTGAATTTTCAATGGGATCGAAATTTTGAGTAATTTCTAGTAGGGAAATTCCATTAATTCTGTCTTGACAATTGGCTATTTTTTAATTATTCTCGTCACTAGGACAAGTCAAAGATTCCTCACTATAATTTCTTCTCTTCCTCCAAGACATTCCTCCATTATGAACGAATACATCTAAAAAAAATATTTTTCCCATGATGACATCACAGTAATGAGGATCAATTAAACAAATATTAATTGTCACATGTTGACCAGCGAAGTAGTTCGATAGACTGAGCATCAGTACAGGATGTACGTGACAACTCCGTTACACCGTAATTTTCCCGCCCTTATCTACTAGAACGCATCTGCGTGTGTGATATATATTAAAAAGCCAGAGACTGTGATGCGCTTCAAACGACACTGAGAGAAAAATATAATTTTGCCAATTAAATATTTTTCTGGCAAGAATTGAAAGCTGATTTTCCAATAAAATTTTCAGGACTTTGTTTGTCTAAAACAAATATTATTGGCAAAAGTATATTTTTCTCTGAGCGTTTAATAGCTGTCTATTATCCCTCCAGGTTTGTCGAGGGAATAAAATAATATCTAATGCCTCTCCATACAGCCCATTCCCGAATTGTTGACGGTCAACCGAGTTAAAACAATTGTCCTCATTTTTTTTTCTTCCGTTAAACTCGCGCTTGTGCCGCATTTTTTTTCCACTTTTCGGAGATTAGGAGCTTCACTGAAGAGTAATGACCACGATGGCCGGTATACAGTGCCAAGGTGCGATGTACCAGGCCCCCAAGACTCGCTTCGGTTTCCTTGAACGATGATAATCAGTGATTTCGTGACAGACACGGGGCCGTAACTACGCTAACGAGCAATCACATAGCGCACTGACGCCTGTGGGTTCGTTCACTGTTGCACAGTTCGCGCGTTCGCTCGGGCGACACTTTTCTCGCCGCAACGACACGTCGACGGTAAAAATCTACAATAAAAATGACAACAACCCCAGCTACGATGACAACGACAAGCCGATGCGCATCGACGAAGACTATATGCCGGACATAATTACGTGGAAGAAATCTTCTATTTCTATAGTTGACAATAGTGAATGTTTCTTACCGGTTCGTTGAGGATCTCTCGAATGTAGCGAGCGTGCTAAGAAAGACAAATGATAATGATGAATTGCCTATAGATTGTTTCTTCGTTCACACCAACTGCCATTAGCATTTTGATGAGTCACGTAATGGCTTAATTTTCTCTCAAATATTCTCAAATAATTATTACAAAGTTAAATGTTGAACTGTACGATGATTTACTCTTCGAATAATAAATTTTGAAATGATCAACTGAGAATTTTTTAGAAAATATTTTTGATGTTAATTTAAGAATAATAATTAGTAACCCATGGAATTATTACCAACGGCTCTGGGGGATGGAAGTGGACAAAGATAAATGGAAAAATTTCAAGTAACAAAAAACTAAAAAATATTGCATCAAGTCATATTTAACGTTTAAGCGAATTTACTTTATATTGTTAATAATATTTGAATATGATCTATGAAAAAATATAATAGTAATAATGATTTAAAAAAAAATCGTCAAGCGATGATGAAAACAAAATGACTGATGAGACCTTTGAAGTCGGAGGCTTTCAAGATACGAGAAAAATAAATCAATTCTTTTATTTCCACCGAAGTGAGCATCAGTGAATTCTGAAGAATGCACCGGTGCAGGAAAAGAGGGTAGAATGGAAATAGAGTATATGAATAAAGAGTCAACTTCAACCGGTATACGGACGATCACTCCCGTCTGAAGCGGACTGATCATTCCGCCGTCGCTCTCATAATTATCATTCGTATTTTAATGGCCGCGATGCGCTGTTCCTCTCCTCTATTCCCCTTTGAAGGTGAAAGAGACGTCGAGAGAAAGTGTAGTGCCTTCTCGCTCATCCCTTTTTTTCCCCTCCTCCCCTCCCCCCCCCCCAAACGATGATAAGAGTGAGCTGAGGGAGAGAGCGGTTCTAACCCTCGTGAGTTCATCCCCTCACCTTCACCTCCTGTTCGTTGATCTCTTTCTCCTTCCCTTTCTGTTGCACAACGTATACATGATAATCCTCCACTCTTGTCTCTCTTCGCAATCCTCTTCGCGACCTACCCCCCCCCTCCCTCCCTCTTCCGCCCTCTCATGTGCTTTTAAAAATATTGAGGATTTCAGATACCAAATACCGCGTACTCTCTGTGTCTCGCTACTGCGAATTATGAGAAGATAGCAATGGTGGTGAGGGAGAATAGGGTGGAGAAGGCTTGAGTGCCTGAGGCGAAGCCATTCAATCAGAAACCGAGCTTCGGGGATAAGTCGGAGCTTTCATTTGCTCTTTTGTTGGAAAAAGAGACGCCCGAGACCAGATATATATCGATGGATCATTGTTTCAGTCACTCTCAAGTTTACATCTCCACCCAGCTCCATTCGTCATTCTCTCCTTTTATTTCTACCATTCACGAACAAAGAGAATCGTAATGAATCCTTTATCTCCATGAAGAATATTGAAGAGGTAAATAAATTCGAGGAAAAATGCCGGTAATGAGAGGATCAATCAATTTGTTATTTCATTGGGGTGATTTCAAGCCAAATTGATAAAGTCGATAGTACAGATCGGGGTGAACATTATTGTCGGAAATATTATCACCTTCTGAGAGCAATTGCTAACGCAATTAACAATGAAAACTACAAACATTATATTTTCCACTGAATATTAGAATATTTCTATTGTTCACTAGTAAACAATAATATTCTGAACTGAAATTCCCTCCAATTAATTGCTATGGAAGTTAATTTACGTGAGTAGATTTTTTTTCAATGTCGCACCGATAATAAATGGTTGATGAAGGGTTTTACAGGCTGTTGATATAAATTAATAGATAAATATATAATCAGACGTAATCTATATTAATTAAGGGCAGAGGCTCCTCTGCGGCTGCACCAAATTTCCGGCCTCAGCGTTCATTCATTAACCCGTACCTTCGACCCGAGGTGAATGAGGACCAGTCGATCCAAATTCTAATAATTTAATGGATTGAATTTACGGTAATTTAACGCAGAGAGAAGAAGAAATCTGTGAAAGGGTTTCCATCCATTTTTTAGCACTTTCGATTGAAATTTCCGGTGAACTTCTTGGATAGTTGATGTCCCTCCTCGAATTATTGTATGACGAGTCTTAAAAATTAGATGTTTTGTTGAGACTATAAAATGTCTGAGTATTTTTCACCCCTTGAATGAAATCCGAAATTTGAAGTGCAAAATAAGACTTTTTTCCAAGTAAATCTCTCTGCCAGATATTTGACCATTTAAAAAATTATAATTATTATAATATATGCAGCATGATTATTATCACTGTTTAAAGTAAATATTGTAGACCGATATATGTGTAATAATTATTCATACTTATTATTTATTATTCATCTTTGCCATGAAATAAATTGAATGGAGCATTGAAAAAATAACAAATAGAGAACAATTAAAAGTTGCATAAGGGCGATCGATCCTTCTTTTCTATAGTTGCCAGCAAAGACGAAAAAAAGGGCGAAACGACACTGGGCTTTCGTAATCCTAAGATTTAAACGTACCCTCATTCCGGCTAAACAAAAACAAGGGGCTCAGCCGTTGAAATAGAGAGGAGGCTATGGACTTGGAGTTGTAAAAGCGGAAGGAGGCGCTCACGTGGGTGGGGAGGGAGGGAGAGTGAGGTTAGGCAACGGGGTGGAATTGGAATGGGGGTTGAAAAAAATAGGTATAGGATGATAGCACTCGTTATTAATACAAAGGGGCGATGGTTCGCAAATCCCGATCTGAAATATTACGAGAAGTAATCCGGTGAAAATGAAAGGAGGGGTTGAAATGGATACCCCTTAGTTAGGGAGTGTAACCTTAGTTTTTCACAGGGTAATCATTTTTTCTTGATTTATAAATGTTGTTTTCTTTGGCGAATGAGCCAGCGACTGACCCTCAGGCCATTGGAAATTGCTTGTTCCTGGTTTTGTGAATAGAGAAAATTTATAAAATATAACTATACTATTTATAGAGAGATGGAGACACACACAATGAAAGTCTCTTTAGATATTTCTGCCAAATTTCCTCAATTACCAGAAAAAAGAAGGGACAAAAATCAAAGTGGTTCAGGTTTTTCTAAAATTAATTTGCGAGATACTTTTTTATATTGTGCAAAAAAATCGATATCAATTCCCCAAAGGTTGGATATTAGCATTTGACTTATTTTTCACGATCTACGTTGTACAATAAACATCAGTTTTTGCTGTAGATGAATAACAACTCAGCCATTACCCCCCTAATTCCTAACTTTGTTAGTCTTTTATTGATCACGTGAGCACAATGTCATCGATGTTGCATTCAGCGCTATCGGTTCTTGGACTAACGATGAAATACAACCGCCGTTAAAACAACAACCGAGGAGGTCCTCCGCGAAGAGGCTTTATACACGCATTTACACGAGATGTGTGTCTGTTCGGAGATGGAAGGGGTGGAAGGGGATATCTCTTCCCTGATGTAGCACCGACATTAAAAACAGAGCCGGACGTAAGGCTAAAATACGAGCCGCGTGAGAATATCATTAGCAAATTGCTTAATTTACGGACCATCGTTTTGCGTATGGGTATATACAGACTGTTATGTACCCATCCCAACTGGGGTCTCTGTACTCAGTTCAAGAATAGTTCCATAATATTTTCTAAAAGTAATTAGTCATGCGGTGAGTAATTGATGATTGGGCTGATTGCCCAAGCCATTTTTATCATTTTTTTACGGGTGAAAAATTCAATTAAAATCACCAGAAAAAAAAATACTAACACTTACGTTTCGAAATGGATCCGCGAGCGAAATTTATTCCACTTAAATTCTACAATTTGTTCCGTAATTTTCCCCTGGATGAAGAAAGGTTAGGGAACGTAATGTAAAATAACTGGTGAAATTCACAAAAAATTTTGGTTTTGAAAAAATACGACTTTGATTGAAGTTCTAAAAACTGTCAAAGTCCCGATAGGTCAAAGAAATTAGGGCAAATGACAGTTAATTGTTTCATTTCTCACTCACAACGCATGTTACTAGGGATTTTCAAACGAAAATTCGCAGATTAGCAATAGAATGAAAATTCTCAGCGGTGACACTTGGTAGCAATGAAAAGAGAAAACAAATGGCAATTGCCGTAGACGTGCGATAATATATTTCCGTCAAAATACATTGTTCTGCACAATGTGTGAGAATAAAAGTAAGCATCGCCACTTGCGCAGAAAAGCCCTCCCATATCTTTCCCTCTCACTTCTCCAAACTCTTCCACCTCCTCGACGTCCCTTCTATTCTCATGATTCGCTATATATAATGTCGGACGTTAAGTGGAGGACCGCCGGTGGTGCTGGTGGGTCCGGTTGGTTTTATCACCGCATTTCATACCGTTTCAATACGCCATCAATAATGAGTTCTTTTGATACTGTGACCATGAAGCGCCATGAGACTCTTTTACAATAAAATGCCCGTGGTATAACCCCTTTGGATGGGTTACCAACTCTCACGAAGTGGAGAGAGATTTTGTTCGTCTTCCATTCTCCCTATTTGCCCCTTTCCCCTTTCCCACCCCCCCATTCCACCCACTCGCCAATATATACGGTCAGTCGCGAGACTCTAAAAGGTCACATTGTCGCAAAAGGGTGAATGATGACGGCAATTAAACACCGACCCCTCGAGGGACAGAACCAAAGGCTTCGTCGAAAAATGACGAGTCTTCATCTTTTTTATGTCGGATTATTATTATTTTTTTTTTCTTCTTCTCCTCATTTTCTCACTCGGCAGTGATGTTGCTTTTTCCACTATTTCCTTTTCGTCTGTTTGATGCCTTTAACGATCACTTCTAGCATCGATGCGTAGCGATACACTGTAATTGGAAGTGGAATTAGATGTTAATAATATCCTTAATGAGTTTTCCATTAATGATGCTATATCTATCTTGTCAATTATGGAGTCGATTGTGAATTTCTGCGAAGCAAAGCTTCAATTCCTCCACGCTCATTACTTTTTACGATATTTTTCAATGACTCTTGTTCTATCATTACGCTAATCGCAATCAACGAAAAAAACATTATTCGATTATAAATTACCAATTACTGGTAATTCTTTCATTGGTGCAATTTATCCGTTTCGCCCCGATAACTGGGTAAATTTTTTTATTTCACCATTAATTCCCCCATCCCCGAGTTTTTTGTATTATAAATTATCGTTTTCCTCTTCTATTATTTTTCATTACAGTGGTTTTTCATAGCTTCATGAATAACCAGTGACTCTTTTAATAACGGTTGCCTAAAGTCACACGGACGAGTTGGAGTGCGTCAAGTTGTGAAGCGGTCAGGCATAAATACAAATGCCCCAACGTGACGTTCGCTAATGTTTTCTTCTAAAATAATTGAAACACAGACGAACACCTGGTTACGGTTCACGCGTTTCTTAACGAGCGACCGACATTGGAAAACGACACGGGAGAGTGCGTAAAGGCTATGGTGAGACTGTATTACATTATAAGAAAAGTTGGCGGGACTGATGAGAGAGAATTTTCCGTTTCAGTAGAAAATAAAAGCGCAATCGAGATTTTTTTCGATTGCGGCTTCAAATGTTTGGACAGCTACATTGTTTCAAAAAGTATTGTTTATGGACTTTTCAATGGGCTCTTTGACTTATGAAGCGAGGGCATGTGATAGTATATGTTGGAATGTATTCATTTATATTCTGTAACTTTTTTTTTTTCCATAAAATCTGTAAAATGTAGAAAAAGGCTTCCGGTGGAAAGCAAAAGCGACACAGCGCATGCAAATAAAGTGGAAAAATTCAAATTCTAAATCTTTTGAAATTTTGAAGGTACAAATTAATATCAATACATCGAGTGAATGCTCCCAATAAAGCATGTCCTGATGGATTCAAGAGGCTGTCAATACAAATATTCAAATGTAGAAATAAAAAAAGCCTCGTTGCTTCGAAGTTGCAAAAAAAAATGGCTAAAACTTCATGTTAACCCCCAGGAAATCGTCGATATATTCGACCCCGTGAGGGCTAAGGGTTCCAATAGCTTTGGTTTATATGTATACAACTTCCAAAATGCATTGCCCTATCCCAACATATGACCCCGGCATGAACTAAAAAAAAGGCATTTGGCACGTCGCTCCCTCGATGACGACTTTGGACATGAATTCGTAGCTGTCACGCGTGACCGACAAGCGACGCTCCACGTTGCGACGCACCCCACCACCCAAAGAAGGAGGATGCGACAAAGTGCATCCTACGCATAATATTCGTCTCCCCATTTTCCCAACCCCCATCACACGCACATACATCAATTACTCCTTTTTCTTCCCCTTCCCCCTCTCGACTTGGCGAATTTGGTGCGTTGTCGCATTGCGTTTTATGGGAAATTGACGAGATTTTCGCATGGCACAATACAAGCATGTGTGTCGTACGTCATTATACTCCGGTCAGAGACAAGATGTTACAACCGAAGAGCGATTCCCATTTAAACTTTTATGTGTACGTTAGAACACTAACAACTGCGTCTCTAATTAATGCAATAATTATTAGCACGAAAAGATGCTATCGGCTGGGTATTTTCTTCGTCTAACAGCGCTTCAGAGAAGTTTTTCCATAGCCTGTGGGGGCATCCTTATGTGTTGAAAAGTCTATGTACGTACACCACGGAGGATGCCCTCATTGGGCCCAATCAGCGATGAGAAACACCTCGTGGTTGGCTTTAAAAAACACACACTATTAAACAAGGGCAAGAAAACCAGTAGATATTGTTGTATGTGCACATCAGAGGGCTTGAGGGGGAGGAAATCAATTCTGAGGTGGCTTTCTCCGTAACCATATGATTATTCCGGAAATCCTGCTCAGACACAGATCCCTTTTTTTCGAT